>NC_135483.1:117087784-117457784 GCF_052094955.1 Ictidomys tridecemlineatus | reverse complement strand
TCAGTATAAACCTATAGGAATTTAATACTAAATCAGCATGAGGTAAGTAAAAACATTTTCTTTTTGAAAGAAAATACTGCCATAGATTGACACATGTATTTTCTCATTTCAAAATTTATTATCATTGGTATGATTGAATTCAGTCTAGGTACTTTTAACAGAAAGACCCAAAGTGAACATCTCACACAACAGCCTTTAAAATACATCCTGTGTAAATAAGTAAGAATATCATTACTAAATTTTTCTAGACTATGCCATCATTGAATGTTCCCACTGACCTGAGAAACCAATCCACTGGGACTTTCAAGGTTCTTTAAATAGGATGAGTCAGGAAACCTTGTTCATTCACCACTGATAGCTAACACTGAAGAGAGGTGATAAAACCATTTTCACATTAACACTTCTGCTTAGTATTGAGGTCATTGGGTAGAGCAATAGTTATATATTCCATCTTTCATTATATTTACACAGCTCAGGACTCACTTACATCCTTATTTTCATTAGTATCAACCCTCATAACAAAATAAAATGCTCTGTGATGATTTTGAATGTGTGAAAGTTGCTCTAGTAAAAGCCATGAGATTTGTTTTAAAATTGTAAAACACTTTCTCAGAAACAAATAAAAGAAAATCACGAGTAAAAAGAGAGAGAGAGAGAGAGAGAGAACAAATTGCAAACTGGGTGAATGATGAGACCTCACTTGCTAACATCTGCAGGTTTGTAATTGCTCAAACCTCCCTTGTGACTCAGTATCGAGAGACATTGCCTCATAGGTAAAGTGAACATCAATACATGTGGCCTGAAAAATATTCTGTGAGTAATGCTTCCATTGGCCAACAGTCCTTCTAATTGAAGCAAAAATAGTGTGGCTTTGGGGGTTTAATCTCAGGACAACCTTCCTGACAAAGCATGTGAAGTTCAGAGCATGTGATCTTGCAAGGCTAAAAGAGTAAAACTGATAAGTCCATAGGAAGAATGGAGGTCTTGTCTTCATATGCTGGCCTTAGGAACCTTTGATTAAACATTGTGTCTGCTTAAAACAAATTGGCCCTGGACCAGAGGCTTCCTGATGTAAAGAAAGTAATGCTATGGATTAAGTTGTAATTTAAACAAAAACTGATTATCTTTAGTTATGTTTTCTTCGTTTCTATAGACTGGACTTCAAGTCATTATAATCTTTGTTAATGATTAATGTCATGATCACAAGTTGGTGAACAATTTAAAAATTCTTTGGCAGATTGTTTTAAACTTAAATGCAAGGCTATTTTCAGTTTTCAACGTTCCTTTTAGCTATTGGTATTAAACATACATAACACATTTCCCTGGAAGCAGATATAACCCAGCTGTTAAGGATAAGATAGGAAAAACAGACTAAACATGAATCGCAAGTGAGAATTTTTCTTGAAGAGAAAGCCTTTGTAAGTTATGTTGCAAGGCGTTGGATCTAGGGAATAACATTTTATACCTCACTATCACTTACTATTGCAGGACAGCCAAATCTTTTGCAAGATGTGAAATATCTTATATGTAATAGCAGATTATTGTCTAGACTACTATCAAGGGTGGATTAGCAAGAAGAGGGATACAACCTCAAAGTCAAAGAGCAATTACTAGCAATTCTAGAAATAGGTTTTGGTTTATAGGAAAAAATGTTATAAAATCTATAAAATCTACAATTTACAGATATACAACTAATTTTATGTTTAGAATGTGACAGAATTATTTCAATATCAGTGTAATTTTTTTTAAATGTAAGGCTCACAAGCTAAACAGACTAAGAAATAGATTTTAAAAATGGGATCATAGACACTAATCTCTTAAGTGCTATAATGGCTCCTGTGGGTATGTTATTGCTTGCATAATAAATATATCTACTGTGCATGAACATTAACCTCTGGAAAAATATTATGAGGATATGTAGCACATGAACTTGTAAATATTAGTGACAGCTGCATTGATGTATATGTGTACAATGAAAGGATTCCAAAAGAGTTCTATCATGGCAGGCTTGGTGAGCATCAATGCATTTACATGATCAGAAACAAATTAATTGGCTTTAAATGTATCATTAGTTGTGAGCTTCATGATTTGTCATAATTGACACTGGCCTTCAATGTCAAATAGAATAAAGCACATTAAAGCTATGGGGAAAACTACGGTTTCCACATTTTTCTGAACACTGCAAGGGAATAAATAGGACCATTTCAGAAAATTGAATATGTTTTGGATTTGTATTCCACGCAATATTTAAAGAAACTCTGCCATTGGTGAGCATAAAAACTCCATGCTAACTATCCTGACCAATAATTGGTTGTAAGGTTACTATAAGAGAAAGTGGTAGAATAATTGTTTTATGTAAAGTCGATTTTAGAATATGGTTTTGAGAACTAACCCTAATAAATAAACAAGTAATCTTAAATATCACTTAGGCATAATTTTTAACCAAGAAATTTCACTTCTAAGGACACATGATTCTCATAACATATAAAGAAGGTCACTTGAGTTTCTTTGTAATAAAGAAAACTTAGAACCTATATTATGTCCAACAACAGGGCAATGAATTAACATTTTAAGTAGTGCCATCCAAAGAAATATTTTAAATTATCAAGAATATTTAATGCTTGCCAGCCCTTGTTGTTGTTTGACTTCCTAATGGTGAGGATGTGGGGAAAAGTGTACACTTGTACATTGCTGGTGGGACTGCAAATTGGTGTGGCCAATTTGGAAAGCAGTATGGAGATTTCTTGGAAATCTGGGAATGGAACCACCATTTGACCCAGCTATTGCCCTTCTCGGTCTATTCCCTAAAGACCTAAAAAGAGCATACTACAGGGACACTGCTACATCAATGTTCATAGCAGCACAATTCACAATAGCAAGACTGTGGAACCAACCTAGATGCCCTTCAATAGATGAATGGATAAAAAAGATGTGTCATTTATACACGATGGAGTATTACTCTGCATTAAAAAATGACAAAATAATAGAATTTGCAGGGAAATGGATGGCATTAGAGCAGATTATGCTAAGTAAAGCTAGCCAACCCCTAAAAAAAAATGCCAAATGTCTTCTTTGATATAAGGAGAGTAACTAAGAACAGAGTAGGGACGAAGAGCATGAGAAGAAGATTAACACTAAACAGAGATGAGAGGTGGGAGGGAAAGGGAGAGAGAAGGGAAATTGCATGGAAATGGAAGGAGACTCTCAGGGGTATACAAAATTACATATGAAAGGAAGTGAGGGGAAAGGGAAAAAATACAAGGGGGAGAAATGAATTACAATAGAGGGGGTAGAGAGAGAAGAGGGAAGGGGAGGGGAGGGGAGGGGGGATAGTAGAGGATAGGAAAGGCAGCAGAATACAACAGACACTAGTATGGCAATATGTAAATCAATGGATGTGTAACCAATGTGATTCTGCAATCTGTATACGGGGTAAAAATGGGAGTTCATAACCCACTTGAAGCAAAGTGTGAAATATGATATGTCAAGAACTATGTAATGTTTTGAACAACCAACAATAAAAATTTAAAAAAATAAAAATAAAAATAAGAATATTTAATGACTTAAGGAATGCTTTTAAATAGGATAATAAAAATAAGATATAAAATTATAATAATTCTAGTGTTGAGAAGAAATAAGTCCATATCAAAAGAATGGGAAGAAAATATGCAACATATTAATAATACCTTCATTTTCAGCATTTGGAATAATCTTTTGTCTATAAAATTTTCATTATTACTCAAATTTTATAAGAAACATTATATATTCAGAAAAAGTTAATTATAAACATTTTGCAAATAAGTAAAAAAATTGAAAGACTTATCCAATAAACTAGTGATTTAAAAAAAAAAAACTTTTGAGGCTAGTAGGATCTCTTTTCTATCCATCTTCAAAACAATTACATTGATTTTCTTTCTTTTAAAGTAGTGTTTTATTAAGGACTCTTCTTAGAGCTTCCCACTTCTCTGTAGTGAGGAAGGGAGCTATAGAGAAATTTTTGAAGACTGGAATTATCAATAAAACAGGATTTAGAAAGCAGGGATTTTCTTCTTTATTAAAACATCCCAATAAATTCTTGTTCAAATCCCTGTTACTTCACATGACCCTGTAAGTTAGAAAAACATACAAACATCACATTAGCTGCATTTTCCAAGCTTCAAAATGCCTCTGGTCAACTCAGGGCTGGGTAGACCTAGTGTAAGCTTCTTTTACCTAATACTCCTGATTAGGGTGAATAGAGAAGGATACTTGTAGACTTCAGATAATGATTTGAGGTACTCAGTGGACAGACAACTCCAAGTTATCCTCATCCACCACATGCTGCAAAATTCAAACACTCAAACGTCTCCACCGGAGACTCTCAAATGCAGCTAGGAACTCAGTAATAAACCTGGGAGGAAGGTGAAATAAGCTGAGGACATGGCTTAAAGTCACCATAAATTTTGATTCTAATACCAAATTGATGATGGTGATGATGAAGAACATTATCTATGCTATTTTATGAAACTGTTGTATAGAGCTCAGTAAGTCATGATAAACCTTTTGATTATAGTTTTACAATCAGAATATTTTCATTGAATTCTGAAGATCTACCTACTTCTATTTCATCAGAGTATTTCTTTTTGTCAAAACTTAACATCATTTTTTCATTCATTTTATCTAAAGTAGAGGCAAAGAAAACTTACTGAACAGATTATTTAAAGGTTTTTTTGTTGTTGTTGTTTGCTTGTTTGTTTTTACCTAAGAGTAAGTGCTTCTCACAATTGCCAAATCAACTTAATCCATCTCCTCAGTATCAGTTTCATGAAATTATTTTTACATTTCTTATTCCTTCACATTTTCTTCCAATCACTTCTTGTTCTCTTGACTAAGATGAAAGAAAAACTGAGACTTGTTATTAACAAGTTGCAGATTTTATTCTCTCAATTCACTATTTTACATAAGAAACAACATATATTAGGTTTTGCTATTGACTGCTGTCTGATTGCTGGCAACATGTCAAGAAAAAATAAGATATACTGATAACACCATTAAGTTATCAAGAACTAATAGTGAGAAACTTTGAGATAATGGTGATGATTGGTAGCCAATGTAAATAAACACCTTATTATAAACCACCATAATAATAAAGCTTCTCCCTCAGAGTGTATTTCTATGATTGATAATTTCCAAAAATCATTCAATAAATAATTTTTCATCAATTTTATTCATTATTAGAGTATTCATATGAACATTAGTTGTGCATACAATCAAAAATATTTTCATATATATATATATATATATATATTAATAAACTGGAAGGTTTGTTGAGAGTATTATAGTAGAAGATGGAAATCTATTAGAAGAGACCAGAATATTAAAATTAAGAGCATAATTGATGATACCATACTTATTAATGCTTTCTTGATAATGTTTGGGTTAAAATCTGCCAGTCTTCTGTAAAGGCTATGAAGTTGTCTTTCATAGAAAAAATGAGTCCACTTTGGAGTAGATTTACAACATTCCTTATGGGAATTGGAGTCTCATTCATACTGTCAATGAATATTAATGAATATTAACTGACTACATTCTATTCCTCAAACATTGTTGCAGGTTGGGTCTATATCATTGCAAACATAGAGACCACACATAGACATACAATTATACATGTAATAAGGCAAGTGCTGTGAGGAAGAAAATTAAACAGCACAGGAAATGATTGAAACATGATAATATTGATAGAGTAAGGTGTGCCTTTCTAGTAAGAATGCTTTTTAACACAGACCAAAGCAAATCAGAGATCTATGTGGATAATCTCATAGAAGAGAATGATAGGCCTAGTCTCATCTTGCTGAAGCAAAAGCTTTCAAATGTTTTCCCCATGCTTGCTAGTTTCAGAGTCCCAGATATTCTTCGTGCTTCCTCCTCTCCAGTCAAAACTCAAACCTTCTTTTTTTTTTTTATTGGTTGTTCAAAACATTACAAAGCTCATGACATATCATCTTCCATACATTTGATTCAAACCTTCACAAAAGTAGCTCCTCTTATCTGTATACACATATGCTTAGTCCTGTAACTGGTATGGCTAGACGGAGTTCTCTGAAGCCAATTGCCTCCTTAGTACAAAAGTTTGTCTTTTAATGAAACTATTTTGTATTAAATCTTAATATTTAAAAATTTTTTCCTAGATAGATGTTGCTACCCACAAGAAGATGAATATTTGTTTATTTATTTATTTATTTGCTATTACAATCTAACTCTTCCTTGACATTTTCATTTTGTTTATTTGGAGATTAATTATGGTTGAAGGAGATGTATACCAGTGACAAATTGACAATGGGTGGACTTTGGATATCCAATTGACTGGACTAAGAGATTCCCAGATAGCTGATAAAAACATTATTTCTAAGTGTATATTCTCTGAGGATGTTTCTGGAAGAGATTAGCATTCAGATAAGAAGTAGACTACGTAGAGACAATCTCCTCTAACCTATATGAGTAGACATCATGAAGTCCATTAAGGACCCAAATAGAATTAAAAGGAGAGAAAGGGCAAGTTTTCTTTCTTCTTGAGCTGGGACACTCTTTTTTTTTTTTTTTTCCCCATTACCCGGGGACATTGGAACTCCTGAATCCATCCTTCCAATTCTGGGTTTTACCTCAGTGTCTGTATACCCACATTGTTCTGAGGACTGTATTGTCTGTTCCTGTGTTCTCAAGACTTTGAAAGGGACTGAATTACTCTAGTAGTTTTCCTGGTTATCCAGCTAGCAGATGGTCAATCTTCTTGGCCTCCATAACAACATGAACCCATCCTAAGTACTATGTTGTATTCACTACAAACCTCTTCATAAGTACTCCCATAGTAAATTTGAAAACCATCGTCCTCATCGATAAGTCACCTGCAAATTGGAAACACAAAAGATACTAGCACATATGAAGCACGAAAATTGAAATCCAAACAAGGGAAATGGGTTGCCCAAAGATACAGCTTCAACCAATTTTTTAAAGATAAAATAAGAATGGAGAAGCACTCACATCTTCTTCAGGATGGATGTGGTATAAAGAATGGTGCGAGGGAAGAGAAATGGTGGTATTTCTGAGGTTTTTGAATAGCACCATCTTTGTGAAACCACCCCCTGGCTGCTCAGGACCCCACAACTCTAACTAACTAGAGAAAGATAAGTTCTTGCCTTTGGAAATAAGTGTGAGAGGTGAGCTTTTCTTGCTTCTGAATGGGAATAGCAGTTGTCTTACATATGTCTGCCTCCCTTATCTCTCCTTTTCTCCCCTTACTTTTTAATGAAATTCCTTTTCACTTCTAGCTTCATTTTATGACATTTTTAATGTGAAGGTTTTGGAAATATTTTAAAGTACAAAAGAAGTGAACTACCAGTAAGTCCATTTCAATTTTGTATATCTGGTGAATGAAAGAATATTAAAACTGTTTTGAGTAACAAGAGAAATTTACAATAATTTTATTTCACTCATTTTTTGCTGTAATGATCCTAACATTTGATAATAAAAATCAGCATTTTTAACCCAGGTGATAAGTGTCAGATTATTATTAACAACAATATTTACTCATTTACATTAATGTAATCATTGTCATGTGTTTTATTTACCATCCTGGCTGCTAGTAGAAAGTTTTCATATTAAAAAATTTTTATCAACATACATTTAGACAGTGGTTTCTTCAACTTGTTTTCTTCATGTTTGTTTTATTAATGAGTTGGGATTATTTTCCTATCCCAATAATTGTTTTTCCCAATAAAATATAATGTACTTAATTATTGCCCCTTAATTTTTTCTTATTTTGAGGTTTTGTGTTATATTTTATTTCTTCTATTTGCATTTGATCTTTCTGTGTTTTCTTTCTACTTTTTATTGTTCCTTTGTGTCGTGGTTGAATTTCTGGAGTTTAACTCTCATAAATCAGTTTTCTTTTTGTATGTTGTTTGTTGGAGGTCAACTACATTATAGCTTCGATTAAGCAATCATATTTTTTCTAATGCAATGTCTTCTGATTTCAGATTGTTCCTGTTTCACATTCCCTTCCTCCATGTAAACAGATAAAAATAATCTCTTATATCTCAATGAGATCATAAATCAGAAAGCTTCTGATATTTCATCCTTATTAATTCTGTTGAGTTTTTCATATTGTTGTTTTTCTTTTACAGTAGATCTATGTCAGTAAATAAACTCCCTAAGTTCAGGAATGCCCTCCTTGTTTTGACATAATGTATCTTTTTATATACTGGTGGTTGATTTGGTATTTTGTATTTTATTTTGCTTTATTCTCCCCTGATGCTCCTCTAGAAAGAAACTTTCTGTTCTGGCTGCTAGAGAAGGAAGAAACCTGGTCATATTAGTTTTCTTAAATGTTCATTGAGACCACATCCTGTCTGTTTCTTCCACAGACTGTGAACAGGACTATCTCATAATTATCCCTATTTAGATCCTGGCCACATTACTCCTTCAAGGAGACTTGGGTAGTGCAGGAGGTCAGAAATGTGACCCTCATTCCCTCTTGTGTAACAATCCTGGGAGGTGGTTTCTGCTAGTTAACCCATTTTGAGGGCCTGCTATGAAATAGGTACCTGACTGAACACCTGCCCTGTTCATTAAATCTCTCTCACCCACACACACACAAAAATATTACGAGGTAGATGCAAATGCGATATCTTCCCATTTTATATAGAAGGAAATTGAAGCATATGAATTTTCAATAATTTTTACTAGGACCAAGCAGCTATTGAGTAAAGACTTTGGAGTAAATCCAGGTTCTTACCCAATACACCATTTTCCTTTATTTATTATTTAATGAAACTCCTTTGAAGTTGAGGGCATACGACTATCATCCTTCCTGGTTTTGTCACAAATAAAAGTTTCCTCCACTTTATGTTCTGGTAGCCACTCCCATCTTTCTCTCAAAAGAGTGAAGGCAGAGGACCAAATTCATACACACACACACACACACACACATAAAATAAAAATCCAAAAATACATTTTCCCAGAATGAAATGCTTTTTGAGCTGTATATCAAAGAACAGACATTTGATTATCAGTGTTTCTGACATGCCAACCATAGGTCTCTTTCCTTTTAAACATGTAGAGAACTCAAGTTGTTTGCATTCTAGAAGACAGGAAACTATTTGGTATCCAGTTTCTTTCAAAAACCTTGGTGAAAAAAAAATAACATTTCATAAACATAATTTAAAGACAGATCATAAAAAGCCTTAAAATCTTCAGGTTTCTTAGTTCTTTATTTCAAGGGCTTCAAAAACTTAACTGTAAAGCATTACTCCACTTAATGCTATTAGGTGACACTAGAACATTTAGAAATGATTTTAAGCAGCTGCTCATTGGCAATCATATAGCCATTATGATTGTCAATCAGTTTATCTCAGGTGAAATGGAGCACTGTAAAATTTTTAAAGCATCTGATCATTAAAATATTTGAGAAATGATATACTAACATACAGGGTTTGTATCAAGATTTGGGGAATAAAAATTAATTAAAACCCAAGCAGAATGATGCACACATGTAATCTCAATGCCTAGGCAGGAGGATCCCAAGTTCAAGGACAGTGTCTGCAACTTAGGGAAAGACTATATCAAAACATAAAAAAGCTGGGGTAAATGATTCCTGGTTCAATGCCAATTACTGGAAAAAAAATTAAGATTGTTAGCAAAGTGAAATATAAATCAAATAGATACAAAGCTGAAAAATGCAACAATATGTAATACAGTGGGCAAGTGTTGGCTTATTAGAGAAAACAGTGAGTTCTTACATATTTGATCTAGCTTATTTCTTTTAAATGTTCAACAACACTTACCTAAGTGCTTTATCCAGAGGAAATGTTCAGTAAATGCTTCCCCAAGAGGTCATAGACTATAACCAGTGTCTGTAGAAAGATAATTAACACAGAATACAGCATTGATTTTTCAATTACCATCCTAAGAGATATAGATAAGAATGTTACCAAAATTGTATGTGGGCACTTGAACCTTTTGTGACACATAGGAATTCTGACTTAAGTTTAACTTAAACATATTTTTGACATACAGTAAAATTTTGTCCTTCAAATATTAAATCTGGTACATAAAAATGTGAAACAAGTTTAATGTATTAGTATTATTTATAGACATATCCAACTTTGGACATTTGGTTATGAATTTTTAGGTGTTTATTTTAAATCATATTTTAAAAAAATTATTTAGTGTTCTAATGGCATTTTACTTGTACAAAATGTTTCTACTTTTTTGTCCTACAATGATATGCATATTGAATTTAAATCACATTTTTTGCAGTCTGTGTACTAAAAATACTAATTTTCATATAGTAGAAATCAGAGCTCTTTTGATACAGTCTGGTATCAAAACAGGAAATTTCTAGTCCCTAGGCAGGGTTAAGAGTTGTTAGCATACGTGGTATTTTAGCATAGGCATCTTTATGTGTGAGATAAAATTTCTAGTTCATTACTTTTGGATATGTCTATTTACCCAGGATGGATCTTCAAATTCTTGGCCTACACCCTGTTAATAACCCCTCCAATCTTCCATATCAGTTCCTCAATTTTTCTAAGTGTGGTTCTTGCCTCTCTATGCCTAGGCCTTCAGCTCTCGCCTTAAGGGCACCTCCTGTTCTTACTCCATCACATCCACCCAAATAAGCGACCCAGCAAACTCAGTGCAATTGTGGCAACATTTCTCTCATCAGTTTTTGGGGAGTGGGGGTACCAGGAATTGAACTCAGGGGCACTTGACCACTGAGCCACATCGCCAGCCCTATTTTGTATTTTATTTAGAGACAGGGTCTCACTGAGTTGCTTAGCACCTCACTGTTGCTGAGGCTGGCTTTGAACTCTTAATCCTCCTGCCTCAGCCCCCTGAGCCCCTGAGATTACAGGTGTGCACCACCATGCCCAGCTTCTCATTAGTTATTTATTTTACTTTTTCAAGCTACAGTTTCCATTTTAATAGAAACATGTAAGAGCGAATTCACATCCTTCCACCTCCATTGATCAGGTCTTTCTTCCAAATCAATTCTTTGAATCAACAATTCTTTCTTCTTTTTAGTTGTTTTATGATTATAGCATCATTATATAGTTATTACATCAGTTCAATTTCACTGCTTTATCTTGGTTGAACTTCTATTTCTTTTTACATATACATTTACTTAATAATAACTTTCTGGTGATTTTCATTGAAATAAATACATGTATATATAGTAAGACTCCACACACTTCAATAAGATAGGAGAGTCAAGTTTAACTTCCTGCTTAACTCTACTAAATTATTTTTAAATTTCTTATCCCAAAATGAAGGCCTCCCTATATATGACCTCCAGCCCTATTTAACTACAGACCCATTGAAATTTATGTTTGTTTACCCATCATAATATAAAACTTTGCCTATGCTAAGTCCAATGTAAGAATCACTCAATAAATTTTGTTGGAATTAAGTAGGACTTATTGTTTTGTTAAAATTATTTGTTGAATAATTTTAATAGATACGTTATAGTTTCTGGAAATTATATTTGAAAACTGACTACAAGTAAAAATAAAATGAAACCTATATTTTTATATTTAAAGTACATATTTATATTAAAAATATAACACCTGAAAGTACCTAGAAGACTCAGTTTGACAATTATATTAAAATCTCCAGAAATTTTCCACATTCTATCTACCTACAATTCTTCATTAATTAAACAATGGGAATAAAGTGAATAGTCACTGGGTATCCTTACATTGTCCATATATTTCTTGCTACAAAACAATGATATAGGCTTATTAATTTCAAAATTAAGGTTTTCCTCAATAATGAAGGGAAAAAACATTCATTGTCACCATCCCCCATAAGTGAGGGATTATCAGTTATCAGTTAAGTATCACTGATGCATTTAGAGGTCTCAGATAAATATATGCATTTTCTCTCTTTTTTTCATATTACCTTTAACAATCATAAAAGAAAAAATAAAATTTTAGAGCCTGATGGTTTGGTTTCAATTCCCTGGCTGCTGGTTAACAGTGTGTTCTTAGGAAAGTCATTCAAGTTCTCTAAATTTGAATTTCCTCTTCTCTGATGTGGGGAAAATAAGGCCTACCTCATACATTGAGAACAAAATGAAATTGTGAGAACAAAATGAAATCATGTATGAAAGGGGCAAACCAGAGTGAGTTAACTAAGTTTTGATTCAGGTGCGGATTTATCATTATTTTAAATGTTAGAATTTCAATAATCTCTTGTATTTTATGAGATATGACAAAGTACATACATAGAAATGGTTGAGACTGTGGGTGCCAGACAACCTCTTGCCTTTAACTGTCTCCTCTTACACGCAGCAGTTTATCTCAGTTCAAGAATAAACATTTATTGAGTAGGTATTATGTACCCCAAAATGTCACTGGAGATGAAAAGGAGACACTGTTCCCCCACTATGTGCAGAGTCCAAAAGTGAAACATGTGCTAAACAGTTTTAATGCAAAAGGTGCTAGACATGTTGGATGGGGAGGGTGGCATTTCATTTAAATCTTGTGGGTTTAGGAATGTTTCTAAAAATGGCAATTGTGTGGAATTGCTGACCAAGATTTAGTTGTCCTGATGAAGACCTGTAGGAAAGGTTTACAGTTGGAAGAAGCAGCAGGAAAATAGGCTTAGAAAGGTAGCAAGAGTGCAGTGGATGTCACCCTACAAGTTATTCCTTACATGGAAATAAATGTGAGACAATGACTACTCAGAAATAAGACTGGGAATAAAAAGGGGTACTAAGTCATATAGGTCTCATTGAGCTTCTCTCCTCTACAGAGCAATAACCAAGTAAGTGTAAATATGCTCAAATTAACTAAATCCCTGTGTTAGCAGTTGCAAAATAATATAAAAATATACAAAGCTGGGCCCCAGAAAATAAAAAATGGTACTCTCATGATTAGAAGTGGAATCCTTTAGGGGATCACTGAGAATTAAATCCAAATGGCAACAATTTTGTAGTATAGCTATATGAGAAGCCATTTACTTAATCTCCAGGAAAATTAGCTTCGTTATTTGGAGATATATATATATATATATATATATATATATATATATATATATATATATATATATATGTATGTTCACATTATCTACCTCTGATAAGCAAATAGCTAATGCATTGAAACAGTTGCTCCACAACCTGGCACACAGTAAACACTCAATAACTACTAACATTACTAACATTGTCTCTAAGCTTATATAGAGGAAGTTCATTCAGTCATGAGGTGATATAGTGGTTTAGAGAAGTACAGAAAATCCTAAAATAGAGCAAAGGGTGGAGGGAAATAAATGGTACTTGTTTTCTGGCATATGGTGGGAATTCAATGTATGCTGATTAATGTGTAATACATATAGAATTAGGTATGCAGAAATCACTTAGCATAGTCATGAACATATGATAAAAGTGCTCCTTTTAAATTCAAATAGCTACACAATTGTCCTGTAACTAGACAATTTTATTAATGAGAAAAATTAATATTTACCTCCATTCTATCGACTAGTTATGTTGACACCTAAAAGTTGTGGCCCAACTGGTTAATGCAGTTAGGGTAATGTTTAATGGATACATAAAAGAGAGACTTAAAAAGAATATTTAAACTTTATAAGTGTTACATTTACACATATCATGTATTAAAACATCACAGGGTGTGCACTAAATTAATTGCATTAGATAAAAAATAAAGATTATTTGGTGAAAACCTTTCATTTTATCTCTAAATGACAATAGGAAGCTCTCATAGGAACTATTGCAACTGGACTGCTTATGGAAAGGGGAAGTTCCCTGAGCTACCACCAGGGTATTTCCCTCCGTGAAATTACTGTACCTGCAGTTGAGTGGCACAGAATTGGACTTTTTAAAACTACACTATTCAAAAGAAGACATACAAATGCCAGCAGGTAAATGAAAAACTGTTGAATACCACTAATCATCAGGGAATTCGAAGTCAAACCGACAAGGAGACATTATCTCTGCCCAGGAAGAAAAGTATTATCAAGTGACTAAAGATAACAAGAACTAGTATGGACTTGCATGCAGAAAAAGGGAACTTTTGCAACCATTAGCAGGAATGTAAATTAGTACATCTACTATGGTAAACAGTATAAATACTCCTCAAAAAATTAAATATAGAATTACCATGTGATCCAGCAATCCCACCAATGCATATAGATCCAAAGAAAATGAAATTAGTATGTTGAACAAGCACCTGCACCCCGTGTTCATTGCAGCACTATTCACAAGGGTCAAGTAATGGAAACAAAAAGCATCTATCAATGAGAAATGGATAAAAAAAAATGTTGTGAATATACACAGTGGAATACTATTCAGCTAGAAAAAGAAGGAAATCCTGTCATTTGTAACAGTGTATAGGACTGGAGATTAGTGAATTAATCTAAGCATAGCAAATGCAGATGATCTCACATATACGTGAAATATAAAAATGTTAATTTCATGGAAGTTGAGAGTAAAATGGTAACTATCAGAGGCTGGGAACAATAGAGAGGTGGGAGGGCTGAGGATAGGTTGATTAACAGGTACTATGCATAAGTAGGAGTAAGAAGCTCTGGTGTGCCATTGCACAGTAGGGTCACTACAGATGACAATAAAGTGTTGTATACTCAAAAAAAAAACTAGAAGAAAGGATGTTTAATGCTTTCAACATAAAAAGTGATAATTTTCAGGAGATACATGATTTAACTTGATATGAATATTACACAATGTATTCATGTACTAAAACATCACATGGTTCTACACAAACATGAATATTTTTATGTTTTATGTACCTGTTCAAAATAAACTTAATTAAAAATTGTAAAACTACATTCATATGAGTAAATTTAATCTTCTGAGAACTTTTTGCTTTCACTTCTTCAACAAGTCAAATATTGAGCAAAAAGCGGACTATATGTATTCCTCATAGAATAAATCATTATAACTTATTCCAAAAAAAATATTGTAAACCCTTACCATTTTAAAGCACTGAAAAGTGATAGTACGACAGTCTTTATTCTTTAAGTTCCCTATATTATTGCCTTGGGACAATGCCTCACTGTAAATTCCTTTTTGTTGTTGTTTTCTTCCTTCCTCCCTCCCTCCCTTCCTTCCTCTCTCCCTTCCTCCCTCCTTCCCTCCTTTCCTTCCTCCCTCCCTCCCTCCCTCTCTCTCTCTCTCTCTCTCTCTCTCTCTCTCTCTTTCTTTCTTTCTTTCTTTCTTTCTTTAGTAGGGATGTTAAAAATGTGCCAGGGGTACTCTATCACTGAGCAACATCCCCAGCCCTTTTTATTTTATATTTTGAGACAAGGTCTCACTAGGTTGCTGAGGCTGACCTTGAATGTGCAATCCTCCTGCCTCAGTCTCCCAAATTGATGGGATTACAACATGCACCACCAAGTCCGATTCTCACTACAAACTCTTATCTGAACACCTGTGTAATCTTCTCTCTTGGTGATGTAAATATTCCAAAAATATTCAACAAATTAATTATTATAAATTAATTGATAAAGTTGACATGACAGAGGTAGAGATACAGAAGATAGGAAAGAGTTCCAAATAGGGAGATGTTGAAAGTTCTCCCAAAGACAAGGCACATCAGCTTAGTCTTGAGTATGAGTTCTGTAGTGGAAGTGGCGGGGGGGGGGGGGGGAGAACCTGTCAGTCCACCATAATCAAGGACATCCAAATAGGGTACAAACTCGTATGTTTGTCACATTTTCCTTGCTGTAATCAAAACACCTGAAAAGAGCAACTCAGAGGAGTCACAGTTTATTAGGGGTTCATAGTTTCAGAGGCTCAATCCATTGTTACTGCATTGCTCTGGCTACAAGGTAAAGCAGAACATGGTGGTGGAAAGAAGTGTTGGAGGAAAACTGCTCCATTCACCATAGTCAGGAACCTGACAGAGCACACACAAGGAGTGAGGGACAAGAGATGATCCCCAAGAGCATATACACAGTGACCTACTTCCTCTAATCACATTCTACTTACCCATAGTTACCACTCAGTAGTCCCTTCAAATTATTAGTCTATCAAACAGATTAACCTCCAGATGAGGTTATAGCACTCATAATCTGATCATTTCATGTCTGAACATTTCTGCAATGTCTCTATGAGATTTTAGGGAGGCGCTTCAAACCGTAGCACAATATTCAGGCATCAGTAGTACAAAGAGATATGGAAGAAAAACATGAAAGAGAAAGTTGGTAATGTAGATAGATATAAAATTGTGTTTATGCTTTTAAAAACCATGCTAAAAAAGTTATTTTTTTTCTTCATTCAAAGAAAACTCCAACTTAACAGAGGAGCAGAGACTGATCTGTTCTGTACTTTATGATGGTTTTCTTCAAAACAAGGAACCAAGAACCAAGTAGGTGACAAGACAATGGCAAGTTCTCTATCATACACACACATACCATTTACACTACCAGATATAATGAAGAAGTTGCTGGGCAAATCAAAAGAAGAGTATAGAAGAGAATTCATGTGTATAAAAAACTCAAACCAACCAACCTTAGTTAAATTATATCCTTTCTCTACACAATATAGAGTTAATGCTTGAAATTTCAAACATTTATTTTTTTTTCATTTTTTTTTCTTTTTCCATAGAATTAAATGTTATAGATGATGTTGTTCTAGGAAGAGCCTCCCCTTGGTGATCTATGTACAATTTTAAAGGTCTTATTGTTATAATGCTGTAGCTTTCCATTTCATTCTGTAAAATACATTAGAAGGCAGGTAAAATAGAGATTAGCAGGTAAAATATAGCTCAACGTGTACTGTCTCTAGGTCTTTGTTTCTTTCTTTTCAATGTAAAAATAACATTTCTATAATTAAAACTAGGAAACATATTCTCTGTACTTCACAGCTGATTGGATACACAATTGTTCCTTGTCAAATAAATATTGCCTTACAGAACATAGTAAAAATTAAAGTTTGAAAAATTTATTATTTTAAGGGAAACCTAACTTCTCCTTTGATCTGAATACTGGAAAAAGTCTATATATTAGAAGACTAGGATATATTTTAAGAGTGTTCCATCTGATCACAGTGGATCTGGGGTCACAACAGTTAAATGTCACTTTCATGGTACCTGCCCAAACTCATGATTCTTGAATCAAGCACAGTCATGTTGAACTAATAATTTTTATCCAAGTAGGTAGATACTAAAATTAAAATTTAATTTAATTCATAAACTAAAATTAAAATATCTATAGCAAGTAGGCTGCTATAGGTAATTTTTCCTCATATGTTTTTCTGGTTGTCTGAAAATAGAGAATGATTTTTTTTTCCAAGGGGGGAAAAGACAAAAAAAAAAAGTTTATTGGAGCCAAAAGCCTTATTTGCTGTGAAAATTGCAAATGTTTGCCTGGAGCAAATATGTGAAAATTTGCAATTTGTTGTAGGTGTGGAATTTTGCTATTTTTTCACAGTGGAAGAACTGTTCTGTGTGGTTTGCTTCCCCCAACCTAGATGTGTGAATTCTCGGAGAAATTCTGAGATTTACGCGTTTTGATGCCAAAGATGGTAAGGTGAACAATTACTTTCAACAATAACTAAGAATTCAGCTATGTAACACAATGAAAAGCCTTTCTTTCTTTCTTTTTTTTCCCCCAAAACTGAATGGTTAGAATAAGGATGAATCCTGATTTTGTATTGGGTTTTCATCAAGCATGGAGGTCTGTGTTAATGTACTATGATACTTTACTCAGAAGTACATTGGTATGTAAAATAAAAGATAAGGAGAGTAGAAAAATGAAAAATCATTCTGCTTTTATTACTTGTAATAAGAGACCTAAAATCCTGCCACTGATTTTACATATACAAAATTATATTCAGATATCATAAAAATTGTGTCAATTTACTAAACACAAATAGTTAACAATTGCAAAATTATAAAAAAAAATAAAAGCTCCTGGTAACCTGACAGTATAATATACCTTTTCACTTAAAATAGAAGATATATGATCTTGCAACTAGATTAAGAATAGCCGTCTAGGGCTGGGGATGTGGCTCAAGTGGTAGCGCGCTCACCTGGCATGTGAGCATCCCGGGTTCGATCCTCAGCATCACTTACAAATATGTGTCTGCTGAAAATAAAAAATAAATATTAAAAAAATTCTCTCTCTCTCTTTAAAAAAAGAATAGCCATCTAGGAAAATGAATATGAAGTAATAATGATATTTTGAAATATAGAATTGTTCTTCACCTCCTTTCCTAACATGTAGGGTCAGCTCCCAAACTCTGGGAATCTCAAGACTTGATGAGTTTTCTTTATATGATTCTGAGATGACTGGAGGCTGGAAGATTCCAGCTAGCTTCAAGATAGTGTAAGTCCAACACATAAGTGAGTTGGAACATTGATTCCTACTCGCCAACTTTCTGGGGAGAAGAGAGGGACTGAAAGTTGAGTTGATCACTGACCACCAATACTTTGATCAATTATCTCAGTAATGAACGATCCATCAAACACCAGGACAACTTAATCTAGTATCCTCTGGGTATCTGAAGATATGAAAGTTCCTGAAAGTCTGCTTCCTGGTGAGGTCACTGAAACTCCACATACAATCGCCATGCCTCTCTTCATCTGGCTTTTCATCTGTATCATTCATCATATGCTTTATAAAAATGACTAAATATAAGTCAAGCGTTTTCTTTAATTCTTTGACATGCTCTCGCAATTCATAAAGTTCATCGAAGGGTGTGAGGAAACTAAAATTTATAGATAGTTGCTCAGAAGCACACATTACACCTGTGCTTTTGTTTAGCATTTGGAACAGGGGTGTTCTGTAGGACTGAGTTCTGTCTATAGAATCCTATGCTATTTTCAGGTAGATAGTGTCAGAATTGAACTGAACTAGAGGACACCTTCCAGAGTCAGCTGTAGGACCATGATTAGAAAATATTTCCTCTCAATCCTTTGCAATTTAGAGGCCACAGAAGGGTTGAGGGTTGAGTGCAGAGTAGCAGAACAGCCTTGGTCCCATATCCAAATGGTAATATTATATTTCCTCTGGTCTGTGTGATGCCCTGACTTCCATGTTCCTTCTATCCATGACTTTCCTGAGAAATACTGTCAAATAATTGCTTTTTTTTTTTTTTGGTAGCCCCTTGCTAGGTGATATCTGCCCAAATAAGCCACTGAAAACGATACCCTGCCAATTGCCCACCCCTCTTCTTCTTCACAAGAAGCTCTTGTCCCATTTATTGTACCATCAGGGATGCTTGTCATTTATGCTGTAAAATTATAATTACCTCCAATCATTAAGTGACCTGTGTTTTAACAGATATCCCAGAGCTCTCCTTTTCTTCCTAGTTTACACGTGCCTTTTTGAGAGCTTCCAGAGTAAATTTGGGCCAATATATTTCTTTAGGTTAATAGAATTCTCTAAAATACATGAGTAAAGCCTAAAATGGTTTAGTTTAACTACACAATTAATCTCCTCAATGTATGTTTTAGTTAATAATAGAATATGTGTATAAGATTTTCAAAGGCTAACTTATCATTTGGATTAGTGTATAGATCGCCTTCCCATTTTCCAGTATAGAAATCAGTAAGAATTAAGGAATTTTGCAGACTTCTTTGCCTCTCCCCAATCTTTGAAATGCTGCATAACATTATTTTTGGTTTGCTTCAGTTTTTTGTAAGATCCCGTGCGCTCAAAGCTTTTCTTAATACCATATATACTTCACATGAGGTGGGGGTAGTTGAATTTTCTCAAGCATTTCAAGTCTTTTGTTTTAAATTCCATGGGACTATGAAGAAAATTATTAAATGATTTTGAGCATATGTGCCTGTAATGAAAAATGTCAGAGATGTGAACAAGGATAATCATCTATTTGTAAATATGCTACAGTTTTCTTGTTCTTTGAAATAGTTGTTCAATAAAACAACTTAAAGTAACTTATAGTGAATTTTAAGATCATTCATAAGACTAAATATATTGTAGTCTAAGTTTATGCTGATAAACTAAAATAATAGAATTAATATATATAAAAACCATTCATATTTTTTTTAAAAAATCAAAATTGACAAACTTATTGCTACATTTTACTGTGTAGAATGTTTTTTGAAATTTAATTATTTCGTTAATTTCATTTATAAATCACTCTTCTGGCGAAGGTTTCTACTTGCCAATAAGCACTGAGGAATGTCTGCTTTCTGGTGCAGACCATATTCCTGCCCCTTTTTCTTATCTGCCCAATTAGCTTTATAGGCCTTAGCTATCACCAGCCTAACTACCTCGGAGCCCCTAGATGAAAGTTCCTTGTCCTAGGCTGTTCTATTCATCAGGAATCTAGCAAAACTTCGGTTTGAATAGTTTCCTGTGAAACACCTCCCACTCAACTGATTTGTGGTCCCTAATGAACCATAAGCTGATGGACAATTATTCATTTGGCTGAGACCCGTGGAACATTTAAAGGGGACCGGGATCTCACAAGGCTGCATATGTGACTTCCATTTAAGTTTAGATACAAGCTTTTTTGACAGGAGCAAGAAATATAACAAGACTTTAAATAAAATCACCGTGGAAGAGTAACTTTGACTTGAAATGGCATGTTCCCTATGATTGGTGTTCAGATAAACCAAAAAATAATAAAAGTAAAACAATTTTTCTACATTTAGAAATAACAACTCGGGTTTCCATCAAATAGAAACTTTGCAGTTTTAAACCACCACCACTGGGTATTATAACTAAGAAGGGGCTGCATTTTTAAGACTTTAACCAATATGAGCTTTCTTTTTTTTTTTTAACTTAGGCATTAGACTCCTATTATACTTTACTTAAAATCCACATATCACAAATAAAAGAGAGCAGTGAGTTTTTCTTAAGATAAAGAAAAAATGTAGTTTGCTAAATTGATGACTTAAAAAAATGCTATTTAGTCTTACCAGACATATCTTGGGATAATTTTTTTTTCAAATACCTTTCAAATACCAGTGCACAATGCATTATCGAGTAACTAGATAATCAGAATTCTCTCTGAAACAGGGGCATGTATATTTTGTCACTGAAAATTTTATTGCCTTGTGTTACTTTTACCATTATCTGATTTATCATTTGTGGCTGAGGGAGAGAGACAGGGATGAACATGGAGCGAAACCAATGACAGCACCTCTTAAATATGTAGTAGAATCTGTCAAAGCACCCACTTCTATCCTAGATGGGCCACGAATGGAAAGAGTATTCAGAGGTACGTAATGCTAAAGTCTGAAAGTAGGTGCTTAGTCTCATCAGCTAAGAATAAGGATAATTTTGTTGTTATTGTCATTTTCTTCGGCTCAGTTTTGGAGATGAGGACACTATTATTTGTAAAAGCTATTTTGTCTAGTGCAAATTGAGACTTATTGCCAGTGTAATATACTTAATAAAATAAGATCTCTAATGAGTGGAAAATTTGAAAAACAAATCTTACTTTTCTAAGATCTCGCTCAGCACTATGATATATAACACATTAAAATATGCCAACTGTAAGTAACTGTACCCATTACAGTGGGCTTTAACTTTCAAACGAATGATGTAGAACAAAAAGGAAAAGAAAGAATGAAGCAGGAATATATATATATATACACATACACACACAGGTATATACACACACATGTAGTTTTAGGAAAATCACACAATAAAATTAAAAATTAAAAATTAAAGCAGGATAAAGAAGTCTAGATTTCACTCCAAAATATCATTTATTACTTTTGTCCTCTATCCTGTTTTTAAATTACTAACATATAGTATAGTCTGCTACAACAAAAATTTGTGACATACACAATTATAATACATTTAACTTAATATATCTAAATTTTATGATAGCAATTGATATGATGAATGAACTATATAGATATTACTGATCATTAAAACATATCTTTTTTAACCAGTTTGTCCTCTATTATTTCTTATCCATTTCTCAATGAACAGATGCTATAAAATGGTATATTTGTAAGTATTAGCTCTATGCACCATAATCTTTATTGAGAAGACTTCTCATGACATCAAAAAAATGTACCAAATGTATTTTGGGAGGGGCAGTTGGAAGCAGATAGATCAATTAGTTGCTAGTTACAGAAGATTAATATAGGTAAACTCATTCATATTAATGTTATACTACAAAAGGATGTAGTATATTTATTGAATTGAAAAAATTTACTTGACTTACTCATTCAAATTCATGCTTTGAAAATTTTACTTTTCATTTTTATTTGGTTATATTAATTTGATGTCTTCTGCCATGCAATTGGCTTAATATTAGTGGAACACAGAAAGTTGCTATTAATATGAATGAAAAAAATGGTTAAATATTGGCAATTTTATTTAAATTCACTTATTTTTGAGTGGTGTAGTTTTTGTTTGTTTGTTTTGTTTTGTTTTACTTTCTAATAATGTGGTTGTCACATGTTTTCTCAGAAGTCTTTGCCAGCATGGGTTAGCTGATGAAAATTCTTTACATACACACTTATATAACATGCATGTATATAATACAATGACAGTAGAAGATCTATAAAACAGTTAAAACAAAAATACTTACATATCTTATAAGAATCATTCAATTTTGCTGTTCTTATACTGCCAAAGTTGTGATATCAATAACTGAGTCTGTACACAATTTAAAATTATATCTGAACTTGCAAAGGCATAAAAACATAAATTTTTGGTTAAAAATATTACAACAATTTAGACTCTTCCATTTTACACATTTTATTTAATAGTATTGTGATGGCATCTTAAACAGTATGAAAATGGAAATTTTTGACTTGTTTTTGGGGAGATGTTTAATATGCAAAATGAAAGATATCTTCAAAAATGAACTGTGAATGTGATTCTCCAAAGAGTAGCCACTTAATGTGGTATAAATGACTTGACATTATAGGTTAAGCCAACTGAAGGGGCCCAGAAGATAAATCAATGAAAACAAAAACAAAATAAGGAATTAAGGGCCTTTACTATATTATGCTCCTTCTGTGAAAAAAATATCCACTCCATTAAAAATAGAATGGCTCTGCTTGTATACTAAAATATTACTGTCCAATAATTTGCCTTTGATATTGTTTTGGTGTTAAAAAGAGTTTTTTTAAGCAATTATTCCTTGAGACTGGTCCCTGGCCAGGTGCAGCTGCACATGGCTGTAATTCCATAGACTAGGGAGGCTAAGGCAGAAGGAACCTGAGTTCAAAGCCAGTCTCAGCAACTTAGCGAGGCCGTATCTAAAAAAAAAAAAAAAAAACGGGCTGAGAATGTTACTCAAGAGAGAGAGAGAGAGAGGGAGGAGACATTGGTCCTGGAACTCTTGAAATAGTGCTCATGAATCCCCTGAACTCAGGTTCAGAAGGTAGTATGCTCAAATAGCCGTCACAATCAAGATCTCTGCTCTACTGGCCAAGACACATAAAGAGGCACCAGTGGCAGATAAAAAACACTCAGAGCTAAATGTTATCTAACTTCAGTCAAGAAGAGACAGGAAACTCCTCTGGGACTGAAAAGTTGCTCATGTTCTGATCTGAAGAAAAAGGACAGGGACATATGGAATATGGAAAAGGTCCAAGAAAAATTCTAGGAGCCCACCATTCCTGGCTTTGCCTCATCTTCCTTGGACATCAGTGTGTCTTCCTCAACACCAAAACAGTTGTGTCACCATGAATGAAATTGTAGTCTTCAGAAAAAAATGTTAAACAATGAGCATATAGAAGGCAAAAATTTTGGGACTCTTGGGTCTGGGGCTCAAGAGTAACAAACTTCTCTTTGGAGAAGTTTATTACTGTCTTTGCTGCTTGCTTATTATCTCCTCCTCCCCCCTAAAAAAGCTTTACATTTCCATTAATTTATATTATTATTATTATTATTTTGGGAATATTAGTATCTCTATTATAAAATGAGGACACTTAAGCAAAAGGTAATGCTTTCCTTTATTCAGAGTCTTTACCAAGATTAACTGTTGAAGCTGAGATTTCAACTCAAATCTTAAGATTCCAAATTTACAGTCTTTTCTGTGCTATCACAATGTCTAATTAATCCATTTCTCCTGAAAAGGGAAATGATTGCTAAAGATTTAGGTAGTGATTACTAAAATTATCCAGGGAACTTGAAAAAGTTAATAAAGATTCCTGAACTTGAGCTTCAGATACTAGGTTTAAAAAGATATAGGGTTTTGTAAGGTGTCTGTACTATTATTATTTTTTTTTAAAGTTTTTCTCTAAGTAATGCTGCTGCTTAGCCAGATTTGGGAACTTTACTTTAAAGTATGAGACAGTTTTAAAGAATTTGCAAGAATATTTGCATTTTTCAAAGGAGAAAATAAATCTTTCAAATGAAGCGTTTCCACTCAGAATTTTTCCGTTATGTGGGTGGTTTGAAAAGGTATGCTGAAGAGGGGCACTTCCTAACACCTCAGAAATCAGGACAGGAAGTGAGCCACTTACTTTGCTTTCTCAAAACTATATTCTTTCTTACATATGCACCATGCATGGACCTTGATTGATTTTTTTTATCTGAAAAAATAAGTCAGTAGGCTATTTACCACTCCCCCCCACCCCAATAGAACACAGCCTGCAAAACAAAACTCCTTAAAATCTTTGTTTCATCTCTTCTGATACTTGCATGTCTTGGGGAAAATATTTAGCCGTTTTGAGACTTAGTTTGCTTGTCCACTAAATGCACATACCCATATATATCCCATGGGATTGGCCCAAGGATGATACAAACTTTTGTGGATGGTTTGGCCTAGTAGGTGTGCAACAAATGTAACTAACATTCCTTTTAAAAGAACATAATCACTGACCTGTAACCTGAACCATGTCAACTTCCTATTCAACAGCGTACACCATCTTGTGTTCCATTATTTTTAAATGATGCTATATAAAATAATATTCTATGGACAAACTTGTTTGGCAAATACTGGAGAACACTGTCTCATTGAGATCTTCACAATAAGCAGTTTAAAAATCTCGAAGAATTTTTCATGAATGAAATTTTCTTTAATCCATCATTACTATAAATGTGTGTGACTATGGACCATTTTGGTCACAGGACATCAATGAATATCCTAGAAATAGTATCCCAAGAAGCACACTATGGCAAAAGATTCTCTTTGCCATTAATCTATTAAAAATATATGATTTAGTTTCTAGGCAAATGGAGACAGTACAAAATAAAACCTCAAGGTATAGATTTTAATTATAAATAGATGTGAATCACATTGTAATGGAGTAGCAGATATAAAATTCATGTATAAGATCCCACGTATAGATGTTGTATAGCTATTTTTTGTTCTGTTTGCATATGTGAATATGCACATGTATATATGTTTTACTGTGTATGTTTTTAAATGTATGAGTTTGTGTCTATGTGTATGTATAAAATTAGGAATGTCTTCATGTAATGACTATATCAATTCGTGAATGGTATATGAAATGCAATTCCCTGTTCAATCAAAAAGGATTTATAATCACTTCTCTGCTATTTAATTCTTTATCCCATACAATAAATATGGACTTACTAGAATTAGAAACCCTCTTAATTTGAATATCAAATCTGAACACAAATTTAAAATAAAGTCTTTGAAACTGTTTTTCCCACAGCCTCTCCTACTCCTCAGAGTTCACCTCCCCTGGCTGGTATTTTCTCAGATAACTAGTTCATTGGCCAAAAAACAAAGAACTAAAAATTATGTTGCACACAAAGAGACATAATTTCAACATCTGAGGCAAAGCAACACAAGGTTTGACTTCCTCCAAGTCCAACTTGGGGTCACTGCTTGTTTGTTTTCCTTTACATAGGCACTCCAGCCTGCCTTAATGTCCAATTTGCTTTCAATCAGTAGGTATTTAAACTTCAGGAGGAACCCAGCCAAAATAAGCTGTGCTTCTGCCAGGCCCAAAGACTCCTTTCCTCTTACTCTCTCTGGATTTCCTCTTTTAACTTTACCCTTCACTTAGTTCCGTGGAACTCGCCTGGGCCCTCTGAGGGAGAGTTAACTTTAGGGCCTTATTACCCCTTTCAAACGGAGTGGCAGAGTCATTATCCCTAGAGAAGGTAATTCTTGGGAAAAAAAAAAAAAAGTTAAGAAAAAACTGAACGTAAGGGAGGCAAGACCTCTTCTTAGTTTGGCCTTGTTCCATGGTACTCTTCTGCTGATTCTGAAAATGTGGGTTGCTAGAGAAGGAACAGCGCCTTGCCCCCAGCCCTTTTACACACATACACACACACACACACACACACACACACACACACACACACAAACATCATGTATATGTTTGTGTGTGTGTATGTATATATATATATATGTATTAAGAGATGTAAGATGGTAAAATTTGTAGAATTAGAAAAATAATCTTACAAAAAGCTTGAGGGCTACCTAAAGCTGTGGAAAGCAAGGGCATCCATCATCTGAGGCCATGCTGCACTGGGCCCCTTCCTCCTCCAAGCAGTGTGACCAGAATTATTCACATACTTATGAGTCTCCAAAACACAGTTCCTATATTTTCTTTTTTCTGAATATGAGCTTAATAAAAAGAACTATTATATATGCAGTCTAATTACCAGCACTGAGGAAACCTTAACTCACCTGTGTTTAAGCATCCACCTGAAGGTACACTGATTTCACCTTCTTATTTCTCCCCTCTGGCATACCCTTCATTCAACATGAACCAAACTCACCCATGTAAATCATGAACTACAGAATTTAGGAGTGAGAAACCTTCCCTAAAGACACATCCAAAAATGATTTTTTTCTGGTATCAAGAGCCCTTTAAAATTCTTTTTTAAAATAACACTTTGAAAAAAATAACATCTGTTTAAATCCTTTTATCATGATTTAAACACATTTTCAGTTATCACATTTTTTTCTTCTTTTTTTTTTCCTTTTTTAAAAAATTCTTTTTATACCTGTTACCATGGACACAATGTTGCTTGCCTCAGAGTCTAATTAAAATGGTTACTTGCTCAGCCAGGGAATTAGAGAATAATCACGTGTTGGGGGAGTGGCTTAAAAATCTGAGGAAACTGCTGTTTAGGGTCTACTGATAGAAATGTTTCTCCTCTATCAAAGTCTTCTTTAATTTTTATACAGAGTTATTTGACCAATAACTTTAGAAGCTATATACAGATTTTAATCCTATATTTCTGGTCTTTGTGAGAGTTTCCACAGTCTATCCAAAAAAGATTTGGTATCTATATATTTAAGGAGGGAAAGAGAGACTATCTCTTCTAGATGAATTATTGAGCACTTAATAATATCTGATCTATAGCAGATTTTAACTGAAAACTACTTACAAAGAAATATCCCACATTTCAACCCATCTTTGAAAAGATTGCAGGTCTCTTTTTCCATTCATTTGATTCTCTCATTTTGGCCTAATATCTTTGTTGCTTTTGTTAAGAGAAAAAACAAATACTCTATACAGTCAAAACCTTTAGTTATTTTATGGGCTGGGGATGTGGCTCAAGCGGTAGCGTGCTTGCCTGGCATGCGTGCGGCCCAGGTTCAATCCTCAGCACCACATACAAACAAAGATGTTGTGTCCGCGGAAAACTAAAAAATAAATAAATAAACATTTAAAAAGAAAAAAAAAAACCTTTAGTTATTTTAATTGTGAAAATAGGTTTGTCTAATACATCATCAGGCATACATTCTTTTAAAATTAGATAAGGCAGAAAGTAAGGCTTTTTTTTCCATCAATAACAGTTCCTCTAAGCACACCATTGACAACAAGGAGAACCACACTGGAGAATAGAGGATGGTAACACAGAAAGAACCATAGTGTTCTAGCACTAGTGCACACACAGTATTGAAAATTTCCAGAATGCAGAGATTATATTTTGTGGTTTTTCCTCAGTCCACTCTCTTTTGCAATGTTTCTATGATATTCCAGTTTAGTGGTGTTCTTATATTTTCCAGCATCATATTAGAGTTGAAAGGTCTTCAGAAAATTACCTAATATGAGCTTCCATCTTCCAAAATCTAACATGAGTTGACCATTGGCTTTTTCTGACAAGATATTTTGATTATTCTATATTAAGTTGTTATTATGTAAACCAAACATGATTTTATTGAGCAGAAATCCAGTAATGAGTGTGGGAAAATAGTCTATAGGATTAGTGGGCAGTTGACCAGATGGAAAGGCAGGAAGTCAAAATTCAAGGGTGATCTCAGGTGCTAATGAAATACAAATCATTTTGCTGAACCAACATGTACCCTCTCCCATACAAAGGAACTGGTCCATAGTCTAATTCTGAGACAGATCGATTTCTAGCAACAACTAAACCAGCATGTCTCAAATGTCCAGTGATTTAGATCAGCAATTAGAGAGTCCATTTCCCTAAAGCATAAGGTTGCTCAAAGATTTAGAGAACTGGGTCTGTGAGAATGCAGAAGGGAATTTTCTGGTAGACAGCAGAGTGTCCACGAACTTTATGATGAGCTGTGGGATTTCATAAAACTTGTTCAATTGTGGTAGGTGGTTTGGGGTTCTAACCCCAAACCCCTGTGTCCAATTCCTTTGTCATTAAGGTAACTTAAATGGGAAAATGTTCAGGCTTTTAAGAACTTAGACTTTGTTTTGAGGGAAAGCATTTTCATAGTCTACGGTTGCCAAATACATTCTATAAAACTTTAGTTGGTAAATATTGTTTGTTGAACTTTGAGTCCTTTGAGTCATTTGTATTTCTCATCCAAACTGGTGGTTTTTCATTAAAACTCAGTGCCTATGTTTTTAGCCAGTTCTTTAATACTGTTGAAAACAAGAACCTTACTAATTTATTGTTTTCCTCAGTCAATTAAAACCACAGGATTTGCATTAAGCATATAGCAAGAAGGAGAAAAAAAAGGAATTTGCTTTTCCTGTAATCTCTATGTTGTTTCTCCTTTGACCATTCTGCTGACTCTTTTATCCAACAGGACATCAGTGCCTGAATGAATAATGCTTGGTCACTCCCACAGCATAGTTTAGAACCCACAGAGGCAGGAAAGGTCTTTGTAAACATGCCAAATGATTCTGGCTTGACTAAGGGACACAAAGGCAAATATTTCTGGAAAACCAAGATTGACCTTAACTCTGGTATTTTGAGAGTCAATTTTAAAATTTGCAAGAATCCAGTTTACTTATATCTAAATCTGTTCTTGCATAGTTTGGAAGGACAAAAGATTAAGGAAAAGTAATACATTATCTATGTTGTCTTGGTTACATTAAATGTATACTATTTTCTTCTTAATTAATCACTTTGTTTTTGTTTTTGCAATTCTGGAGGATAGAGTGCAGGACCTTACCCATGCTAGGTAAACAGTTGACCACAAAAATACATCCCCATTTCTAATTAATTACTTTTATGTGTTTAATGTTGAAATTAGGAGGAACTTAAAGTTTTGAAAATTAAACTTAATATAGCTCCAAAGCAAAAGGCCAGACCAAACATAAAATATGCTATAAACAACTGTATTCCCAATCAAAGTAGCTTTCATTCCCTGAAGAAATATTTCATGATTTCTTCCCGGATGCCTGCCTCTGTTCTACCTGGTGTTCTAGAAAAAGGATCATTCACTTCTGACATTTGTATTACTCTAAGAGATGCAGATGATAAATGATAAAAGAAGGAAATTTCAGCACATAACTTTGTGAAAATAAAAGTAGTCCAAGTTTTGCTCCTTAAGTAGGAAGTTGTGAAGATGATACTTAAGCACATAATGCTGTAACAAGAGAAGCAGAGCATGAGAAAGTGTGAGGGATAATTCTCCAATGGGACCTTGAAGGCCATGTTCAGAGTTTGGATTTCTCTACATGAGGTAAGAAGCATAGCAGTGTCACAATCGTCAGAGTTTCACTAACTCCTGTTCATCAGTCAGATCTCAAATAACACTTCCTCCAAGAAACTTACCTTGGTCAACCAGGATATTCTATTAGATTTATACACATTGCTGTGTTATATTTTTCTGATTCACATTTGATACATCATAAAATTTTTTGATCTGCTTCTTCGATTAAATCTCTTTTCTTCACTACACTCAAAGCTTTATGAAGTCAGGAACGAGAACAGTCTTGTTCATCTTGTATATTCCTGCACCGGGCCTAGCATCTCATTAAGAATCTATTTACATTTGCATGAACAAATGATTTATAAATTAAAGTCAAAAGATTGAAGAAATTGAAGAATCTTTGAATTCTACAAATATTTCACAGACATTGATGAATACAAAGAAATTTAGGTAGGCCCATTCCATCTTCTGAAATTTCCCTTTGTTATGAGGAAAAACAGAAGTTGAAAAAAAAAAACAACTTTGGTCTAAATACAGGGCAAAAATAAAGGTGATATAGGTGGCATTGATAGTCTGATTTTATTCTTTCTGTTACTTTCTTAGTAGTCAGATCATTGAACAATATTTTTCAGAAAGTAATTGTAGTACCATAAATGTAGTACATCCTATTGTCTTCTGGAATGATTTTACTCCTTGATTTGGATCCCAGATCTCCCCTGATTTTCCCAGGAGGTAGAGAGAAGGTGGGATGCTATATTATACTTAGTTTTGCTTTCTTCATAGGTGGAGAATCTTTATCCTACCAGATCATTAAATGAAATATCTGTTTGTACTTCTACATTTTAACTAGAGGAGAAAAAAAGACTTTAGCCTGAATAAGATACAGAGACAAATAGCATTTCAGCCATAGAAAACACCATTAAGAACAGAGCATGTGCATGAAGCACAGAGGGCATGTATTATGGATTGTTTGTGAGGTATCCCTCAAAAGTTCATGTGTGAGACAAAGCAAGAAGGCTTAAAGGAAAAATGATTGGGTTATGAGAGTCTTAACCCTATCAATGAATTAATTTCCTGATGGAATTGACTGAGTGATAACTGAAGGCAGGTGGGTATTGCTAGAGGAGGTGGGTCCCTGAAGGAGTGCCTTTGGGGTTCATATTCTGTATCTTGTGAGTGGAGTCCCTCTTTGCTTCTTGATCATCATGTGAGTCACTTCCCTCTACCATTGTTCCACCATGATGTACTGCCTCATCTAGAGCCTATAGCAGGCTGTCTATGGAATGAGACCTCTTATACCATGGGCCCCCAAATAAATTTTTACCTCCTCTAATATTGTTCTTATTGGTCTTTAAGTCACAGCAGCACAAGAGCTGACTAAAACAGGGTGATAGAGGTTTGAGTGGAGACAGATGTCGGATCATGCCAAGCCTTCCAGACAAGAGATTTGGGGCTGTATTCTAAGAACAGTGCACTACTACAGAGGAAGAGAATGGGAGAGGTAATGATATTGTCTGGTTTTTATTTTGAAAATACAACTCCAACTGCCTTATGAGAAGGATTACAAGTAGAACAACAGGTAAGTGTCTAGTGGCCTAGATAATAGATTCTAGCATTTTGGATTAAAAATGTCACAGTAATGAGAGAGAAAACGAAAACACTGAAGAGACATTTACGAGATAAAAAAAATGCCACTGATCTTGATGATATGTTGGGTGATGGTAAAGGCAATGTCAAGAATGATCTCTAATATATGGAATTGGATGGCAGTGTCATTGACTAAGACAAAGACACTGGAAGGTCAAATTGATGACAAGAGTCATGGCTTGTTTTCTGACATGATGAAATGAAATTCCCTCCAGAATACAACTGAAAAATAAAACAGGCAATTACATATATGGATATAGAACACAGATGAAAGTATCAGATATACACACTTGTAAGGCATTGAAATAAGGACAATAATTGAAATATGTTGTTCTAAAGAAAATGAATGTAGTAAAAATAGGCCCTGTTATTATATCTTAATGCACTACAGAAAGAATCAGATGAGTATACTGTGGTCACCAAAGAACATAGGTCAAGAAAGTGGGGGCTCGTAAGGGGAAAGTGAATAAGAGTTAGTTTCAGTACAATTGCAAACATTGTTTATCTATCTAATAAGTACAGAGTAAACACTATGCTAGTAGGTGGTTATAGTTTCTGCAATGCAAACAAAATAAAAACGTAGCTTTAATAAGCAGATCCTTTAAGACAATTTTGAAAATGAGAAACTCAATATCGACTTAAGCAAATCAAAATATGTTTTACATTTAATGCTCTGAGATTTGTTTTATTTTGCATGATTTCTCTATTTTTATGAGAATGCATTATTTGAACAGTAAAGGGAAGACTGTAGTTTAAGAAAACATTATACTACTTTGACCTTTTTGGTATTCTATTTTTTGATTGGCTGGCTCAGAATATCTTATCATGTCCATCCAAGTAAGGGCAAGACAGTAAACTCTATGAAGTTGACTAGTCAGCCAATCAAATTATAGAGTGTTGTAAAGGTCAAAGCAATATAAAATGCTACTATAATTTACATAACATATGTGCAACATTACAAGTCCAATATTTCATCCTTTAGACAAGAATTGAACAAGAACATAAAAAGACAACGTGAGTATATTCTCCTGACATTAGTACCAGAATTGAGAAGTATTCTGTGGAGAAAATTTTCTTGATGTTTCCAAAATTACTACTCAAGTTTAAAAAAAAAATTACTTGTTCTTTGTTATCAGTTGGAATAGGTTCAAGACAAAGGATAAGATGTAGAAAGTTGATGGAAGTTCCAAGGAAGTGGTAGAGAAGCTAGGATTAAATTGGTCTATAAATCAAGAGACCTGGACTACTCTGTTACTAACTATAAAACTTGGAAATGGTACTTGATTTCATGACACTCATTTTCTTATCATTTGAAGGAAGAGATGAATTTATTATTATTTATTTTAATAATACTAGAGGACGGGATTCTTTTTTTGTTGTTGTTCTGAAGATTGAACCCAGAGGCACATTACCACTGAGCCGCATCCTCAAGGCTTTCATTTTTCTTTTGAGACAGGGTCTCACTAAGTTGCTTAGGACCTCATTAAATTCCTGAGGCTAGCCTCAAACCCATGATACTCATGCCTCAGCCTCCTGAACCACTGGCATTACAAGTGTGCACCACCACAGCCAGCAGGATTTTGTTAAATACACAATAATGACTATAACATTGTACCAACCTTCCTAGTACATACAATATTTTGTGGAATAAGGCAATTAAATAAGCAACTACCCAGTTTTATGAAGTGATATAAGGAACAACTTAGCATGGACCCAGCCCACAAACTGCCATTTTTCTTTTCCTCCTTTTTTTTTAAATTCTTCTGTCCCTATTATTAAAAGTCTACATTCATATAGAAGATATACAGAGCTCTGAAATTCTAATCTTAATTCTTTTGGATCCTTAAATTTTAGGTTGGAGAAATACCTTCAACTCTGAATCAATAGATAGATTTACATTCTGATGCTAAAAATCCCATGAATCTAATTAAAAACATCTGATACTCCAATAAAATAATATGGAAAAAGCAGTTGCTACTATTCCATCCCTTAATAACCTTTTCTAAGTAGACTACTATGAGTTGTAATTTCCCCCTTTTACATGTTAGTACTAAAGTTGAAATAAACACTCTTTAAAGTGTAGAGAGGGCATGAATGCAGTGGATCTAGCATGATTGCTATGGTTTGGTTATGAGGTGTCTCCCCAAAACTCTGTTCAAAGTTCCTGACCTCATTGGTCCATCCTAGTTTGAATGGACTCACTAGATGGTAACTGTAGGCCATGGGTTCTCGCTGGAGGAAGTGGGTCACTGGGAGCATGTTCTGAAAGGCTTGTTTAATCTTCAGTTCCCTCCTTTCTCCCTCTCACTGTCTCTGCTTTCTAACTGTACCTTGTGCTGAGCAGCATTCCTCTATCGTGCTCTTCCCCCAAGATGTGCTATCTCCTTTCCCTCCCAGAACACCAGAGTCAACTGGCTATGGACTGAAATCTCTGACATTTTGAGTCCCAAATAAGCTTTTCTGCCTATAATTTGTTCTTGTCAAGGATTTTGCTCACAATAATAGACATCTAGGTTATACCTTCCATAGAAGTCAGACTCCTGTGGCTCACCTCATTACTGAGAAAGGTGAAGAAAGGATTTGGGATGGATAAAGGGCACATGGCTGGTCCAACAGCTCAACAATTCTTTTCTAATGTTTTGTTTTACACTTTATAATCTATTTAAAACTATATAAAAGGAAAACTCCAATTTTGAGATGAACTCACAAATGGACATACTAATGTCCTCAGGAAGTTATGTCTTCATTCTGACTGGATTCCTGGAACTCTGGGAGCAGGCTAAAGTACTGACTTCACTTTTATACACATTGTCTAGAAATAGTTTACATGGAACTATGTAGCCACAATGAAGGCTATAAACCAAGGGGAAAAGATAGATTTGGGTCTACTTTTCCCTGGTTGCCATAATATATGTATACAGGTTTAGTGACTTAAAACAAGATACATCTATTATATTACTACTCTGTAAGTTAGAAGTCCAACACGGGTCTCTGTAGCCTAAAAGCAAATGTCAGCAGGGCTGCATTCTTTTGAGGAGGCTGTAGTTAAAAATCTGCTAGCTTTTCTTTTCCAGGAAGTAGAGGTAACTGTAAGCTCTTTGCTATGATCTTCTTTTCCTAACTTTCAAGCAAGAAACTTTCTCTGATTCCTCTCTTACTTACCACAGCTAGGAAAGGTGGTCTACATTGAAGGAGTCTTGTAATCAGACAGGGTTTTTATGAATAATCTATGACCCATACCTTGGACCATGTCTGCTAAACTCTTATCTGTCCCATAAGGTCCTGTGTTTCCAAGTTCCTGCTGATTAGGTTGTGGCCTCCTCCAGGGATTATGATGCTGCTTGCCACAGGTTTGGAGAACACATTACTTTGTGCAGATAACAATTTACTTTAAGTTGCTTCCAAACGAGATTTATTTTCCTTGATGGCCAAAGTTTTGAGATATTTCTTTCTGTTCAACATCTTTAATTCATCCTTTCCTACTCATAAAATCAAAACAACTAATTCTGCCACCTTACCACTCCACTGCAATAGCTTCTGACACATTATTAAGATATTTTTTTTGCTGATAAATTTGAGGAGCAGCTTTCAGTTTTAGACAATAGCATTGGCTAACAACTCATCTTGTTTTTCTTCTTTTTCTATGACCTTTTCTTTCAGCTCTTTCTCAGTGTCCATGAAAGATATTGCTTTTTTCTATTCATCCATATGCATTTTCACTTTCCTGATTCTCTCTTAGATGCTATGACATTTGGCAAACATGGCATACAAACAATACACATTTTTATTTCTCAATTGTGACTCACCTGTCCAGTTCAGCCAGTTGGTTGATATCCCTCTGTTGAGGTCTTCCTGCATTCCCAATGCATGCCCAACCAAGAAATGCCTGGGGCCTAATAGTTATTAAATAGTGATGTGGTATAAATGTTTTTGTATCAATAATTTCATTTAATATTACTAACAAGCCTATGATATAGGCACTCATGCTACCCTCATTTCGTATCTGAAGAAATTGAGATCCAGAGGGATTAACTATATTGCTCATCTTGGAATCTTCCACTGCATCATGTAAACAAAACATCACCAGAAGCACACTTTGTATAGAAAGGTCAAATAGTTGAGAAATGTTTTGGTAAGAGTAAATAAACACTGTTGGCAAAGAGAAGGGACAATAATTCCAAGTTTGTCAAACTATACTATAAGGCAGTTTTGTTTGTTTGTTCTGTTTTTTCACCTTTGGTAGGCAGCAAAGGAATCAAAATAAAATATTAAAATATTAATTAAATCTTGACCCTCTCAATTTTTATCCTTTAATTGATGTACTTTTTAAGTTAATTTTATTTTTATTGGTTGTTTTTAATTATATATGATAGTATTCATTCTAACACAATTGTAAAAGCATGGAATACAATTTATTCTAATTGAGTCCCCAGTACTTCCCCTTTCCCTTCCTTTCTCCATCCCCCTGTTTCCTTTCCTCTGTTCTACTAATCATTCTGCTATTTATTATATTTTTTTAATTAGTGTCTTGTGGATGTACATGATGGTGAGATTCACTGTGGCATATTCATATCTATGCATAAGAAAGTTAGGTCAGAAGAGTGCAGTAGATGTGGAGATGAAGATAGTTGCTAATAATGCCCCTTGTTTTCAGATTAGTCAGTCACACTCAAAAATGTGGATTGAAGACATACTCTGTGAAGAATATTGTGACTTTAATTTCCCCTGAAGTATGGCTTTAGTACTAAAAGTCCCCAGCTTGAGTTCTAAGTAACCATAACAGAACTTTCCCCCACTTTGCATGGGGAAAGTGCAGTACAAGTGGAGAGAGTAAGGTCCCGAGACCTTTGAGCAGCCATGCAGCAAGGAAGCACCTGCCCTGGGGAGTAGCCCAGCACACCAGGGTGTGTCCACCTTCCATGCTCCTCATAACCCACTCTTTCTCATGTGCGCTCACTCTCTCTCTCTCTCTTTCTCCTTTTCTCTTTTTGTTCTCATTTACTTTTAATTTTCCTCATTTCACCTCTCTTCTCCCAGTTTCTCTTCTTTCCTGCCATTAATTGTTTTACTCTCTCCTCTTTCCCCTCTTCTGAGAAGGGGTCAGCTTTAGTGAGCACTCAGAATGGTTCTAACTTGCTCTGGTTTGGTGAATCCAGACTCACTGTGCAGCCGGTCCCACAGTGGTAGATACTCTTTACTAAGACTGCTGGAAAATGAATGGACCCATCCACCCTGAAAATTCCAATGTCTGGGGCTGATGAGCCAAATGAATACACAGCCTAACATCTTGAACATTTTAAAAATGATGCTTCTCATCTGAAAAACATGCTAAAATTCTACTAAGAACCTTTAATATTAGTTGGTTATATGTTAGAAGATTTAGTGCTTTTTACATGCTCTGTATAGCATGAGTACTCAAATCAAATGAATAATAAATAATTTAAAAACTATATTGAATGGCTGAGATGCAAGTATTGAGTTATAATGCTTCAATAGAAGCATTTGAAGAAAATATTTCCAAAATAAAATTTATTATATTTTATTTACCATTATAACTAAGAAAGTTATTCGTCCAAACAGAAATACTCAGAAAGCATCTTCTTTGTCATTAACTTGTTTAATGTCTGTCTCATCCATCTTTAAAGGGAGCTTCCTGAAAGCATAGAGTAATGCAGGTCAAGGTTACTCTGTAACACTCCACCTGAAAACCTCTAACTGGAGACTGAAGGGGATGGATGATTAATGTCAGCTTACTGAGGTCCTCATAAGTCATTGCAGTGGATAGCAGCTCATGAATGGGAGAGATTTATTGAGAGTTCATCACAAAAACATCATCCCTTCAAGAGAAGTCAAACAAAAAAATGTCAATTTTATGCTTCCTAATATCTAATTATTCAGGCTTTAAGAAACTTACAAATGGTACATACTTCCTTCATACTTTAAAAAGTCAATCAATTTGCCATAGATAAAAGAAAAATTATTAATTTATACATTTTCTGCAAAAAAATGTAATTTTATGTCTTTATTCTTATATAGTTTAAAATAGTTCTTTTTATGTGCAAAGGACCATATTATGCTGGTGGTGGTTACACAACTTTACCCTTCAGGGAGATGTGATAATCTGGATACTTATCCTCAAGCCTAACCTTTTTATATATAGTCATTTGCCACATGACATTTTGAGTGTTTAAAGAATACCTGTATGTTGGTGGTCCCATAAGATTCTAAGGGCACAGAAAAATCCCTATCACCTACTGCTCTGGTACCCATCCTCACATTGTAGCACAAAGCTTTACTCACATGCTCAGGGTGATGTTGGCGTAATAAAAGCCTACTGTACTTGACTTGAAGAGTCAACTCCCTGCTTCTAGAGACCCAAATAAGTTCTGTGGCCCTAAAGGCCTCCCAAAGCCCAGTTCTCATTGTCCTTTTGTTGGTTTCTTAAATTCCAAGGACTTCTAACCATCATAGAGCACATGCTGTTTCCCCAGACAACATACTCCTTTAGATCTTTGCTAGTTCACTCTTGCTGTTTCCTCAGAAGTTAAACACATATAATTGCTTGAGGAAAGCTTTACTTGCTCTCTAATGCTAGATCAAATATGACATGATATGCTCTTAATTTAATATACAAATTTTTATATTAAACACAATAGCTTTTTTCCATTAAAGTTATGATCATTTGATTAATCTCTGTCTCTACCACAAGTCTTTTAGCTCCATGCAGACCTAGAGAGTGCTGAAAAATGCGTGTTTACAGAATACATAAATGTGAAGCCACCAAGCTTATATCTACTTACTGTATGTTTTGTGGATGCTCCTGTGTTTTACATACAAAATTCAGTTAACTTACAGCAATAATTTAAAACAAACACACAAACCAGAAACTGAGAACAAATATTCAGAATGGATTCCATTTTTAATTCTGACATGATAGTTTTTTATAACTATCTATTATCATGTATTTTTATTCAGTTCATCATTTTTTAGCATTTTTGAAATTTGTGGATTCTTTTGCTTGGCAAACTAAACCAAAATATTAGAAATAGTCAAAATTGAAGAGCCATAATTTAGTTCTAATATTCACTTGCTTCCAGAATTAATTACATAATTAATCAATTAACATATTGAAAAATCAAATATTTATCTAGCACTTAGAATTACACTAAGAGTTTATATGGAATACAAAGTACCTTGATATATCAAATGCATAAAAAGTTCTTATTCTCTAGAAGCCCTTGATTTAATGGACAAGTCAATATAATTGTATAAACGGCAGCAATATCTCATGGGATAAGAGCCATCAGGCATTAGAGAATCTCAGAAAGGGGGACCATTGCCGGTAGGGAATGTCGGGAAGGGGAAGGTGTCAAGATAACAATTTCATTCTAAGTTAAGGAATTGAAGGGATTGCATAAAGAGAATGTCAGGCACAGAGAAGGAACATCAGCTCCGTGAGGAGAGCATGGGATCCTGCTTAACTGGTGTGTAAGCCTTTAGTGTGAAACAATGGAAGACAAATTTCAAAAGAAGTACACTCGTTTGTCAAAGATCTTAAATTAAGTTACCTACCTGGTTTGGCATTTGAAAACATTATTTTCTACATAGTTATAAATAGAAACACCTAATAATTATAAAAAGTACAAAATCCAATTTTAACAATATTTTAAAAACTATATTATTGTATAACTTCAGTTAGTTTATTTTGCTAACAAATAGTTCTTGGCTTAGAAGATAAATTATAAGCCTACCCATGAGGGTTTATAGTTGTTAATGGAAGTGAGACAATGAGAAGATAACATTTCCTTTTTTTGCTGTTGACACAGTATACTGTAATATATCTTAGGAATTAAATGGAATATTTTTAGAACACTGTTGTGCCCAAATTACATTTGTTTTGCTTCTTTTCATACTGACAGACATGTAAGTTCCTATTATCAAATATATTTCAAATTAATAAATATTTTCATCGTTTCTTAATATAAATAACAGAGCTGCATTTATAACAAAGGTATTGTGATCTAATTGCGGTGGAGTGATCTCAAGTTGCACTACATGGAAGACTGAGATAAGAGGACTGCTTTGAGCCTGGGAGTTCAGGACAAGCCTGGGCAACAGAGTAAGATGCAGCCTCTTCAAATCAGCAAAACAAAAACCAAGGAGCTCCATGTTCAGATAAATCTGGATGAAAGACCTATTTTTGCCATCGTCTTGATTAAAATCTTAAGTAAACTTATTAATGTTCCCAATGAACATTAAAGACTATTAGGTATTGTGCAATACACAAATCTGTCTAACTTTTTATAATTCAGTTTACCAAATGTCTAAGACCCTATTATTAAAGAAAATAGACATATAGGAAAAACATGTAACTCAAATTATAGTTGAACCTATTTAGGGTCTTATTTCACTGTTGGTTTCTATTAGTATAAGTAACCATTTAATTTAGCAATCATAGTTAAGTAGCTCTGAATGCAAGTGATGACTATTGTATCTGCCTGTATTGTAAGTGCTTTGATTTGGAGTAGTGTGGAATAGAATGATATACTTCTAAACTTTAAGGACGATAGTACCATAAGCTGAAGAGTAATCAAACCACAGTTTGGCAAGTCTCCTGCTCTCAAGGGAGTTTTATTTTAAAATCCTCCATAACTGGTAGCCCTATTCATTTCTCTCAGATAGATGAGGAGGAAAATTCTCCAATTGCCCATTTCATTGCATTCTGGTGGCATCCCTTCCTGAGGCAGCCCTCAATTGAGATGTTTTTGCTAAAGGTCCAACTCAACTCTCTACTGCTTTTATTCGACTGTATTCCTTTGTGTTTGGTCTGTCACAGACACTCAGAGCAACTGCTGAGCATCCTTCTCATAAATGTTTCATATACTTGATGACAGTATTTATCCCTTAGTTTCCGCATATTTGGATTTTATTCAATATCTCTTGGTTGATGTGGAGGAAAGGGAGATGGCACTTATGTTTCATACTCCACATTGCTGCCAGCTCTATCTAAAACACAAATTGATAATGTCAGTCCCTGCTTATCATTTCCTAGTCATTTCTCACTGCCTCCAACCTTAAAGCCCAACCACCAGAGCACAGGCCAAATGATCTCTCATCTTGTTGCCTCTGCCCCACTTCCTGCCCGAATTCTTAGTAATAATCTTTTCCTATCCAAGACATGCCAAAAAAATTTTGTAATATGCCTTGCTGTTTCAAAACTTGATCCTTTTGTGTTTTGCTGTTTCTCTGCCTAGAATGCCCTTTCCTGCCTTCCTTAAGTTAATATATTATCTCCTTTTGTTCAGAAAACAAAAGAAGTATAATCATATATTCATCTGCTTCCCCCCCACACCCACCACTGAGGATAGGAGACGCTTAAATCCCAAACCTAATAAATGTTAAACTGATATAGGTGTGGTGTTCATTTTTGTGGCATAACAGAATTACAGAGATAGGTAGTCTAGAGTGAGTACTGCAGCTGAATAAGACAGATGAATTTATTATCTCAGACTGAGGCCTCCACCCTCCTCCTGATTGCCGAGTGGTCAGTAGTTGTCATCTTAACATCCAAGTGTCACATCTATAGATGTGACAAGGAAGACAAGAGAAAGGAAGAAAGAAAGAGTACTTTGATTGGCACCAAAATTACCTAAGATATCTGAAAGACTTTCACTTACATTTTAGGGGCAAGTTACATCACATACAAGGGAGCTAGGGAGGGTGAAAATGTTAGACTGTGCAATAGTTTTCCTACAGAAAAAAAATAGAGATTTTGATAGAAAGGAAGAAAGTCAGATGTTGTAGGCAAATTGATACAGAATCTCAAACACACATTATCATAGACTGGGTGTCCAACAATTATTAGATAAATGAATAAAATTGACTAAGCCTGGTTTATAAAGCCATATATTTTCTAATTTAATCTATCTCAAAGTATATGCAATTTTTCTAGTAAGAACTTATTTATTTATTTACTAATGGCTTTATTTATTTATTTTTTCAGGTACTAGGGATCCAATTCAGGGGCTCTCTATCACTGAACTACATCCCTGGCCCTTTTTATTTTTTTATTTTGAGACAGGTTCTTGCTGGGTTTCCCAGACTTGCATTGAACTTGCAATCCTTCTCCTCTACCTTCCAAGTAGTTGGGATAGGTAGTCGTGCACCACAGCACCTTGTTTGAATCAAAGTTTTAAAATGTTTCTGTCTTTTCTTTTTACTTCTTGAAGAATCAAGTAACATAAAAAGGCATTTTTCTCCTTTAAGCATTTTTTTCTTTCTCACCTTGCATAATAAAGACTTTGAACAAGTAAATCACCTGTATAATCATAAATAAATAATTTTAAATGTTTAAAGAAATTTATTTTCAGCATTTATTGAAGTGATATTGACCTCATCACTTATCTAAAAAATATTACTCAGAATTTTGTATAATAATGTTGATTTCTAAGATGCTATGCACCCATTTAACACATTTTCCTTTCTTTTTTATTACTTATATATATTAAATGAAAAACCAAAGCACAAGTATACTACATTTAACCATCTTAAGTAAAATATTTAGGTGAGAATAGAGCACATGTGGAGTTCATTTTATTCTGTTCCCCATTTCCATTTTCTTTTAGCAATTCTTCATAACCTGATTTATTAAGTAAAGCAATTTTTCCAGAAAATGTTTATTGAACATCTCCCAAGGGTCAGGCAGTTTTCTATGTGCTTTGAATATATTAGAAGATTTATGAATGAAACATTTCAGGAATAAGTGTATTCTAGATAATCTTTATACAAACAAACTCCTATAAAGGTCAGCTTGGCTTTCCATATTACTAAACCCAAGAATGAATTCTCTGTTATCTTCTAATTTGAATGATCAACAATACTTTGACACATGGTCTATTACAATCCCTACCTCCAAAGGACACTGCCATCCCCATGTGTCTTTCAGGATGTGATGCCCCTTGAAGTCACCCTGCCTCACCACTTAGGTCTGTCTTCCCTTTGCTACTTCATTGTCCTCTACTAAAATTCAGCAAATACGTATCGGAGATCTCTAAGAATCATTGACCTTTTTTGTTCTGTTTTGTTGCATTCTTTTTTTCCCCTTTTATCTTCCTTTTTCTTAGAGGATATCACCTAATTTTATGATTTTTAGATACTTTCTATTTGTTGACAACTCCACGATCTCTGAACTCTCAACTCTCTACCTGGCAGTTTACTTGGGTACAATAGGGCATCTTAAATCTAGCATAAAGTCAGACTCCTGATCCCTACTCACCTACCCCAAATCTATGGTTTCCATATCAGTTCTCACCTTAGTAAATGGCATTTCATTTTTTTTCCATTGCTCAAGCCAAGGTGCATGTATTTTTCTATAATCTTTTCTCTCTCTACACTCACCTACTAGTAAATCCTATTAGATTTATTTTTAAATATTCAAAGTACAGTGATTTTTCATTATGTAAATTACAAACTCTCTGGTCTATGCCATCAATATCATTTGCCTGCATTTTGTAAAGATTTTCTCATTGATGCCCCTGTTACAACCATTGCTCAGTATAGACTAGTTTCCACATGGTAGAGAGCAATCCTGATGAAAACAGATGATGGATGATGGTAACCATTTAAATTTTCAGTAGCTTACCAATTGCTCAGAGTAAAAGTACAAGCCCTATTAGTTTCTTATATAATTTAATAAAGCCATTATGAAAGCATTCAATTATTATATCTCTACATGCTATGGTGACTCTCACCCAGGTCTGGTTACACTGGCCTCTTTCCTGTTACTTGTTACTAAGAATCTCAAGACCCTTTTACTAATTGTACCTTCTTGGAAATTTTCTTCCTCACTTTATACAGTTTTCTGCTCAGTGGCGCCCACCCTGGTGACTCCCATTAGTGACCAAGGAGTGCCTCATTCTGAACCTGCAATTTCCTATTGTTCTTATTCTGCTCTATTTTTTCTAATTCAATGTATTAAAGTGTGACCAACCAAATATATATTTATGCCTTATTATTGTTTATTGTCTCTCTACCCACTCTAAAATGTAAGTTTCATAATGGCAGCCATGATCTGTTTCATCAATTACTACGTCCACAGTGGTTGGAGTAGTTCTTGGTATATGTCAGAAAATTAGTAAATATTTTATTTAATAAGAATAATTAACTAAAATTAAACAAAATATATAGATATATACTAATAGTTCCCTAACAAAAACAACTGAAAATTCTTCTAAGTTATAAGTAAGCATTTGATTTGTGCACTCTAATGATTTAAATCAAAAGTCATGAAGAAGTTTTTTAGTTAGAATGTTTCATACAATTTACAGTCTGCCTTTTTCTTTCATCAGTTGACTAGGATTCAGATTTCCAATAATGTACCACAATAGTATTGGTATCTATTGATAATCAAAAGAAAGCAAAGAAACATGTTCTAACTAAATGTGTCTTTTCTTCTTCAATCTATCTTTCACCACTTAAATACTACTTCAGTTTCTATGGTCTCATGGGTTATAATTTTCTCTTATCAGCAAAAGAATGTGTTTATTTAAATGCCTCTTTTTAGATGATGAGGAGGTACTTACTGGTCATTTTGAATGGCTTGTAAAAATAAATATAAGTTAAATGGTTTTCTACTTAACAGTTTCATAGAAATAACCCTCAAAGACCAGATAGTAATCACTTCTAGTGACAAATTAAACTATTACCTGCTTCTTTTCCAAATTTCAGTTCGAAGATGGTGACAATAAGGGGAAAAAAGTTATAAAAAAGGTAACTTCAAAATCAATTCACATATTTTTGTAAAGAGGATTCTTTTAACATTTTAAGAAAAAAAACACATTGAACAATATGTAGTTTGGGAGCCATTTATGTTTAAAATCATTCTGCTTAACACATAATATTATATTATAACCTTGGACAAATACAGGTGGGCCCATCTTCTACAAACAGATCTTAAACCTAAGAGTGGAAAAAATCTGTGTGGAGCCTCCAGATGGCTTCTTGTTTTTTCTCAGACATTTTCATGAGATGATTCAACCTTCATGCCATTGTGAAATTATGATACCAACCTTTCTATTGTATTCATTGCTTTCCGTAATTTTCATGCATTTTTTTTTTGGAATTTCTTTGCTTTTGATTTAATTTCCAATTCCCTTCAGATTTTCCTCATTCCATGTATTAGTCACCTTCATAACACCCACAACTACTGGAATAAATGTGACAGGAAAGACAGGGAAGAACAATTCCTTAGAGCAACCCCACAGATTCCTCATTATGAATGGGGCACACTATGCTGGCAATAAAGAGTTTCAAAATATTTTCTAAAATTTCCTAACATTTTTTTCTCCAGTGCAACTAGCAATTAAATACAGCAACAGAAGAACTTGACAGTTAATTTATTCTGGCTACAAAGTGCAGATATTTAAATTATTGTTTTGCTTCAGTTGCTCTTAACTCTGAAATATCATCTTGAATTTATCTATCTACCTAGCCACCAATATAAATGTGTATGGAAAAAAAGAGTGGTCAATTCCAATGTAATATGAAATAATTTAAGGGATTTAACATTTGGATAAAAACATTATTTTACATGAAAATATAGAGAGTTGTATCATGATCATTATTCCTTGACATAAGACCCCAGTGGAGTAGGTGAAGAAAGTTGAGAGAAAGAAAATTTCCTGATGTGGTGTGAAAGAACTGCATCTAGACTAACAAACTGAGAGGTTTAGGCCCCTGGGAGTCTGAAGCACACAATGAGATTGGTTGTATGTGGTTTCTTAATAACACTGTCTAAAAAGACATGGATTTGCCCAGATAGAAATGGATCCTCCTCTTCCCAAGATCAGAAAGAAAGTCCCTTTTCCTTGGATATATTTGCAGAATGTCATTTGACATTTTTACAAAGAGGGCAAATGTCTATCATGCCAAAGAATAAATAAGAATGTGAAATGTTTAATCATTGGCATATCTCTGAAATATACATATTTGGGATATAAATAAAATAAATAGATGTTAGTTCCGATTCTCCACTCTGGAGACACTGTTTATCATCAAATTTGTCCACACTGTCAAGATCCTTTATGTTTCTGTCAGCTCCTTCTGAAAGCTGCAGTACCTGCTCTGCCCCTTATAGGTGCTTTATTTGGGAAATGATCTTTTGATGTAGCTTTTCCCACCGCTGTGTCTTCTTCACAGACCATGTATCCCGTTAAAACAACTGTGAATTTAGTTAGAAAAGAATGTATCTCTGAGGCACCTAAAGTTCTAGGAAATTTCACCATTCCCCAGGTCCTAACCAAGCCTGAGAAACTTTTTCTAAACTTTCTGAGAAAGGACTATATCCTCTGCCTGTACAGTGTGCCTCACACCTGTACAGTGTGCCACAAACACTTCTGAAAAGCATGTTTGAGAATTGGTTTCAAGAGAGCCACATAAAATAAACTTGTTCTAGAACATGATGATTATCAAGAGCTATTATTGAGCATCCTGAAGCCCTGGTGCTACTGGCACATATGGATCTCAGACCAAAATGCAATCATGTGGAATCTTTTTCTTCTCCACTAGGAACTAAAGTCAAAGACCCCAAGAAGCTGAAGTGAATGCAAGAAGGTCTTATATTTCCTGCAGTATCTTTAGTTTTGATTTCCTTGCCACCTGCAGAACTGATGTTGAGCTTGATGTGACTTCAGGGTGTCAGGAAGACTAATGGCTTTCCCAAATAGGCTTCTACCCTCATACTTCCCTTTGACCACTGCCTTATACCCAAAGCTGTTGAATAGATGCAACACTTTCAACCATGAATGGTAAGACTAAATAAAGTGAAATGGAACTGGGAGAAGTCTACTGACCTATACCCATCCTACTCTACAAAAGATATTCCCTTTCCTAGGAAAAAATCCTAATAGTAGGGGGAAAGGAAGTCAGAGGCATGGATTCCCCAAAATGCTATTGGTATGCATCGTTTGCACTTTTTCTTTGACTCACTTGTTCTTGCTTCCTTGAATTTCCACTATGGCCTGGAACTTCAGTTCAAATGAGTTTGATTAACTCCATTTCAGTTTTCAGAGAAACACAATTGTTGGATCAGAAACTGGAATGGCAAAGTAGAAGCAATCTGAGTCACACAATGATCATAACATTAATTTATCATTCAATCTTATCTATTTACAAAAGTGGAAGCTGAGGTTTAGAACTTTAAGTGGCTTCACCAGGGTGAAAAATAGAGACAAAACTTATTGTAATACTCAGGTACACTACATGATGATGAACACAACCCTTTTACATACTGTCAGTTTTCAAAACACATTTATGGAGAAATTATATGTTAGTATTTTGGTACAATAGATTATTAGGGCCACTAAGAGATATTTAAGACTTTTTACAAAATAGTTTCCACAATCTTGAGCTCTAGAAATATCTGTGCTGAAAAATTCACAAACAACTAAATTTAATTTGTGGGAGTAAGAGCATTTTTCTAATGATTAAGTAGTTCTTCTTTTACATACTGAACTGTATAAATGTGTTTTGATGACCAAAAAAATAGGGGGCAGCAAGACTTATGTTCTCATGTTATACAATCTGTTTTGTACCTAAAAAGATTTTATGGTTAAACTATGAAATGAGTGTGAGCCTCTTCGATATGTATACTTTCTGATTATGTGCTTAAGTTAAAAATTTTAAAAAATAGGAAATATCAAAATCTCTTATAAAATTACAGAATATCATTAAATAAAGCAGAGAGGGCAGGGTAGTTTTCAAGCTTCTAAAATTCTGTTTCATTTTGAAATGCATGTGGAACTTACTCATATTTAATACTATATTTTCTCTTCTGTAACTTTGAACATCTAACCTGTTGCTCATATGTTTGTTCAGCATCAAAAACTGAAAGTTTTCTTGAAAGTTATGAGAGGAAAAAATAGGAAACAACAAGAGCATTTTTCTTGGGTGACTAGATATTCAGGAAAGAAACAGGTGGTTCTGCCAGATGAGATAAAGGTCTGTCAGCCACAGAAGTGGGAGGCCTCACTCCTCTCGGAAGGGAGAATGCTGAAAAAGAGCTAGTGTGCCAATTGATCAAGAGGAATCGGGCTAGCAGTTCAGGAACACAAAATGTAGGCAATAGACTGCTGTTGATGAAATAAATTGTACGTGAATGAACAAATGCTTACCTAATTTTATTATTGAGATCCCTCTTTGGCAATAATATCTAATAAGCTTCTATCTACTTGTTCTAACTTAAGTACCTGATTTTAAACTTGGCCCAAAGGTTCTTGTCCTTACATTTGTGGTGGCCACTCCTGCATCCCTTTGGTTACTAACTTATCCTCCTCATTTCTCAAGGCCCTCTCCTGCCATGCTCTCCTGTCACTCAGGTCTACTGCCTCAAAGCAATAAGAAATTGAATTCTTCAGCTCTTTGTTTGGGGGATAATAGTTGGAAATCTTTTTTTGTTTAGTTTCTTACTGTGTAAAATGCATCTAGTTAAGAAATCTACATTTATTTTGACAGAGTGTCTCAAGAAACCAAATGTTGAACTCTCCTAGGGGATGAGAGTTACCTACAGAAGATAAAAATGCTTGTATTGTAAGAAATATATGTTCTTTTGTCTGGTTCTTCACTAATATGTTTACAAGATGGGATTATACGGATTCATCCAGGCAGATATTTCCATCTTACTAAAAGTGAACACTGGCCTTATAAGAAATGACAAATGAGAACCGAGTGAAGACAACCAGCTTACACATGGGTTAGGAGAAGTTATACTTGATCACTGCTCCAGACAATGAGTGATTGGGCAATACAATAAAAACATCTTAACACTTTTATCTGTGAAATATACCCACAGCAGAGGGGTGTGGTGGTTTGCTAAGAGTGACACAATCATCTATGAGAGAGTCATTATTGCTAAAGGAACACACAAGGGAGTGAAGTGACTAGATCCTTCCAAAATGTTTGAAAAATGCCTGAACACGGGTGTTGCTAAGGCCTTTTCTCTTTGTTTCTACTGTAAGGCAAATTAAAATTACAATTGCCTTTTTTTTTTTAAGAAATGAGTTGGCTCTGTTAACTGGGTGGTCCTGAAGTTGACTGCAGTGTCAAACTCATCCAAATACAGAGCTCAAAATATCCTTGAAATACCTGTGTTTTGCTCTGCAAGACTCTTCCTCAGTAGGTTTTACTTATGTCACTCTTTGTTCGAGGTTTATGTTGTAACAGAAGTAACAATACAGACAAGAAAGTGTGACATTTTTCCAGAGGAATTAGCCTTACCTCTCAGGAATGAATTTTACTTGCTGGTTTGGTCATGTGTCAAATCTTGAGTTAATTAATTATGGAGAGGTGGCCAGTTCTGCGGCATATCCAGATTGCCTGAGCCAGATTCAAATGCTTATTTCTGTTACCAGGTGATGAAATGTTCCCATAACAAATACATAAACTGAGAGATTGGTTGTTCCTGTAGGCTGCTTGTCCCTTGTCATTTGCAAACTGGGTGACTCTCCAGTCCTTTAATTGCCATTATCACCCCTGATTCCAGAACTTTTATCCTAAAGAGAAGAAAAGAGTTCTTGACCTGACAGTATTGGGTCCATACCCTGTGTTTCAATATCTATGTTTAATTCTTCAAGTTAACTTCAGATGAATAATGGACCCCAAAAAAGATTTTTTAAAAAATTTTTTATTAGTTGCTCAAAACATTACAATGATCTTGACATATGATACATTTGATTCAAATGGGGTATGTAATTTTAATCTTATTTTTCCATGTGTACAGATTGCAGGATCACATTGGTTATACAGCCACATTTTTTGGATCTGATTTCTTTAATTTAGATGCAATGTATATTGTTAGCCACAATTTCTGAGTTGATCTTTACTAGTCATCCTAGTGTCATAGACACAGTAGGGATTCATGTATGTTAAATTTGATGGAATTTGTTTTCTTGAGCTACATCTCAGTGGAGATAGGGGAAAAGCAATTCTCCACTCATCCACCCTGACCTCCACCCCCCAAAAGGAAATCTTTTAGGAAACACAAAAAAAAAACCAGGAGAATGAGGAAGTTTAGTACAGATCTGAATCCTGTCTTTGAAAACATTGTCATGCCTCATTAATAGATAATAATAAATTTCAATGATTATATAAATATCTTAAAATATTGAAAGTCAAAAGTAAAGTATAAATAAATATAATATAAAAGGACAAGAACAAAATTGGATCCACCTACACAACAGGTTCAAATACTGCTCCATAAATTTTACTTTATTTGTTGTTTGTACCTCTGGATATGTAAAAAAGAACACTGAAAAATATGTTTCTTTCATGTACTGTAGTCAAAAAAGGTGAAAAATACCACCCAGAGTGATGGTATGTATTTGCTTTGTAAATGTTCATGGTTCATGTTGTGAACTGGTTGCAGAATAAGAGTGCAACATTGACACCTAACATATAACCATATTTGGCAGATGAAGACCTTGGAGAGCATGTACCATGTATGAATCCAGCTTAGGCAGGTTTTCAATTTGTCCATAATGTACTCATTGGTTTGGAACTCTGTGGATGTACATGTCACTTGGTATGGACGGATTTGTCTGACTTCTTGTCAAATCAATGTTTATTGACAAAAATCTATTTTGTTGTTTTGTCCCAGAAATCTATACTGGCACCATTCCCTGTGGATATTTGGCTAGTCAGTGGCAACCAGGGATGCCAGCTAGAATTTTTACTGTTTTTATGGTGCCAGCTGCTTTCCTGGCTTGGGTTTCTTTTGTTCAGATTGTAAATGAGGGCAAGACACCCAAATCCACCCCAGTGTGCTCAGTGGGAAATGACAGGAGCCCAATAGCTTAAGGCTAAGCAGCAGGAGCTTTCATGAATGAGGGGTCAGATATAGTGGTGGCTGTAAATGTGGAACTGTGCTAATGGAGGCTATGCATGAAATTATTGAGTGTGTGTGTGTGTGTGTGTGTGTGTGTGTGTGTGTGTGTGTAAGAGACAGAGAAGAGAGAGGTGGGGAAATTTGTATAAATTGGGGAGAGTTTCTTTTTAATTGGAATAAATGAGATGATTGATTTTTCTCTCCATGCATAAGAAAATATCTGAAGTTCATAAGAAAATTTCTGCTCACAATGTGATATGTTTGCATTCTCAGATTATTCCATTGTTGGATTACTTAGAATTCTGCTATTTTTCTTTTATCCCAAGCTTATATTTTCTGACTATTCCAAGAGTTTTTAGAACTTTCCCGGAGGTACAATGAGGGAAATAGAAAAATAGGAAATTCAAAGCCTTCAAATGCTATCATTTGTTTATGTCTCTTATAAAATTATGGAGATAAGAGTTTGAAGATTATACATACAATGAAGTTTGAATGATCTGTATACTTAAGGATCTGGGCTTTTAGATCCGCTGATTATCATAAGTAATTGAGAGATAGATGAACCACACAGGCTGCCCCCTTAGATTGCAGTGAAACAAGGAGGTTTCCAGCCAGGGCTTCGGATGGCGCCAGGGAAAGGAAAGGGCAACAGTGTGCCAGGTTAGAGGGCCAAGGAGACCACACTTCATCTTTAATGACTCGCTTTCATTTGGGGAGGTGAGTGTTCCAGCTTCATTTCCTGGGATGCATTGGGGGGAAAAAAAAAAAAAAGCAAGTTAAGGGAGCATCTCAGAAGATTATTTAAGGCCAGACCCAGCAATGGTCTAGATCACAGTTGTGCAACACTTCTTAGGGAAGAGGGAAACAGAAAAAAAAAAAAAAAAAAAAACAGGAAACAGAAAAGAGAGAGACCATAATGGTAGCAAATAAATAAGTCCCGTATCTCCTTGGGGATTAATAAGTTTGTGTTCCACATGAAGTTTTGATGCTTGGCATAGAAGTTTTTAATTTTTAATAGTGTTGCAATTTTGCTTCACATATAAGTGATTGTATTTAAATGCCTCTATATAGATTCCCCTAAAATAATAAATTATGAAAATCTGAGAAACAATGCATTAAGCACTTCAAGTATGTGGCTAGTTAAGGGGAAGAAAAAGGGAAAATTACTGGCTTATGGCCTAAGTTTTAAACAATGTTTCATTTGTCAATGTCTGACCAAAATCTTAACCCCAATACCAAAATTTCCACATTGATTTGTTTTTCAAGTCCACTTATTTTGGTTCTTGTTTTTCTGACCACCCAGGTAGTCCCTAGAAGAAATGAGTGGAAAGATTGATAGGGTACAATGGAGATCCCCTAAAATCATAGTTACAAGTACACTGACACAGTATAAATACACAAGTGGCCTCATTTCTACCTCTGCACCTCCAGCACGGTTTGAAAACCTGTTGTCTGTCACCTATTTTTGTAAAAGGTCCTCAAAATCCAGTTTGTCTTCTGACTTCAGAAAAGATGTAAAATAGTTATAGTTTCCTAGAAAAAAAATTCACCATATACCAATCATTTTCTCAGTACTTTTGTCCTCATCAATATCTAATACATGGACTTGCTCTGAAAAAAACTGGCTCCACCAGAGAAACCAGAAGAGGCAGAGGAGACACACCCTGGTCGCCACCCAACCCTGAAATCAAATGAGAACTTTCTATTTTTCAAAAGAAATACCACAATAATTGGTTTTCTGCTGTCTTGCATGAAATCATGAGACACGGAACGTTTGCCAAATATTTCTAAGCCTCTTAACATGATCAACTGCGTGTGAGTAATGAAAAGGGATGCAGGAAGATTCTTTCAGTATTGAGATCACAAACTTGCAGGAAACTAAGAAATCAGCCCCATACCCAAAGAAAGGATTTCTAAGAAAATTGGTGAAGAGTAACAACATGAACCCTTCTCACTTAAATATTTTTTTTTGAAATATTATACTTGCATCTCACAGAAATTAGGTAAAAGCATAAATAAGGTAATATTTAGACAGTAATTAGGACAAAAACACTTGTGATTTTTTTTCCTTTCCTACAGAATGTCCTATTTAATTTGCTTATGAATTAAGTAAACCATTCAGAAAAATCATAAACTATGTGGTCAGGACAGGGGCCTATATTCGAAGTTGCAGGGAGGGAAAAGAAATCCAGCAGCCATGTTTCTTAACCTGGATGCAGGCCTCACTGTTTTAAGGAAGGATTATTATGGGGTGACTCCCTTTCAATTTATTTGAAGGCCAAAGCAATGCTCAGGTGTATGTACACATTACTCACATTCAGAGTCTTTAGACAGAGAGAAAGAGAGCCTAACAACTGGTTTACTGTTAACTCTTCAACCTGCCTTCAAGATCCCCACATTTAGCAAAAAACAGAGAAGGGGTCATGCCCCCATAAGATCCATGTATTGCAACCATTGGCCTCTGCTGCTAGCTATAGGCTGTGTTAACATGTGAAGCCCTAGTGTAGGATAACCCAGAGGGCAAGCCTCTGAGTTGATCTACTCCATTCAGCAAGCAGACTAGGACTGTTGAGCCTGTAGCTGCTCCCAGAGGGCCTCCTGAGCTCAAGTAAGACAAGAAGTCTGCATAACCTTTCTGGGTCACTCAAATGAACCAGACAATCGTGGGGGTCTCAGCTCTCTGGAGTGTTCAACTTTCTTGTTTGTTTATTTGAATAACACATTTCTTTTAGCTAGAGCTAAAGATCTCTGATGTGTCCTTGTTCTGTGCCATTAACAGAGAGAAAACACATAGCAAGATGGAAAGGAACAGTTGTCTTGAAAGCATTCAACCAATGTGCTACAATACTGAATTTTCCAGGAAATTTGAGGACTCTAGTAAACCCCTAAGTCAGAGCAGAGCTTGTTAGCTGTAAAGATTCTGAAGAAAAGATCTGGGAGATTTGAGGACATTTTGCCTTTTTGTGAATGTGAAATAAATATTAATGGAGACAATGGGATTCAGTTCAAAAAACAGTGCCTTTGAGTTTGCCTAAGAAGAAACAGAACCACCAGGGTTACATAAATATACATACATCCCAGTGATACAGCATTTGTAAGAGGGAATTTCCTCCTGCAAAGGGATGTGAGTAATGTAACATAAGAAAATGACTGGACGAGCAATTCAAAATGTGTTATAAAAATAAGAAAGAGAAAGAAAGAAAGAAAGAAAGAAAGAAAGGAAGAAAGAAAGAAAGAAAGAAAGAAAGAAAGAAAGAAAGAAAGAAAGAAAGAAAGAGAGAAAGAAAGAAAGAAAGAGGGGGGGAGGGAGAGAAACTGTGTTTAAAGCAAACACAATGTTCTAGAAGGAGAAAAAAAAACTAAACTAAATTCATAGGTGGTACTGGTGTGCTTAATTTTTTTTTTAAACAAACATTCCAGTCAGATGCCAGATATCCTTTTCTTCCTGATAAAATGAAGGTTTAAACCTAATATTTTATTCCAGAATAAAACTAACTGAGGTATATAAGAGAGATTGCCTGGATTGCAGACATAAGTGATCCCTAGTTTCTATAATAAATTGATATTGTTGTCCTCTAGACTTGCATTCAGAGATTATTACTTCATTGTTAAATATTAACATTTCCCAGTGTTTTTCTACTTCCAAAAAATTGGCACTCTATTAAATGCAAGTGTTGGAAAGTGCTTTTGTATTCCACTATCCTCTTTGAGTTGAGGGTGAGTGCATAATTAAACCTGGCCTGAAATCAACCATATAAGAGTTGAATGAATACCAAGTCCAAGTGGGGAGGATTTACCATATGAATGTTCTTTTCCTAAGACTAAAACACAGGTTAGATTTCCAAGTTTCAGAATGTTGCTCAATGAAAGAAATATGTTGCCCATGAGAAAAAAATAAATCAAATGGTGGTGTAATCTATAATCAAAGGCACTAATGGTCACAAAGCACTCAGAACAAAGGTTTGCTGAGCTTGCAAAGATGTGGAAAGAAAGTTTAATACATAATCCATTCTAAGTTAAAGGTCTTTATTATTAAAAAATAATCAAATAGCAAAGCTTGTTGGTAGTTTAGAGTACTTTATTCTAGTTGTTATTTTTGTGGTTATTTTTAAATACCCTGAAGACTGGTGTGCATGGGTTAGCTCTATAATGGGAGAGACTGAGGGATAGGAAATCTCATGAGAGATAGAATAACATCCAGTGTACTTTGTTTTTTCCCCTCTAATTTCACAACCTAAAATACATTTTAAAAGAGCTTTCTTTGCTTTTCTTTTCCCTTAATTTGTCTTTATTTAGAACTATTGCAGATTTTTGTCTCCTGAGTTATTCTTGCAAGAAGAAGCAAAGATTCATCACTGATTATTTAGTACATGGAATCATCCAAACAGCAACAGCTGATAAACAGTGCCATGACTGTGAAATAATGCAATGGCTATGTCAGGACTTATTCTGGACTTTTTATAATAAGAAACAACAGTATCTGTATGGGAGGAAAAGAAAGGGATACTTTATTTATTCTTTTATACCAGGTAGAAGGAGTCAAATGGCATTTATCTGAATGCAAACCCCTTGGTTTTTGTTTCATGGAAAAATCTTTAATTATTACTCAGTACCAGCACATTGACAAAGAAGAAAAAAAAGAAAACAAAAACATGTGTGCACATGAGACCTGTATATCAGTGTTTTAGTGAATGGTGCATAGTGAACCTGTGGAAGAAACAGTTGAATGAAAATGACCACCTGCAGATTTCAGGAGTTATCCTAGAGAAGAAAAGATAAATTATTGTTTTTTTTATCATAACAGCAAAAACAACAAAATATATATCTTTTGCAAATGCTTTCCTCTCCAAGCAACACAAATAATAAAATTCCCTTAGAAGAAAAAGAAAAACATTTTGATACTATAAGCAGTCTACTATTATAATCTCAATAAACCATGTTTCCCCTTTTACAGAAGACACCTCAAAAATAATAATGAATTTATTTGGTTTACAAATCTTATTCCTGCTCACATGCTTTACCTTGCTAACTAGAGCCTAATATTCTTGAGGGTAAAGGATGCTTTGCTAGTTTTATTCAATTGTGACTCTGAAAAATGCTTGAATTTTTGAAACTAGTATTGTAAGAACTGAGCACAGTAGGAAGTATAATATAAAGAAAAAATGTCTCCAGACTCAGGAAATCAAAGTCTAATCCTGGTTCAATTTTAAGTGACTTAATACTCTCATGAAATTTAGTTTCATCTTTGGAGTTTCAGTATTCTTGACTGGGAAGAAGAATTTATGTTATTTAAGATCCAATTTCAAGGACTGATATTTCTATGTATCTAAGTTCATTCATTAATGATTCATTTCATACACATGACAATTCTTAGAATCCCTTTTAACATTAGCTTGTCCTCTGGCATTTGTTTCTTCCACCAGGAAGACTGCAGCTGGCTATGGAGATGGCTAGGAGGGATGGAAACATTGGTTATTCAAGACTTCTGGCCCAGTGATTTTCAGGCATTGGGGATTTAATGTTTGATACTCTCATAATCCTCACCCTGAATGCTGTACACATGATGTTGACTCATTCTAGAAGCAGGGAAGAAGGGAATTGTGAATGAACAGTACAGATATCAAATTGGGAAAGAAAACACTGACCATACATTTCTTGTTACAATAGAACCAAAGCAAAAGAACAAGGCACCACCAGAATGAGGGCAGATAGCAGGCACAATATCCAGAATTTGGTGGATTAATCCAGGTACTGAAGCACACCAGAAAGAAGCCAGTAATTGTAAAAGTCACAACAAGGTGACTAAGAAAAAGATACAATGGATCCTAGAAAAAACCTTGACTGTATTATGAGTCACCGTTTCTGAGATCCTAGATTTTTATATATTCCCTGTTTACATTCAAGACTTAAGCTAAATGCTCAAGTATATTACGCCAAGATCTAAGTAAACAGGTACCCCTAATGAGCTGAGATTCTGTTCATGCTGTCTGTCTTGTTTAGTTCCAGGTGGGCCTTAACTTTAAGCAGAGCTGGTACCCCTAGGTTCAATCCCCAGTACCACCCCCAACCTTGCTCCCAAAAAGGCAAGAGTGACTTAAACTTTCTAAAACTGAAATCAGATATCAACTGACATACAGGTCACATACTGGCTGTTAAAAAGACACACATATAACAAAAATTTTATTCTTAAAGAGACATCAAATTCCTTCCTTCATTTACAATGATCTCTTCATTCCTAGAATATACCTTTTCTTAAAAAAATGTGCATATAAAAGGGAGGAAAAGCCACATCATATCCCCTTAACGTGAGTGACTTGATTAGATTGCTTTCCTGGAAAAATGTCACGATACAAGCACTTGATATTGAGAGAAAGAATGTGATGAAAGGGAACAAACAGAAACTAGAAAGAAAATGGGATGCATTTCTAAAGCAAAATCTCACTCCATGCACTTGTCTCTTAGCATAAAAATAGTCAAGAGTTGCCAGCATCATAGCCCACAACCTTCATTATTCTCAGGGACTTGGGAAGCTGAGGCAGGAGGATTCTAAGTTCAAAGTTAATCAGAGCAACTTAGTGAGGTCCTAAGCAACTTAGCAACAACCTCTCTCAAAATAAAAAATAAAAAGGGCTGGGCATGTGGCTCAATGTTAAAATGCCCCTGGGTTTAATCCCTAGCACCCACTCCTCCTAAAAAAGGAAAGAGTGACTTAGACTTTCTAAATCTAAAATTGGATACCTATTGACATTAAAGTTAATTTGTTTTCTAGTTGTATACATAGCTTGCTTGTGGGGGCGTAAATTCTAGAGGGCCCAGCAGTTCCTTTTACTCTTCAAGATGACACCCAAACAGTTTCTTCTACTAGTCTAATTCTTTTGTGCTGGAGCAGCAATATGGGATCCCTGGAAGAAAGGTGCTATGTAAACCACGAGGGTGTGGAATTGGATCACAGGGTGGGGAGCCTGTGCGGTCTTGGACGGGGACTTAGTTTCTCCATGTGCATTTAATTTGTGATTTTTTTTTTTTTAATTTCTGGAACCTGCTCAGAAGGCTGATGGTGTATATTATAAATTTGGAAAAACACATGCACAGAACAAATAAATAAATAAATAGCTGCCCTCTGCCATAAAAGTATGCTCCTTCCTCAGAAATGACTCAGTGTGAACAGGCCTAATAGAGATAACTGGCGTGCCCCACCTTCCTGGCATCATTTGTCATCTTCCTGGGACGTGCTGGCAGAGGGAGAAGCATGAGAGCTGAGGAGAGGAAGTAAAAGAACATTCCACTCCCCTGGGTAGGACTTGTGCAATGTTGAAAGTCCTTCTAGCTCACGAGGGACAAGAAGATCCTTCTTTACAATATCAGGTTAATTGACCCTGAGATTGAAGAGCTGTGGGTTGCCCTGTTATTTACTTAGGAATTTGCTGGAAAAATAACGCTAAAATCTCTGCCTAGAGATTCTTATCTAGAGCTGAAAATATTTATTCAGTTGTTTGTGCAATTGCTTGTGTGATTTGAATAAAAGGTAAATGAATTAGCATGTTTTTTATTGTGGGGATTGTTAGAGTTTACTCAACAATGCAATTAGAAAAAGCAGAATGCTACCTGAAATCATCAACCATCAATTATTTATATAATTAAATGACACTTGATCCAGTGTGTTATATAATATAGGTTGACTTATACTAGCAGGCTTTCTATTAGAAGATATCTTAAAAAGTTTGTCGCATTACTAATATTTGTAAAAGGACAAATATAACTAGGAATATAGAGAAGTGAGACAAGATAAGTATTTTAAGGGCTATATTCCTTTTTTTAGGTTCATATTTCTTTAATTTGCAATTTTCACTCTTGATGTGAAAGGCCTCAGGCAGAAAGTACACAAAAAGTCCCAATGTACCAATTTAGAGAATAGAATACAAAATAGAGAGAAAGAAGTTGACAATATTAACAAGAAATAGAGCAATGGTATGATCCCCATTGGGAAAAAAAAAAACCTTAGTAAAATTGTAGGCCATGATACAAATAAGTTCACAAATTTTTATAGAGAAAATTTCAGTGCTTTACGAAGCAAAATGTTCAAAGTGGCTAAATTACAAAGGAATCATAGATAAATGAAGAATAAAAAGATGATGCTGGGCATCCGTCTGACTCCAGGGGGACATGTACTTGGAGTGGCTACAGATTCTTGAAAACAAAGTCTACATTAGCTCACTCAGCTAGACCACTGAGTTTTTCCATATTCACACTTTCCATAGTTTTCTCCCTTTTCCTTTCTAACCCCCAAATCACATGTATGCCTTAGATTGAAAGCATGCTTATCCCTCTCAAGTGGCAATGCAGAGAATTCTTAAGGAATCCAATTATTTTCAATGAAGAATACTCAAGTTATCATTGGCATCTTCTCTAATAACCACAATATTTTTTTATAGAATTTTGCAAATTACAGTCTCTCAAAAGCCCCTCCTTCCAAACCTCATAATTAGAATAACCCAGGGAACTTATGAAAATGCAGATTCCCAGTGCCCTACTCACAGTTTCTAATTTAGACCCTCAGGATTTGTCTTGATAATCTAAACTGGATGCAATGACACATGTCTGTAATCCCAGGCAATAAGGAGGTAGAGGCAGAAGGATTACTAGTTTGAGGCCAACCTGGGCAACAAAGGAAGAAACAATTTTATTAAAGTTTGTGATATTGCTGGACAATGTTTCCAACTGTGGTTTCTTTCTTAGCAAAGTGACCACTCGGATTTCATATAGGATAGAGAAATTCCTAATAATTATGATATTTTCCTTGCTGGGAAGCCACCCTGATGGGGCCGCCTTTAGGGGGTATAAGGAGACTGACTGAGAGGAAGTGTCATTGGGTTTACAAACTTGTAAAATAAACAATCTGAATGAGAGGACACCACCAGGAAGAGAAAAAATGTTTGATCTTGTCTAAGAGTTTATGCCTTACAATCAGGGAACAAATGTTTTCCTGTACAGGTACCAGTGATAAAATATTTTAGAGTTTATGGGCCATTTGATCCTGACTTGGATCATGCCATTTTGTGAAAGCAGCAGTGGGCTATATGTAGACCTGTGGGTGGGGCTAGGTGCTAATAAAACTTTATTGACATGGGAATTTGACTTTCATACATTTCATATGTAACAAATTCTTCTTCTTTTGATTTTAAGTATAAAAATCTTTCTTATTTTACAGGAACATACCAAACAGTGGAGAGATTGCCCACCCATTGCAGTTTCTCAATTCTTGCCCTGAAATAGTTCTTTATAGAGGTGTAACTTTACCTGTAGGGCACATTAAAATTCAGACTACTGGCTCCCTGGAAAGAGCTGCAATACTGAAGGTCTGGGGCAGGCTCCAGTGATGTGTATTTCTGAGAAAATCTTAAATGGATTCAATGAACTTTAAGTGCCAGGCAAAATAAGGTGGCTAATTTCAAACATGCATCTCATTTTATCAATGTGGAGCATTTTAATTTTTGCATTAAGTTCTGTGTTGGGAAGAACAAGAATAACTCTCAAGTCAGAGAGAGAGGTAGGACAATAGTTTTCCAAAGCTATTATTGAGAGCTGGCTTAGATCACTTATCAACAACAGAAGTGAAGATGTGGAGGATTTCTTGGCAAAAGAGACCTGGGAGGAGAAGAAAGTAACGGAGAAACAGGGTGGAGAGTCCTTGTTACCATTACATTAAGAACAGGTTCGTCTGATTCATGCTGACCTTAAAGTAATCTAATAGAGAAGCTGAAACAGTTCCATGTGAATCATGTTTTCTGAATTCCAAGTTATTATTGTTATTTTTCATTATTGAGGAAACAAAAATTATTGTGTGGTCGAGTAATTGGTTGACAATTCTAAGAAACAAGAAAAAGAAAAAATAAAATAAAATAAAAAAGACCAGGCCCTTCTGTTTTCAGCCTATTTGCCAGGGATGGAATGCAAGGATCTTTGCTTCAGGGGGTTCCAGCTTGTGTCTACAGATCAAGGGTTGAGAGTGGGAAGTAAGAAGATGTCTATTATCTTTTTATGTCTCTTTCCTACCCCTGCTTATCACTTCCTGTTTCCTGGGAACCTGTCATTGTCAAATATTCCCTCTTCCCCTCAGCAAGATTCCCAATCTTTTCTTCCTACTGACTCATGCATTTTCTTTTCAAAAATAATTTACCCTAAAAAATTACCCATTTCTCCAAATCAAGTTGCTTCCTTGGGTTTACACCTTAATTAGTTTATTTCAACACAATCCAGATATAGAAATAAAAGAAGATTCACCACATGAGGAAAGTAAAACTGTTTATTCAAACTTGCTGCTAGAGTTTGTGTCTGGAATGTGTCTCAAAGGTCCATGTAGACCTTTGGTTTCCAGATTTGTGCTTCCAGAAAATGGTGAAACTAAGAGGTAGGTTCTCTGAGAGGTCTTCAGGTCTCTGGGGAATATCCTGAATGGAGATTGTGGGGCCCAGGTCTCTTCCTCTTTTACTTCCCAGGTTCAATATGAATAGCGCTTCTCTGCCATACAGTCCCACCTTGATGCACTGCTAAGGCTCAAAGCAACCAGCCAGCCAGTCACAGACTGACACTTCTAAACTGAGCCAAAACAAACCTTTTCTCTTTATAATAGATTATCTCAAGTACACATTTAGAGTAGTGGAAAGCTGAGCAACATATCTGCTATAAAGCAAGGGAGTCAGCCAACATCGCTTGTGTTTTGGCAGAGACTTAAAAACAGGCAAAGGGATGGGAAAAGCTTTATAGTGGGAAAAAAGAGGAAAGCTACATGTGAGTTTGGGTTGAAGTCTGTGGGTGTAGAAAAGTTGTATGTTGTTGGGCTAACCAGAGGCGAGGCATACTATGGCGCTGGTTAAGGATACATGGATGGCATTATCTGTTTGGGAAGTTGGAAGGTAGAAGAACAATTAGGAAAGGTGTGAGAACTAGCCATTTGGCTGATTGTGACAGAAGTCATTATTTAGCTTCCTGGATTTTTACTAGACATAGTAATCTAGCTTCCTACTAATCTGATTTATAAACAACCAATTGGTATCCTGGAGTCATTATTGTAGATAAGGTATTTAGTTTCTTCAGGTGATTGCTTATGTATTACAGCAAAGTCCTATTTTGTTAATACATGGTCTTAATATAGTCTGTCTGTGTATTCAGTTTCTCATAAAGTAATAGTTTACCCAAACACTTTGACTTTTCCACCTTTCCTTTGACCTTCCCATTTTTAACTTTCCATAATCCAGTTAATACTGTTTCTGCTTTAAGTATGTTAAATGCAAATTTCCCAAAGTCTGTTCCTCAACATTCTGGCCCCATAATATACACATTTTTTTAAAAAAATTTCTCATTTGAAAATAAGTTAGAGAAGACCTAGTTCTATATCCATTGTGTCTTCTAGATTGTGATCTCCACAATGTGGATTGCATGGTGAAAACTCCAGTTTCATGCAGTTTCTCAAATATGTGATCAAGAAGTCCCTTCTCTTGTTTTGTACATTTAAAGAAATTTCACCTATATAGATACACTTAATATATATTACACAATTTTTTTTCCATATTTATTATCCATCTTGTACTGGTAATGCATTTTTAGAAAGTACTACACTTTGAAAACTGATAGTCCAAAGCTACCATCTTTTCTGAACTATCAATTGTGAAGGACCAAAGATTGCTTCTTAGACCTCTTTCTCTTTTTCTGACTCTATCTGCTGCCTTTGCCCAGTCATTGGTTTCTTAATTGATATATCTCCTGCTCATACTCCCCAGTTTTGAGAATACTTAAGACTAAGCTCTTAGGCCAAATTTTCTTTCTTGTTAAGTGCTTTCCTTCAATGTTTGAAATATTCTCAAATTTCTGTTAGCTCTTGGGGCTTATTCTCTACATAAAATTTCCTTTAGCAGATGTAATTCTCCACCTTTCTCTCCCTCTCCTTCTATTCTCCAATGAAGGGTATTGAGTTAAGGTCCAAAGACAAGGATTAGTGTCCATTTTCTAGCGGAATTCTCAAAAGATGGGAATTAGGCGAGCAGGCAATCACTTTCTCTTCAGTACTTTTGAAGTGGTAAGATCTTAGAGGCTGGTCTTGAGAGCTCCCTCTGCCCCAGTCTTGACTTGGATGCTTAGATCAGCTCTGCCTTTGGCATTATGGCTAAACTCTCTTTCATATTGTTGATCTTTGCCTCCTTTTCCTGTAGGATAGGGGCAGGTTTCTTTGGTATTTTAGTGAGATTAGAAGCTCCTGTTTGGACTTCTAAGAAATGAATTAATTAGACTCTCTGGGTCTAATTAGCTTTGTTAACTAATAAATATATGCATTTGGTGAATGTAGAGGAATTAAAGGGAACAAGAAAAAAGGATCAAGTAAAGGTTAGCTTAGTTAAAGTAAAGGTAGCACAGCTTAACTTAAAATTTTCCATTATGGGTTCTAATCTAGCTTCTGTAATAGAGTTTTGATATCAAGTTCTTCTTACCAAATGAATGTCATTTTACCTTTTTTTAAAAAATTGACAATCCTTATATATACTCAGGGGGATCTTGCAGAAAAGAAAAGTAAGCCAAGCTAGGATGTGCATATTATTGAATTTCTGCCCTAATCATATTAGCACCTTATTTCCCCAAATCATTAATATTCTGTCCTGAACTCTAAACATCATCCCAACGCCATCTCAGCAGACTTCCTTAAGCTAGATGTATCTATAACTGCAGCTTTTCAAACCAGCTTCCATGTTTAATATATTCATTTGTTTATTTCTGTCAATGGAAGTATTTTTTTCTGGGTAAAGAGATTCAGTTGTCCATATTAATTTGGTTCTTTTGTCTTATTATTCCTCGTATTCTACATTTTTTAGCCACCCTCATTCAGTTAGTTAACCAAGTATATTGATTCTTCTTTAATGACATAGTTGACATTTGTTGTCTTCTCTCCATGCAACCTCCTTCAACCCATTCTAGACCTTATGCTTGAATATATATCATTATAAATCCCTCATAGCAGATCCTTGCTTCAATTTTGCATTGGAAAAAAGAGATTTATACCTTCAAACTGGAGCTCCTCACTCCTGTGCCCAGGTGAAAATTATTTTAAGTTAATTGTAATACAACCAGGAAAAATAAATTAATCTATAAAACTTGAAAAAATGAAAGCTTTTAGCAACAAAGTATGCAGAATCTGGAATGAGGATCACACAGAATTGATTTTAAAGGAAAACCAAGGACATTGGTGGGGGCGGGGCACCTACAGTGTTCACAAAATATCTATTTTTATTCTAGTGATATAGATGAGGAAACCAGAAGTTGAGTTATCTTTCAAAAGTGATACAAAAGAAGCAACATTTCTTCCTGAGGGCAGGGCTTTCTTGTTTGGCTTGCTTCTATACCTACAGCTTCCAAAACAATAAGCACTCAAAAGTGTTGGTTGAATGACTGAATGAAAGGCACCCCTCCCCCATTGTAAGATTGGCTTACACTCCCCCCCCATCTATGTGTCTGCATTTAAGCTATGATTTTCTTCCGGTCTTAAATCTTATCTACTCTTTTAAGATTTTTTTTTTTTTCTGATTCCAGGTCTCTGATTTCTCATTCTCTGAAACCTTTACTGTAGCAGTCAATGATATGCTGTCTTGTAAGGTTGTTTCCAGTTTTCACACATCTATATTTGTTTCACCCAGATCTGGGGTTCTTGACACAAGACCTTAATTTTTTTGGTTCTCTTACAGCCTTCAATTATATTTTAAATTTTAAAATTTCATTTAGGTATTATGTTGTACAAGCTTCTGGATACGGGGTGGCCAAAAGAGAATATGAGATCTTCATAGAGCTCACAGGCTACTGACCAAAAATGGCTTTAAAACACTGGGTGAATAAAGAAAGATGAATCGCATACTGTGATCCATGTTTTTAAAGATAACAGAATGAGATGATGTTGGAGATAGTAACATTTCAGATTTTGTCATCAGAAAGACATGGTAAAATTGATGTTTTTTTTTTTTTTTTGCATTACCTTGAAGGGAAACAGATACAGGGTAAGCCAACATCAGATGGAAGAAGGGCGCCTTTCATTTAGTCATTCAACAAATACTTTTGAGTGTTTGTTATCTTTTGGAAGGAGTTAAAGCAGCAATTTGACATTTAACTTCTTTATTAAAGAAGGAAACGAGCAAGGCCAAGGAAGGGCTTTCTAGGTAAAGGCACTATCCTAGGCAATGGTACTGAGGTAAGAAAGACCTTAAGATGTTCCAGAAAACAATAAAAAAGTCATTCTTGCTGAATACAATCCAGGTCTGCTGAATACCTTGAGGAGGAATAGGCTGGACCTGTACTTATGGAGACAGGTCATTTTGATAGTAGAATCTTCCAACGCTATTATTTTTTTTTCTTCATTTTATATTTCTTGCATTTTTGTTGCTTTTCATCAATCTTTCTTAAAGATTAGAAGAATGCATTTTAGCCTATATTTTCAGAAATTCCTTTAGATGTATCAAACTTCTAGAAAGAAGAAATTCGACTACAAATACAATGACAACCTAAACTTTTAAAGTAGCCTCACTTGTTTGCCTGATACAAAATAGGAATTCTAAAAATATGGATAAGAAGATTATGAACAAAGGACAGTCTCATTAAAAAAAAAAACCTTCGTCTTGATGCAATGTGCATGAAATTTATTTTGCATACCTACATAGAAGCAATGTAAATTTTCAAAAAATCAAACTGTGTGGATTAAAGTCACAAGTTATATTAGTTATGTCATCCAGAGCAGAAAGTCAAATCTCATTTTCTACAGGTTTACCTTAAAAGTTATAATTGGGTTTAGTTGTGTCATTTAAACTGGCATGGAAAACATTCTTTCTACATACAACTGATCTAGAATTATGACTTATTACTATACATAGGGTCAAAAAACTATGTAAGTTTTAATTAAACTAACTTTAAACTCATGATAGAAAATTTTTTAAAAATAGCTTTTTTCCAAATATTATTTCCCTAATACTACATAATGTTTTATAATTACGGTGCAAAGTTAAAACTTGTAGTAAAATATTCTTATTAAAAATGATTACTGAGGTGTCACATACCATGATTCTTAACATTATAATCCTTAGGCATTAAGTTCCATGAAAAAGAAACAAATAAAATTAAGACCTAAAAATTGTTGAGATACTTAGAATAAATGATCTTATTAATAAATAATTGAAATCTGCTATATTTAAGGAAATAAATATTTATTTCTTAAAAATATAAAATCAAGGAAATACTGATATCCTTGGTTTTCCTGTCTGAACGAGGATAGTTTCAAACCTCAGTTCTGAAACATTCTATGTTAAAAATCTAGCATTTCTTTAGTGGATTTTTGCTGAATAGATTCATGTGTTAATAGAAAGTACAGGTCTCAGGCGGATTGGTCTTCAAATAGTTAAATACATAGACATTCAGGATTTCCTAAAGTGGAAGGTTGGATATGAATAAAATATAATGCCTTCATTTGAATAAAATCACTAAATTGGGATTAGCTAATTGCACCATAAAGTTATTATGATCTACAAGATAAGAGACATGTTACACATTGTAATTTCTAAGCCAACACATCAATCCCATGGGGAATAGTCTCACCTCCATGTACTGTAATTTACACACATAGTCCCATTAGTATAAATGAGATTTACATACAAACTTCCTCTAGTAGCTATAGGAGAACCTTAACTCAAAGATTATTTTGAGCTTTTAGACAGAAATCAGGGATCAGAATACTCTGAGCTAGAGAATGTCAATATTTCACATGTCAAGAGACAACAGATATAGAACCTATTTGTACCATGATTTCTTATGTTCAATGCTTTGAAAAAAAGCAAACAAGCAATAAAATGAAATAGCTTTATTGAAAGTACTCTGAGAAGGCCCTGGTGACCTCACACTTACCTGAGGTAGAATTTTCCTCTTGGTTCATGTGGGATGTGCTCAGTGAAAACTCCAGCCAAGGTCATTATTGCTACAGTTTCCCTTCAAACACAGTTTTAGTCTTTTTTACTTAGGAAAAAGACAAAAGGGATTTCTTAGAGGAAATCAACCTGAAAAATGAAGAAAAATCTATAATTTTAGTTTGCACAGCTTACAGTAAAGTTTAAGGTTAAGGCAACAAAACAGCAAAATCCAACTTGCATCAACAGAGGCAATTGCTCTAAGGTTTTATAAATGGAGGAGGAGAAAAAAAAAAAAACAGTTCAGGGATTTAAAGTGTTCCCAGAACATGCCTGAATCTATCAGTTAGTTGACTATAAAAAAGAAGTGTTTAAAGCAAAGATTAATTGAAACTTTTTTTTTAATGTTTGTAAGTCCTCTCTGCAATAGAAGCATCACACCTTACCCTGAAATTGGCATCCAGTCAGACTTATAAGTAGACTCCAGTTAGACAGACTCATTAATTCTCCCCTTATCACAAACCCAGAACATCTGGGCATTGCCCTTTAAAACAACATCAGGTTAAGCAAACAAACCATTTCTCAGGCTTGACAAAAGGTTTTGAGTTACAGGATAGACAATATTAGGATGAATAGAGCAGCATGTTTAGGTATCATAAGTGGGTTATTTAGAAGTTAACTCAACTTCATGAAATTCTTAATCCTATGCTCTGTTTTTCTGTTGTTATCTTGTTTCCCAACTGTTTTTTTTTAAATAAAATTGAAACCAATTATTGCTTTTCAGAGAACAAATATATTTGAATAAATTTAACCTCTTCTCAAAATATTTGGGATAAGGATTAAAACTTCATTCGAAAGCATTGTTAGTGCGATAGCAACTCAACTTATGAGAAGAAAGGCTTGGGTTGTTCTTGCTGACCATGAACAGCCTCGGAAATTTTCAAATTCTGAACTTTTGTACTGACAAAGACTTTCCAAGGAGGTATTTTTGTCCTTTTTCTTTTAAAAAGAAACACCGTGCCTTTTCCTGAACCTCCTATGACTGTTGCCGACCAATAAGATGATTTGACTGTAATACATGTTAATTAATTTGCTTGGAACACTACACATAGGAAAGAGGATGTATTTCACTTACTATTTGTAGAGCAAACCTCAAATGTACAAACTTAATGGAGATTACCGGCTTTGCTTACTTCATATTTTGCATATAAGTGATATATTTGCCTATAAGGAAAAAAAAAAGGTTCCAATCTGAACTCTCTAGAGTTTAGAAAGGCAAGTGTGTGTGTGTGTGTGTGTGTGTGTGTTACATTTCTCAAATTTGAATTTAAACCATTCTTCTGAAAGATTAATATATTCAAAAATTTTTTATAAGTCGATCTATACAAGCTACTTTAATAAGATTAAAAATTAAAACTTTCTATCAGATTGTTAATGACAATGACTAAAATAATTTCATTGTTATTTTCAGATAAGATTGGTACCTGGAGTCAAACCAAATGCAAGGCTCCTTGATTTTTCAAAATTAAACGATGTGTAACAAGCCTTTCTTAAAACATCTATAATCTAAAGCTTCATTTTATAAGGACCATATACAAAAGAAAAAAAACCCTAAAAACTATATACAAAATTAAATTGCACAGTTGCTTTATTTTAAATATGCTGTTATTAGCACTTTCAAATGCAAAGGGGACATTAAAACACACACATAACCACAAGTCTTAAGTTTTCATTTCACCTCTTCCCGTTTTATTCTTTTAATAGCAATACTACAAAGAGGAATTTCAGATAACTCTTACCAGCAAAACCCACTGTTGCAACACATTTAATTATTCTCCGGCTTCTATTTAAGGTTACCTGGCATAGTTAGCTCTGCCAGATGTAGTTTAGCTATTGGATAATTTGATTTGCTGACAATATGCCCTGCCTTAAAATAGGAAGTACCTAGGTGACTGGTGTCCAAATCACACATATTCTTTTGGTTAAAATGAAATGTGAGTCTGAACTTAGCCTTTAATTACATTTCCTTCCCTACCTCCAACAAACAAAATTTTATAACCTTTCCAATGAAAAAAAAAAGTCATATTTTGTGAATTACTACTTTGGAAGCAGCCCAGGACCAAACATTACTTAGGAAATTTCCTATTATTTGTATTAATCAAATATGTACATCTCTTTACTTTCAATAGCTTTATAAAAGGGCTAATACCTTGGAGTCCTGGGTGGCCAAGGTATTTTAGACCTTTATCTAAACTATTAACTGGCAAATTAAAATTATTCTTGTAAGACCTTAATGCAGAACAAAACATGTTATTGTCTACACAAAGTATAGGAGAATTGTTACAACATGTCAGATATTTGGGTCCACTGAAAAGCATCTTAATTTCAAGGATGAAAATATATCCAGATACTTAAAACAATTAGACTCATAATGGGTAAGCAAGAAGGTTCCTTATAAACAGAAATAAAATAGTATTGCTTAAGAAAAACATTAAAACTAAGAATTCTTTACATTATCTCCCCTAATAAGATGTATGTTTTTTTTTTCTTTTCTTTTTTGGTTTCAGCCCTGTAGAGACTACATTGTTCCATCAGGATTGCTCTGTCAAATGAAAAATGTGTCCACATTTCACCATGTGCTTAAACAACCAAGACTAAGTATTAAATCTGAGGGCTCTGTACTTTAAGAAACGTTTTTACAAGTGGAAAGTTATTCAGCTTAGATAGTTCATCCATTTTCCAGAGCCTTTTAAACCTGCATAATATATTGAATGTCAAAAAGCTATAAAATCTCTTTAACTATTGATATCTATTTGTAGATAGCAATATAAATCCTGCCATAAAGTTGAATAAGTAAATGACTTTATCTAAACAGAGATTTGGAATATTGTTCTACTGTTTCAGGGACATAGTTTTCTGGTTATATTGTATACCAGTGAGCTTAAATTATTATTATTTGGGGTCATGTTTTATAGAGGATTGTAATAGAAAGTCAGTATTAGATTTTTTTAAGTATAATGTTGTGTTAACTGTAATATAAATGTATCTTCTGTATACTATATCCATACTCTAGGTATAGATGTCTACAGTTATAGAGATACTATAATAAATATGAAAGAAAGAAAGACTGTTATGTTATGGTGGACTTTCTCCAAACAAGTCCTTCTATTAGTTAAGGCAGTGTTAGCTTCCCAAACAAGAACACATGAGAGTCTTGCATTTCACTGGTCCAAAGTGAAAATCTGATGCTTCTGATTTGGGGCAGTTCTTTTCTGAGCTGTACTTCATGGACACAGTCTCTGGTCATCTACTTTCAATGTCATCATGATCTTCTCTGCTTTGACGAAGAAGAAGTGACAGGAGTCTGAAAGAGACTCACACACTGCAGTATTCCGTTAGTTAGAACTCAGTCACATGGCCACTACAAACTGGAATAAAAGCTGTGATATACAGTCAAGTTCTAGGCCAAGGAAGGGAAGAATCAGGTTTGAATAGAGCCTTTGCTAGCCTTATTTCACATGTCCTGGCAGTGAGAGAGCACCTTTGTCTTTTTCATAGGCTTTTCTAGATGATCGCTTTTTTTAATCTGCCTATTCACAACCGTGTCCTCATCCCACTGTCATTGCTTCAGTGGGTACACTGCTCATGTGTCTTCCCAGTCTTTAGGACAGCTCTGAACTAATCAACCTGCATCCTATCTTGCTCCATTTCTAATTTAGACTCTATATAGTGGCTTACATTTGGAAACACAAAAATAATAAAATCATTCAATTTCAACCCTTTGAAATGTCCACAAGGTAAAGTGTTGACTCCCTAAATGACATTGGATACCAATCATGATCTGGCTCTTTCCTTTCCATATGAATCCTCTGAAAATCCATGAATTTCATGCTAATTAAACCAGTTGCTTAAATTCCCCTAAACACGGTGCACACTCTTCTACTTCAGGTGTGTGTATATTCACTTATTTCATCAAATGCCTTTTCCTTTTACTCTATGTAGAGAAAATCTACTCATTCTTTAAGACTCAACTAAAATCTTCACTTTTTACAGAAATTTGTTTTATTTTTCTAAGAAGACTTGGTATTTTTATCCTTACATTGACTTCAACCTTCCACTGTTTTTAGCACTTAACCCATAAGTGAAATTATTATTTCATTCCTCTGTCTCTTCCCCAGGATTGGAAGATTCTAAAGTTTGCAGATGATATGATATACCTCTTTGATCCAAAGAATATAACATAGACTCTGGAACACAAAGAGCTAAAGAGAAAGGAGAATCTAATCTTCTCCTTAGCAAGCTAAATTATTTTGAAGAGATAAATAATAGTCAAAAGTAAAATGAAATAAGCTCTTTTGTGTGTGAGTGGAAAACATATTGTCATGTTCAAATATAAACTCCATACATTTGTCCAACTGCAGGTGTCATGACAAATGACAAAGATGTTCTGTCAACCAGGTTAACCTAAACTCCTTAAGCCTTGTTAGAGAATGCCTAATATTTTCAATCATGTACTTTTACTTACCAAGTACTTTTGCTCCACACTTTCCTCCAATTAATACTTATGCTTTTTTCTAGACTCAACTTTGCAAGGAATAGACTCAATTTAAACTTGCCTTGCTTCTCATTTTGCTTTGAGTTTTAGTGGGAACTATGCTCTAGTATTTGACTTGCTGTATCCCTGGTTCCAATAGTGTCCTATAGAAGTGAATGCTTGTGGAGGAGGATGTGATCCCACCTTACATCCATATATGCCATCACTTTCCCCAAAAAAGCTTCTACAAATAAACAATCTAACTTTTAAAAAGCAAACAAAAAATTATTTTTGCTATTGCAGTTACTTTATAGTAAGTCCCTTATATACCCACCAACAAAGTCACCATCAAAATCAATGCCTACATAGAAATGTGGAGGTAATTATTGCCTGATTCAAAGCTGTTATGAACTATTTGGGAGACTGAAACTTATTATGTATCCTCTGAAAAGCTTAATACAATGCAATTTAAGCAGTGGACAACTGATAACTTTTTAAGTGATTTGTTTAATGATTATTATATATGTGTCATGATACTGACATTGTCATAATTTAAACCAACTCTGGTTATGATATCAACTGGTGAATTTGAAGCATTCAATCAGAAGAAAAATAACAAATCTTGCAAATTAATTGATTGGAATTTTGTACCAAAAAAAAAAAGTTTTGCTTAAATGAACACTTCACATTTTAACCACATGTGGTTGATTAAAAGTTCTCAACCCAGGATAAATTTACTTCCCATGGGACATTTGGCAAAGTCTAAGACATTTTGAATGTCACAACTGCAGGAGGCTCCTATAGGTAGAGGGCAGGAATATTTATAATTATTAACATAGTAGAGTACATAGAGTGTCAGCCCCCAAAAAACAAGGAAATATTTCTTTAAAAATATCAGTTTTGTCAAAATTGAGAAAACCTGATTAAAACTTGTATTCATACACAATTTGAAAATATCACTTTTTTATTTCCCAAGTGTTTATCTGGGCTCTATTATTTATATCACCTGTTTAACTACATGCAGGCAGTTCACTTAAAAAAAGTGTTTTGAATGAATAGATAATAATATCAAAGAACTAAGACTATGACATTTAACATTGCCACTGACATGCTTACATTAGAAAAAACTCAGTTTTAGTTTATAACTTGAAGATAATGTAGGTTTTCCCTAGGGCATCAGCAGCGATTGGGAAAGGCTTCCCAAATTGTCTGCTAGGAAAAAAGAGACCACACATGATGTGGTATATGTTTAGCTTACTCGTTTCTCTCCTTCAATCCCAGCCAGCTTGCCAATTTAGTTTTACTTCCTAAATTCATGTGCTTGAATTTTTACACTGAAAAATAAATAATAGGCTTCCTAACTTGAGATTACTTGATGAGTCTAAATTCATTTTCTCAATGAAAGACTCTAAGTGAATGATAAAATCTATTTAATCATGCTTAATTAATAATTTTTATACATTTTTAGTTGTAGATGAACACAATAGCTTTATTTTATTTATTTATTTTTATGTGGTGCTGAGGATTGAACCCAGTACCTCATGCAGGCTAGGCAAGCACTCTACCACTGAGCCACAACCCCAGCCCCTAATTAATAAATTTTAAGCCTTCTTTGTATATATGTGTGATGTAATAGTAGTTATGTAATTGTGTGTTAATTTTTATTTGAGTGCAAACCACAGATACATTTGACATGATAAGGAAAGGCACGATGAATAGTTTAATTTAATGTACACACATTTGAATATTTACTGGGTGCCTAGCAACAGCTGCCTAGTTTCAAAAGTTTACCTTCTGCCTTAGCCCTGCCCCAATGCCAATGACTCCATCATGATTCAGATTCCTGCTAAAATTGCAACCTAGGAACAGTCTTTCCTAAAAATCCTACCTGAAAGAAACCCAATTATTTTATAAAACACTATATTTGGATAACTTTCCCCTACCTAGATTTATGTTATTTACTTATTTAATTATTAAATATGATATGAATATTCCACAGGATATAAACTACCTGTATTAGTCAGCTTTTTTTCCTGCTTCGACTAAAAGATCTGACAAACACAACTGTAGAGGAGGAAAAGTTTATTTGAGGGCTCAGGGTTTCAGGGGTCTTAGTCCATAGAAGGCTGGCTCCATTCTTTGGGGCTCAAGGTGAGACTAAGCATCTTTGCAAAAGAGTGTGGCAGAGGGAAGCAGCTCTGCCTCACTCAGAAAGCAAGGAAACAGACTCCATTTTCCAGATACAAATATATACCCCGAAGCCATGCCCGAATTCCCACCTCCTCTAGCCACATTCTACCACTTCAGTTACCACTCAGTTAATCCCTATGAGAGGATTAATTCCCTGACTGGGTAAAGATGCTTATAACCCAAGCATTTCTCCTCTGAGCCTTTTGCATTGTCTCACATGTGAACTTTTGGGGGATACCTCACATCCAAACTATAGCACTACCTCAAGGCAGGACTTTCTCTTTTACTTTAAAAAAAAAATGACTCTAAAACATCCATTCTTAACATGTCTCATTATTTATAAGTGACTAAAATCTGACTTAGGTACAGTGACAGAATTAGCTGGGTTAAAGAAGAAATAAGTAAGTGTGTTAGTTAACTTTATTAAGAGTCTATTAACTCAATCATCTGACCCCATTCTTTTGTTGGTATTGTGGTATAACGGGGAGGAGGAGAGAAAATAAAATATTGTACCATTGGTTATTAGAAGGATCAAATGAGATAATATTACATTAGGCTTAGACAAAATAGTAAGTGATCAAATTACAATTCCTTGGGCTAGAGAGTAAAAGCACTCACTTCAAATAAGTTCACTTTGGATGCCTAGACAATATTTTTAGCCTATGTAATCTCTGAAAGTAGAACCTGAAATAGAATTGGACAAATGATTCGGTACATGAGCAGTTAAATATATCTTCCCTTCTTCATTGATTCAGTCAGCAAACTTAAAATACTTATTCAATGACTATTATGTGTCAGGTTCTATGCTAAGTGCTGGGTGTTCAGAGTGAACAACAGAATAGAGTTCCTACTTTTCAATTTATCAATTACCTGATCAGAAAATTAGGTTTTCACTTTCAAAGTCAAAATAGGTAAACAAGCAATTTTCTTCAATAACAATGCATTTTTTTCATTGTTAGGTATTGCATTATTTTTAAAAAAAACTTTGCAAACTTTCCATGCGCTATCAAAATGTTGAGAAAGTACTACTGGAACTTAATACTTAGGGCCCTGAGACAATAAATACCCAAATCCTTAATTCCATTAACAAAACATTGGCAAATACAACATGTAAACAGCAGCACTTCCACTGTGAGAAACACCAAAAGAAAGCTCTCTATTTATCAATGACACTCATACTCTATAATAAGCAGGATGACTAATAAGTTCAAAAGTCGAAATCCACCCTAGGTTCAGTCTTGAGTTGCAGGCAGTCAATAAGTTGCAACCATTAACTCTATGTCATTCATAGTTTTTCAATGTATGTGTCCTTGTGTGTCTTCTGATTTGCTTCAGAGGATCTCATCTTGAAAAGGAGCTGCACCTTGAATTCAAGCATTTTTGTCAGTGAACTTAGCATCATTGTATCTATAATCTGTTGCTGTGTTTTGAAACCATTACAAAATTTATTACTTAACAACACTTGATCCCATGGGTGTATATCATAGACTGGGCTCAATTAATTAATTGTTCTATTCTCTGCTGTCTCCCTCAGCTATGTTTGGCTACCAGCACTATTTCTGGGGTTGGAAGACTACTGTGTGGCATTCAGCACTTGTTCATTTATTTTTTATACCTGAGAAAAATAGCCTTAATTTACTCATATTTGTAGAGGTCCCAAAAAGAGTATGGAAGAACATATTCTATCAGCCATCATAGGCCAAACCAGATTCAAGGATGGGAACAACAAACTATACTATTTTAATGAAAAAGCTATAATGCATAAAAGATGTGGATATAGGACAAGGTTAAAAATTGTGGACAATTTTATATAGTGCTTATTAAACCAATAATCACATTAAAAAAAAGGCTTTTTTGTTTGTCCTCCTAGACCTAATACGAATTGCGCAGAATCATTATTCAGTTAAACAACTACTTGACCATCTCAGTCTCCATTCCTCATCTGAACATAGTATTGCTTTGAATGTAAATATTAATCAACCTTGTTTGTACTCCATCAGACAGAATTTAAAGCACCAGCTCGGTTCTGTATTGCTGGATTCTTGCAATTCTATTTTCTTGTCTTTCTCTCCTAGCCTCTTGTGTGAAAAACCTTGTAGTTGAACTCATTCAAGTTATCACAAGCAAAATTATATTCAAGTCATTAAGAAAATAATAAGAACAATGAAATATTATTAATGAAATGCCTTAATAACTCAAAGTTAATAATATTAAATTATAGTAGTAAGGATTTCATTTAGACTCTTGGGAAGTACTTCCTGATTATTATAGTTTGAGATATTGGCAAATGACTTAAAGGAAAGCATTTCTCTCTCCAGAGAATTACAAAAAAAGGGTAGACAATTTTATTGGTAGAACACCTTTAATGAGTCATTGCCAAGATACATTGGGCTACATCAGGTGAAAATTTGATGACCTGTTGTTCAGAAAGAGAAAAGGATTATGTCACCTCGATATTTGTACATTGAGTGGAAATATTGTGTTTGGAATAAATTATACAATAGAACAGAAAATACTTGTCATTATTCCTGCTGCACTGGGAAACATGGAACACCTTTAATTTTACATTCTGGACCTATATTTATTAATAGAGCTTCCTGACACCTCTATGGAATAGTTCAAATAATCACTCCCAGTTTATTCAGGTGGGAGGAATTTCAGCTAGAACATAGATCAAATTTTTTATGTCAGTGGTTGGGTGAGGTTAAAGCCTACATCCCCAAACCTTTCTTTCTAACCTTACTTGTTTACTTGGCAATACAAGTTTCCTTGTCTATCCCCTATCCCTCATCCCAGATCCTTCCCCCTTTCCCTGCTGAGAATTACAGTGAACTCACTTAGAAAAATAAATGCAAAATTAAAGGAATCCTGGGCCATAATCCATCGGTCCAAACTGAATGACCGAGGAAATATGACTTCATTATTTTAAATAACCAAGAGAAGAATTACCTGTGGAATTTCTATATTTCCTCCCTATGAGAGCATATGGGTTAATGAAGGGTTAAAATAACATAAACTCTGTTTTTATTTTAATGATTTTTTAAAGAAAATGAAAAGTTAAACAGAAAAAGAAATAGACACAATATATCTGCCATCTAGCTTTAACAAGGATCAAATCAAAGCTAATTTGCTTTTCCCGTATTATTTTGAAGCAAAGCACAGTCATCATATCATTTTAATTTTTTTATTAGCAATGTCAAATGTTATTTATAATAAGGGGAAAATCAGCATCACTTTTGCCAGACCCAATGGGCTTCCCTTTGCCAGTTAAAACTCTAGGCTGAATTACTGCATTTTTTGGTACCTGCAAAACACGCTGAACATAACATTTTGTCATTCTTTTAAACAGCAAATGGAAGTCATTTAAACCAGATGAGCAACAGGCTGGGAATTGGCATACCTACAGCACAGGATACACAGAACCACGCACCTATTTCAAGAGAATGAAGAGTGGGTGGCCGGAAGAAAGAAACTCTCTCCCCCATTTAACCTGTAATTTGACAACATCTGTGAAGAATTATCCCTAGCATTGGCATCGTAATTGTTGTATCTAACATCAATCACCAGGGAGGGGAGATTACTTGAAATAGATGTTAACAGCATTATAGTTTAACAACATGAAAGCAAAAAAAAAAAAAAATGAGAGGAATGAGATCTGTAATACTGCCCAAATTCATCAGGGAGCTTGAGAGATGCTAAATTTCTTAACACAAAGTGAGTATTATATTTCCGTATATAAAAAGGCTTATTTTTTTTCCAAAAGCATCCTCTGTTTTGTATTCTAGGTGCTAAAAATCCATGTATTTCCAAATTTTTAAATGACAGAGACGTTGTGCTTGCATTAGTGTCTCACTAAGAGCAATATTAATATGAACACTTTATGTAGACTTTAAGAAAGAAATGCTAACTCTTCCAAAATGATATTCCTGATAAAATGATCTTCTCACATTCTGTCAAACCTGAATTTTCAACAAGCCTGCATTTACAGAAGGAGGTCTCATTGAGCAGCTGGTGACTAGCTGCTCTCAGTTTACCTGTACCTGATATACCAAGGAAATATTTAATTGGTTTTGTAGAAATGATTTTTAGATAAATATTTCTTTAAGTTTGGTTGCCTAAATTTAGGATTTAGAGACTACTCTGTATATTATGAAAAAAAACTTCAAATGTTTATATTCATTATTTTCCAAAATTTAACACTCCCCCAGCTTTTTTTCTACCTCTAAGCATGTCTATTTTTCAGTTCTATTTCTTGTCATTTGCATCCTAAGAACTCATTAATGTAGTAATGCCCCCATGTGAATATTTGCAGGTTAGACCTCTGCCCTGAATTCCAGATCCATGTAGTCTGCTCTGTTTTGTCACCTCCCCTTAGATATCTAAGAATGATTTCAAAAAGTGTACCAAAACTGATTTCCTGGTGTTCTCTCAACACCAAACTTGCTCCAACAGTCTTTCTAGTCTCAGGAAATGACCTCACCAAACTCAGTCCAAAAATTTCAGAGTAAGCCCAGACTCTCTTTCACTCAACCTCTACAGAATATTGTGGTACTTCTACATCCAGAATAAATCTACAATCTGAGGCATGTTTCAAATTCCACAGCTACTAGCACATTCTTCCCTATAATCTCTTGCCTGAATTACTGCAGTATCCTCCAAACTGATTTTCCCATCTCTGCCCTTGCTTTCCTAGGTGCAGCCAAAGAGTCATCCTTTTAAAATAAAGTTAGATTGTGTTACTCTTCAGCTAAAATGGCATCACATCTCACAAAGAGTAAGAATCAAAGTCATTACAATGGCTAAAGGATCTTTGTCAGCTTTAAAGGATTTGGCTCCCATTGATGCTCTCTTTCTGTCCTACTAAGCCCAAAAATCTGTCTCAATCTTTCCCTTTACACTGTGTACCACTCCTTGAAAACACAGGTCAGTACCCACCAAAGTCCTTTGTACTAGTTTTTCTCATTCCCTGGGGTTCTCTTTCGCTGGATATATACACAGATCACACTCTTCCCTTCTCCAGGTCTATACGGAAACATGTTATTTTTCCATGACTCATCCTTGCCATCTAAAACTGTGTCAGACTTTCATAAGATTTTCCTTTACTTTATAGTCTTATGGTCTTTATAGATTTCACCACCATATGATTTTTTTTACCTATTTATCTATTTTTCTTTATTTTATTATAATTTGCTTTATTTTATAGGTACATGGTTGACAAGAGCCTAGATAATTTGGCTAGAAAAAATTGAAGGTAGACTATATGATTTTCCATAGTTAAAACAGTAGAAATGTTTTTCATTAATATTTTGAAAAGTGATTAAGGAAAAAGAGGAACACTAAGCTCTCAAGTCCATGCAACATGGAATCTTGCATTTACATGTGGATTCCTAGATATGCATAGGGAAATTCTTTCTATGTCATCTTAATCTCATTTTATTTATGAGGATATACTTTCTTGATAATGTCCTTGGTTGAGCAACAATATAGATTATTCCTGTAATTTTTCCATCAATCTTCTGTGCAATATTTCTTAAGGTAAGACTATATATTATAATGACTTAATGCAATTTACAAATTAATTTATTTTGATTATAATTAGTAGACTAAATGTTTCAAGCTAGTGAATTTTGAGGTCCACTACCCATAACTCTCTCCTCACCAGAAGACTCAACAATCATTTCCCAAACTGCAGGAAGTTGGTTGCTGAGGACACAATTCTGAGTCTTTCCCAGAATTTGTCCTTAGGTGAGAAGACTGTTCTATCCAAGGGCATGCCATTCTCAAGAGCAGTTCAAGTCCAACGACTATATAACAGACTGACTATAAAGTCTCATGCCTTTTACTTTTGTTTAAGACCACTTATTATTTTCTTTTCTATTTGGGCTCCTAACTCAGGATTGACAGAGGTATTGATTGCTCATGAACCACTGTTGTTCTGTGAGCATTGTTTTCTTCACTCTGTACTATGTTGATTTTAAGGACTTTTTTCCAATACAATTCTTGTACATTAATTTCTACCACAGAATATCTTTCTTGGGATGGTCCAATAAAGCAGACTCTAAAAAGGAATTTGGAGTCCCAATGGAGTCTCCATGCAGGTGCACCTGAGGGTCCCTTGGGCAAATACATGCATCAGCAGTCACGTCTCCAGACTCTGGAGGTCTAACTGAAATGGACATACTTAGAACTTGGCAGAACCTTTCACTTTTTTGGAACATTGATCATGAGACCCATATGAAGAACCCCAATAGTAATTATAGTCAGAATGAACAAGAGATGAAAGTCATACAGAGAATTTAATTATTAGATGAAAGAATTCCAGAGAAGATTTAATTCTCAATGCCGACAAGTCAAAGTTCTAATTGGGAAAGAGGGCATTACATAGTCTTGGACATCTAGATGGATGAACTCAATACTCTTGAATACCCAGATTCTTTGAAATGGATTCCTGTTCCCTCTGAAAAACTAGAGCTAACCTCTTTGCTTAAAAACAACATAGACACAACTGTGTTGCAACAAAGAAGGAAGCATTACAATTTCCCTTCATATATACAGTCAAAAGGGAGTACCTAAATTTTTCAGGGATCTGAGTTGATTTTGAACCCAGAGATTTGTATAAGTGAGTGTATATATAAGACGAGTAATAAATGGAGTCCTGATGCAGGTGCAGGTCACTGAAGGTCCCTTGGGCAAATAGATGCATCAGCAGTCACGTCTCCAGACTCTGGAGGTCTAACTGGAATGGACATACTTGGAACTTGGCTGAAGCTTTCAATTTTTTTTTTTTTTTTAGTAGAAGAATCAACACTTTCTGATTAGAGGCAATACTTATTTTTTATTATGATTTTCTTGCCATGCCTTCTGAATCTTGGCCAGAAGTTGCAGAGGGCTTTTGAAATGGGCATCCATTGACTCAGGATCTCATGGACCATAACATCAATCCAAGTTCATGGGATTTGTTGGCCCTGCCACATCTGGTACAACACAAAAACAGTCTCCCTGTGAATAATAAAAGTACAAGTAAAGACCAAGTTAGAGATCAAAATCTGAAAGGATCAGGCACCATACTCCAGGATGCTATTTATATCCCGAACCAATGTGATCAATACGTGGTGATCGATCTTCAATACATTGACTATGTAGGTCTAGGAGTCATAGATATTAAAGCAACTTCACTTGTCATCCCACCCAGTAACCTATTTGTGTAATTTTTGCGTAGTGTGCCTATAACTTCGAAATTTGTGGGTTTGGAGAGCCTGTTTCTCAAAAAAAGGAATGTTTTCATTAGGAGAAACACCAAGAGTCCCATTAATCTGTAATGCACAGCTATGATCCAGTTACTTTAGCCTCCCCTTGCCAACAGACCAGTGCACAAAGAAAGAAGTTGTCATTCTGGCAGAAGTAATTGACTCTTATCATCAGGAGGAGGTGGATCTGGTATTATTCAATGGAGTCAGGAAAGTACACATTTTGAACTTATTGATCCTCAACCTCAGGTATTTCAAACAAGTACAGCAACCTTGACCTGAAGAGCATATGACAATCAGAAGAAAATATGTGATTATCAAGATGAGAGCCTGGATCACACCACCAAGTAAGCCACAGAGAGCAGCAGACGTGCTGTTAGGGTAAAGGGAATCTAGAACAGGTGATGGTATCATGGCATCCCTGAGAGCAGTTGGATCAGCGAAGGTTTTATTTTATCACACAAAGCTTTTATATTTTTTTCCACAGGAGCCAGAAAGGTGGCATGTATCTGTAACCCCAGCTACTTGAGAGGCTGAGGCAGGAGTATAGCAAGTTCAAGGATGGCTTAGTCAAGTTTAGTGAGATCCTGTTTCAAAATAGAAACACTTTTAGCAAAAAGGCTTGGGATATAGCTCAATGATAGAATGACCCTGGATTTAATCCCCAATACAAAAAAAAATTAAATTAATTTTTTAAAAAGTTCATAGGAAACATGACTGACTAGAATACTGACAGAGCTAGTATCAGTTGAGATGATAAAATGGGTACAAGTGATATAATAAATAAACTACAGTAGATTCTGTGATATAGAGCTAAAGATAAATCTTTAGAAATTTAGAAAACTTCAGTGTTCAGAAATCTGGGGTATTGGTTTTTCTTGGTCCATAGCCATGTCCTCTACTGGATTGTCCTAAATTGAAGGGAACTACCCTATGGAAGGTCACCATTCCTTTTTGAGGACGGGGCCACATTCAGTGATTGAGCAACAATGGGATATACAAGTTTAGGCCCTTTGCCTGGACTTAGATTGAGTCTGAAAGGCCATCCCTATCCCTCTGCATTCCCTGGGAGGTCTACCAAGTTCTCTGTCATGACAGCATCATAATTTAACATTTCTTTCTCTCGGATCTTGTATTCTTCACTTCCTTTAAGTTGTTTTTCCAGAAAAAAAAAAAACCTCACAAATTCTTCCTGCCTGAAATTTCTGTCTCCAAATCTGTCTCCTTGTGAACATGACTTAAGACAGATGGTAATAATCTGGTATAAATTTTTGTTATACATTAATATTAATGCCTATTGGAAATTTCACAGTACAAATTGGCATAGATATGTGTACATCTTTATATCTCATATACATGCATGTGTATATTTATTTACAAACATAAACAGATTAATGTTGCTGATATTGGTATTGATTTTCATAATCCTAGTAGACAAGGTATAGTAGTCATGTTCATCATCTTCAAGAATCTTCTCCATCAGTACACTCATAGTACAAACTCACCGTGATTTCTTATTTCTAAATGCATGATATTATTATTAATTTGAATAACATTAGTTATGATATTTGATTATGTTATATAATATATCACAATGATCAATGGCAATGGCAATAAAGAAGGAGAGAAGTTAGCTAAATCCTTCTCATAAGAGATCATTTTATGATAAAACATAGTTCTGCCAGCAGCATAAAAATCTAGAAAATACAACTGTGTAGTTCAGAAAACACACACATACTCTGGGGTCCTATTGCCATAGAATGGCTTTAGAGTAAAACAAATTCAAATTTGATGTTATCTATTTAATATCTAAAGTGTGTTTTTGCTTGAAAATATAGTAAAATATAAAATCCAAGTTCTATGTAAAACCATGTGTTTGTGAGGTAATCAATTGTATAAAGCAATACTGGGTTGTAGAAACATAAAACCCATATGCCAAAGTATTAATTGAATGGGGGAAAAAGTTCTGATAGAAAAAAAAAAACAGTATTCTCAAGAAGATCACTAATTTGCCCCACAAGCCTGGAAAGAAGAGTGAGGAAAAATCCTGAAGATCCCCAGAATAAGCATCCCAAGGACTCTCTGATAGAACTGAGGAACTGAGAAATAGTTGCATTGCATAGGTGGTCTCTGGAACAAGTTTTAATTAAATTGGGTAATAAAAAAGCACTGCCCTTTATGGTGAGAAAGAACTCATAAAATTTTTGTACACATGCCAGGTAATGTTTGCATTAGTGTCCATAAGGGGTTTCGTTTTGCTGTTTTCAGCTTTATAAAGTTTTGCTTAAGAAAATAGAGAAGATCCTACTCTTCCTTAAGTGTTTTGTGAATCAAATGTACTTCACAGTAACATTGGTAAAATAATCTATTGCTTAATAATCAAAAAAAAAAAAAGAAAAGAAAAAGAAAAAGAAGAGGTAATCTCTAAAACCTAATACCACCTGATTATTTCTTTCCTGAAATGAAATACATTAACATTTTTGTTGTTAGGGGAATTCTAACCAACTTTCTGTCTCATGAATGATATAGTTCTAGTACAAGATGTCCACAACAAATAGGGTTATTTTCTCTGTCCCTTCAAATATTCTTTCATGTCTATACTCAAATATGCTCTTCACTGGGCATTTCAGTGAATCACAGATTTGATTATGTCATACTCACCTCTGACACATGAATTCCCGAGTCTTCACAAATACAGGCCTAAGTCCACCAGTCTTGTTGCCCTCATCATCTTCCCCATGTGTGACTCTTGTGCCAGTCACCTAGAGATATCTGCTGCTTTACATGAGCTATTGTTTTCTTAAGCCCCATTATGTGCACATATTTTCTACAAGTAGTGACCTTTCTCCTTTACCAATATTGTGTATTCATACAGTGTAACAGACCAGTTGAGGGCACACGTTTTGGATTTAGAATGAGGTGGTTTAAAATTGTAGTTTGCTAGAAATAAGAACTTAGGTTAATAATTCAATTTATCTTAGTCAATATTTTCATTGATAAAATGGAGGATAAAAGTTATGAGTTTGTGAGGATTGATAAATAAAAATTTAATACAGGAAACATTCTGTTTTGTCTTCAAAATAATATGTGCTCAATCAACACATGACTATTATTCTTTACATAATAAAAATTACAGCTCCTCTGTAATACTTTCCTGAATGACCCACAGGAAAATAGATGTTACCAACAGTATTTCTAAGTTTCATTAGCACTCTTTAAAAACATCTATAACAGAAATGACAATATTGAATAAGAATCTTTGTATGATACTTTTTTGCATATTTTTTTCCACTATACTTTTAAATCCTTACATAATTTCTATTCTCTGCTACCACTCTTTTATTTACTCTACAAATTAAATATAAAGTAAATTATTTAAAAATTAAAGTAAATTATAAAATTAAAATTAAAGTAAATTATAAAAAATTATTTTTCCATTGGCTTAAAATTGTTTAGAACTTTGAGAAAGAATATCAGAGCAGAGACTGATTGCTAAATCCTTTCCCTCTTATTCCTGATCATATAGGTAAACTGTATTTTCCAATCTCATCTACAATGAAATGTGGTTATAGGATTGAGCTCCAAATAAAACAATGTGAACTGAATCAAAGTGTATTCTATCAAGTTTGGCTTCCCAAAGAATTGTTCATATATTATCCTCGCTAGTCTTTTCTCTATAACCTGTTGAATGAGCAACACAACCATGGGACAATATCCTAAAAATTGCTAACCAGCAAAAATTGCTAATGAGAACAAAAGTGGAGGATGTCCAGATCCCTGACTCACTAGTCTGATGGGGGACACTCATGGATCAGGGACAACTCTTTTGTAAATAAGAATCTCTATTATGTTAGAATAGGAATTAGCACATTTTTTTTTTCCAAGAAGGGCTAGATAGCAAAGATTTTCACCTTGGAAGTCCTATAATCTATGCTGCAACTACTCACTTGCTATTGATAGGCCAAAAGTAGCTAAAGACACTATGCAGATAAATGGATGTGCCTGTTCCAACAAAATACTTTTTTTTTGGCAATAAATTTTGAATTTACACATATATGTATACACATATAGCACTTAAATTTTAATATATTTATTAAAAACTAGATTTAAAAATACCAGAGTTAAAGTACTATGTGAGTCAGTCAATAAAGAAACTGTATTGATTAAAACTAGATTTCTTAGAATAGCTAATGCACTAAGGTAATATTATAATAAAAATTAAAAAATTATTATTTATGTTTAGGATAAGATTATTGTTAAGATTTGTGAGGTGTCCCCCCAAAGCTCATGTGTAAACAATGAGCAAAAAAAAGCTGCCTAAAACAATTGTCTTAAATCAAATGGTTCAGATAAAGATGGATGAAGTTAAGAATTATTTACTTTCAGTACACTCTGACCCTTCCTTTGTTACACTAAACTTGATGGTAAGACACCTAGTATTTGATGTCTTACTTATTTAATACTTGTTTTCCCAATCAGATATTAAGTCATGTGATGGCAAGGCCTGAGTCTATTTTACTTCTATATTCTCAGCAATTAACCCAGTTCTTGGCATTTTTCAGACACTCAATACATATTTGTGAAGTGAATGATAAATTATACATCTGATTATGTTTAATTAAATAGAAGAGACAAGTTGGAAGAAAATGTATCATGAATCACAGGAAAGTTTTAGATTACTTTACTTGTCATGGTACCAAGTAGCTCCAAAAAGCAAATAGCCATTTTCCAAATTAGAAAAAAAAAATTAAATTAAATTGAAACAACATAATAAACAAGCAAATGTGATTGTCATTCTAAACAAAAATGGCCTCTATATATTTGTATGGAAGTATATAATACTTGTGAGACATAACCCTGTCCCTTTAAAAATATCATATATATATATATATATATTTATATATATATATATATATATACACACACACACACACATGATAATAGCTGGGCTGGGGTTGTAGCTCAGTGGTAGAGTGTTTGCCTAGCACATGTGAGGCCCTGGGTTTGATCCTCAGCACCACATAAAGATAAATACATAAAATGAAGACTTTGTGTCCACATACAACTAAAAATAATATTAAGAAAAAAGAAAATAGTCATTGTTGAAATAGGCTCAAGCAATTTTGATGCCTTATAACAAATACAGTGGTCACTTTTAAGTTTGCTACATGAGTTAAGCCTGCCAGGCCAATAGAAGTCACTGGAGGAACTTCAAAAGTCTGAATCACCTATGCAGACTGACAAAGAATGACATTTTTAATCACCTTAGGTCAATTTATGAGCCTGGAACTCTATCAAACACCTAGCAATTCCCTGGGCTTGATTTAGGTACATATAGTTCCAAGTTCATAAGATTTTAGTCTTGGTGTCATAGAACCTGAACAGAAAATGGAAATACTGCCATATAAACAGATCATAGTGTTTCAGCCACACATCTCCCTTTTAAGAGAGTATATGGGTATGCAGAGAGGGAGAACAATTCTCAGATATATAGCCCACCTAGGTAAAGCACTTTCAAATGTACTTCATTTATTTATTTTAGGCCATTTTTGGCTCAAAATCATGCAAAATTACTGTCTCTAGTTTCATTCTGCTCTTTTGAAATAGTCCAGATTTTGCGCTAAGAGTTTAAAGCCACAGCAAAGAGCTAGGCCAAGAGGGAAAGCTTTTGAAGAGATCTCACAGCTGTGAAAACACAGGCCTCAGGCTGTGTGTAGAGTTACTTCAAACAGCTGCTTCAGGTGACTAAACACCTTGAGTCTCATTCATCAAGTGTTGTTTATACTGGCTGACAGACCAGACTTGGAGAATTAACTCGGAGAAAAAAGATGTACTGCATACCAAGTATGGGAAAGGAACCTCGTTCTTTAAAAGTGGAGCTGGGAAAAAATAAAATAATCAGAGTAAATTTAAAATTAAGTGGAACAGAACTAAATTTATTTTATGTTGATACATCTTGCGATACCCTTTGCATCTTTATAATCAAAGGTGTAAAGATATTGATGTTTGCCACTTTTTGATTTTGTGAATAAAATTGAGATAGGCAACTCATATATTTAGGGAAATGCATTAAATAAGTGTTTGCAAGCCTTCTTATTAATTATCAGTGAACACAATATTAAAATAATGGGCATAGATAATACATGTTTGACACTTTAAAAAAAAGAAGGCTTTCATTCTTGCCTAGAATATTTCAAACCTTGTCTGATGAAGGCTTGGCCATGGGAATCATCACCCAGTATTAAAAAAATTCTTTAATCTATTCAAAAAGGTGACATGATACAGTGTTTTAAACCATGTAACTATTTGCAGGGATCAAAAGAAGAATGAAGTAAAATGACATGAGTCAGTGTCAGGCAATGTGTTACTAGTTAAGTAAGCTTTAAATATTGAAAGCCAGTTTTAATATTTCCCTTTAATCTAGAAATATGTCACTTGGTAATTTTTTCTTCATAACATCAGGGTGGTTGCTAACAACATTTTCCATGCCTTCAACTCATTACAAAGCAGGAAAACCTATACTAAACTCTTCTTTGTCATGGCAGATATAAGTTGTCATTTCTATTGGCAATTAGTTTATCATTTATATTATGGCAGGTATCAAAAGCAAAACATCTCTTCGGCTCTCCTCTCTTCCTCCCACCATTCACTAGTTTTTGGATGATGTTTAAATATTGCCCTTATTATTGTAATCTTTTTTTTTCCAGTTCAAAAATCACTTTAGCTTCTTTTAATTAATGGACTCTAAAGCAGTTATGAAACTCTACTGTGCCTAGATGACTTGAGGATATCATAAAAATACAGATTTCCGAGGTCAGGTTGGAACCTGAGATTCTGAATTTCTAAAAGTCTCTCAGTGAGTACTGATGCTAATGATGCAAGGACCATACCTTGAATAACAAGGCCCTAGAATATTTGTCTCAAAGAGCAACTTTATTGCTTCTCTCTTTTTTTGAATTTTACCTTAAATGTTAATTATTTCATTTTCCAACTATATTAAGAGGAAACAAACATTTGTTTCTAATCATTAAGGAAAACAATGATGGGAAAAAATTTCTAAAGAGTCATTGCAAAGTTATTTAAAGTGCAGAACTAAATATTAAAGATGTGTATTCTATAAATGCAATGCTATAACATCCAGAAGAGGTTTGGAGTATTAATCCAAAAAGGACATGAATTTAAAAAATCACTTTGTACCTTCCACTCTCAGAGTAAGGAAGATAAGGGCATCTCAGAAAGTGGGAGTGAGAAGGACCTGGAGGAGTATTAATACTTGCCACATCTATGAAATAACAATGAAGTTAAATAAAAGATGCACTTTTCATGAGCAAAAATAAATAAATAAATAAAACATAAGAAGCAAACAAACAACAAAGTCAGAAAGTACAGAGGCAAAAGAAATAGGTAAAGCATGAAAAGTGATACTTATTGAAATTTAGTATTTTACAAAGGAGAATCTTATTAGACAAGTATGGCATCCATTTGTAAAAGACAGATTAATTTGTAGGAATACAGGTGATAGCTGGTAAAGGTTTGATCCCCATTCTTTCTGACTATAATGTCTGCCGTCTGTTGATGGTAGTTCTGACACTCAGAAATAGTGCAGAAAAAAGAATGACATAGAAGTTGAAACAGCAACTGATAACTATGTTGCTCCGAGGAAAAATGAGAAATCCAGTGACATAGTTTTGGGAAATGTTAACAGAAACCTTTCCACTGAAGAAATACAGCAGAAAAGAAAGGTGAACATGCAGGTGTGTCAGTGTTTTGTAAACACTAGCTACTGAGAATTAGTAGGCAAGGGTTGGCAAGGGATTTTCTGATCTCCACCATCAGGCTATATGAAATGTTTTATATCATCAATTGCCTTACGTGGAATATCAGACCAGACCAATCAAACTATTGAATAATTACTATCTATGTGTTATTGTTTCAGGAACTGAGTTATTGAAACTGTATCATTCCTCTAAATATAACTTGGAGAAAGAGCAGTTCACAGAAGAGATTTTTGGTGATATTAAAATAGTGTCACAAGCAGATTTTGCTTAGGTGAAGCATTGAAATCATTCTCTTAGATCATTTTAAGATAAAGGGTGTCTCTGGATCATGAATACATCAATATTTCTCTTGCCTTGATGTGTGAGTCAAAGACCTAAGTCTTATATAAACTCAGAAATATGATTTGGAGAATTAAAGTGTGAAGAAGTAGCATAACAAATATAAGAATGACCAAGAAGAGCCTACATACATTTTGTTTCCAGGGACAAAACTCTTTTTAGTTATAGACATAAATATATGCCACCACATGATCAGAGGGAAAGGACTAGGTAGGTGCTATGACACCAAAACCAAACAAACTTCTTCTCAACCTAACATTTCAGTGAATAATGAGAAACAGTGCTGTGGGAAGAATACTGCCATGGGGCAGGGCTTGAGCTATTACCTCCTGGTTCCAACTTCCAGTTGCCTCAATCTCCACATTTCTGCTTTTGCAACACTAACAACATCACATATATTTTGCTTGCTTTAGCCAGATAGAGGAAAAGGAAAATAGAAGAGCTGTACTATATCTAATGGAGTTCTCTCTAAAGTTTCAGTTGATTTTTTTTTAATCCTCTATAGAAAAGAGACTTTTTTTCCAACCTAGGGGGAAAAAAAAGTAAGCTGGAAAAAGAGTATTATCAAAATTCCTCCCAGGGCAGTATCCCTAGGGAACACACCACTCGCCATCACCACCCTCTTTAATGTGTTCTTGTTTCATCTCAAAAAAAAAAAAAACTATTTCTTTCTGCTCTTCTAACCTCTATGTGTGTCAGGAGCATATTTGAAGCCTTATATTCTCCTTCTTTCCTATTTAAATTATTATCAAAAGTTAATTTGCTTGGAGAACTAATACTTCGTAAGAGAGCTTCTCTCGTGAGAAGCTATTATAATCACCTGCCACTGGAAATTTTAGAAACTGTAGGACAGATAAAACCCAGGAACAGATATTTATAAGGGCAAGAAGGGATTAATTTTATGATTCCTCCACCAAAAGAGGCAGTACATTAAACCTAAAAAGCTGAGTTTCATTTTATATGCAAATTTTCATTTACGTTGTAACATGTCTTCCTTTTTCTTGGTTTCTTTCTCTACATTTTCCCCCTGCCTGCGCACCTAAGAATATCCTCTGAACATCACTGTGTAAAACTTCTAAGCCTGTTGGGTGCCCTGTAGTCACTGACTTGCAAACAGATTGGCAGCCAGTAGCTTACATGTGCTTCTGATTATGTTAATGAATTAGAGGTCAAGCCCTTTGACTCTTCAGTTAAAGCAATCTGAATCCAGTTAAACATAAAATTAAACTAAAAAGAGTTTTGGTTACCTCATAATCTCACCAAAAATAGCTCATTTAATATATAGTGAAATCTGGCATAAATGAAGGTTTCTTCTTTGATCTCTGTACAACAAAGTTAGAAAACATAATTTCCCAACTCTAAGGATGATAATAAAATATATATTTTACTCACTGAAGCAAATGCAATTACTCATATTTTCCACCTAATGCACGGTGATAAATTCCATCACAACTTCACAAGGTGAAAATGGTCAAATGCAGACAAACTTGGCTGCAACTTTAAATCTGCTCCTTTGAAAACTCAGAAAGACAGCTGCCTGGTTTTCTAGCTATGTCTTGTTAACACATATCAATAATGTGTAATATGGAATAATGCTCCCTAGAATGGTTTCAGGCTCTCCTTACACACAAAGAAATCAACACACAGAGGATAGGGTGGGTTCCTACACTCAATGGGAATGTCCTATATGGAGGTATGTTTGCTTTCTACATAACAAATAAAAAATAAGATTACAAATGTATAGTCTTTAAAATGTTTAAGCAACTGGTTACATAATCACTTGTCCCTCACATTTCTAAAAACCAAGCCCATTTTCTAAATCCATGAAATGAAGGATGAGGATCACAAGCACCTTAATTTTGGTCACAACCATTTCTGGGTTAAAGCAGATGAGCAAGGGCAGGCTCCATTTTAGAACTGATCCAGAAAGAGTTATCTTACAGCGAAAGAAATGATAAGGTATGGTATGTAAACAAAAATACATAGGCAACTAGCATTTTCTTTTACAGATCAGACTATTTTAACAGATAAGACAGATTACTTTTACTAATCATGAGGACTTTGACGAAATAGTATACAACTCAGTATTGGTCAAGTGAATTTCTAATGCAATAATATTAGCCCAGTTTTACCACACATTGCAGTGTCACTTTAAACATCTGAATACCCAAAGCCCAAACTCCGAGGCAGTTGTGATTATTATTCCTGTTTTAGAGATGAGAAAGCTAAACTGGAGAGGTTGTATAACTTGCTCCAGAGTATGGAACTGACAGGAAGCAGAGCCATGGTATTAACTTAGCCTAATCTGAGTCAGCATTCTTAACCATAGACCACAGTCGGCTTTCTCAACATAACAGTGACCCAAATAATTTTTTTTACCATTTTGGTTTACATATTACTATTAAAGTGCGGGAGGAAGGGATGGTGTCTTGAAACTATATGATGGCCTCATCTGAACACTGTTGAATTTTGGCAGAATGTAGGTCTCAAACAATAAGCAGGTCACTGAAGTTAGCCACAAAAGAGTGCCTCAAAGCAAGTCCTCTGATATGCCTGGAGAATAGGAACGGTTACAGAAATGTGAATAGTTAAGCACTTTTCAGTTTACATTTGGGTATACAAAACACACTAAGGCTATTTGTGGTGGCTTTATAGTGGGTTAGTGTTGCTAGATCTACATTTCCCAGGACTCCTTTATCCTACAGGTGCCCAGATGAGACAATAATATGAGATTTGCAATGCACAAGTGGAGGAACAGGCATTTTTACTGTCAAAGTGATTGTAAGAAAGACCTGTTGCTACTCTCTTATGTAACTTCTGAGGTTCTTGCTCATCTTGTCAGTGGGGACAGCAGTGAGTCTTGGCTAGATCTCTTCCTTTAACTCCGAAGAGCCCTGAACTAGGCATATGCGGAGAGGGTTTCTACTCAACCCACAAATTATATGCATCATTGACACTGGGGGCAGAGAAAGCTAGTGATGGTTACAGCTTCTCTCACAGGGTTCTGTTTATCATCTGTCTCCCCTTTGTTATATCTGTCTACCCTTCCCAGCTGATGTCCTTGCTGACTTGGGGCCCACCACCAGATTCAGGAATGACAGACTTCCATAGACTGCTTACACAGAGTTATATACCCCCTGTCTGCTTTACTAAGCTTGTTCAAAATCATACATAATGGCTTTGCTTCTCTTAACAGGGATGGGCACGCCAGTGATGCTTTGTGGATGGCTCTGAGAAACTTTCAGAAATTGGGACGACAATGCGATCAGTGATAGCCTATCTTGACAGAAAAGTCAAAGGTGCAAAAAAAATTATATATATATATATTTCTTAAAACCAAAATAGGGAAATGAGAGTACAGCAAGGAAAAAGGACATGAAGTATATGAACAATTAAATATACTACATGAAACAGAGTGGGTTTCCCTCTGGCCATACTACCTCTTTATGTAATGTAATTTAAGCATGCCATAGTTTCACTGTGGCAACACAAAATTTCTAAGACAGTAATTGTCTTCCTTGTAGGAAAATAGAGATAACGATGAATATCACTTATTCAGAGGTTTGAACCGGTTTGGGTAACAGCCTCCATGTTCATGTTAACTATGCATTAAATAATAGCAGCAAGAAATTGATATCATAAACTAGCTAAATTCCATCTGCAGGGACCCTCAGGACAAATTAATTTTTTTTCTCACACCACCTACCCACAAGCAAGGAATAGAGTCTGCCTAAGGCTGTTATGTCCATCCTAACTGCCAGAACCAAACTACGTGATTACTGACTATTTGTGAATAATAAAAAAACTTCAAAGAGTTTAAGAAACTAAATATATTAAGCACCCCCAACTCTGAAAGTAAACACAGTAAATTTACAAATGGTTAGTTCAACCATATGGTCTTTGTGCCCTGGACACTCTCATTTATATTTGTTTTACAAAAATAAATATTCATAAATCTCCTTTTAACAAATATTTCAAGTATTGACAAAATTATATTGTCATCTCAATCATAATCCTATCACATGGAGATTGAAGATGGGTGAAACAATAAAAAAGCTAACTTGTATCACTCATTAGTAAGTAACAGGCATTGTCCTATGGAGGTTAAAATATTGACTTTCCTCCTCTAAAGTCTTCTTCCTCCATGAGAAAAGTATTTTTGCTCACCTTTTAGTAAAGAGTCTGAGTACCTAAGAGTTGACACCTTGCTTCAGTCCACAGTCAGTGGAAAAGCAGGGGCTGCTATTCATTGCCACCAACCATCTAATGTCACTGGATCCAGACACCCTGGGCTTGTGTAGAGAGAATTCTCTCTAGTTTTCGCCCCTTGAAAGTATTCCAGTTCCAACCAACTTTACCAGTTGTCTACACAAAAATGCATGATTGTTAATTTTATGTGACAACTTGGCTACCCTATGGTACCCTACTACTTTAGATGTAGCTATGAATGTGATGAACGTTTACAATCATGAAGTATACAAGAGGGGAATACCCTCTATAACTTGGGTGTGACTTATCCAATCAACCAAAGTGAAAACTTAATGTTTCCAGATAAGAGGGAATTGGCCTTAGGACTGTAACAGACATTCTGTCAAAATTTTCTACCTGTCCTATGGATTTCAGAATTGCCAGTCCCCACAATCATTTAAGCCAGTTTCTTAAAATAAATCTGTGTCTGTCATACATATGTATGAGAGAGACAGTGGGAAATTTTATGTTGTATATAATCTGTATATAAAACTTCAATAGGTATATATATGTGTTGTGTACATATATGAGAGACATATATTTACATGTATATATATGCATGTATATGCATGCATATATATGTATGTATATATACATACATATATATAAAACCATTAAAAATTGAACATATATTTCCATATTTCCTTACTACAGAACTCTGGCTGATACTCCTGATTTAGTTAAATTGTACCAGACAAATTCTCTTGGCCTCAGTGGAATGTCAACCATTATTCTTTACATAAAGTTAATAATAGTGCTATAAATTAAAACTCATTGAATATTATCATAGTCAGTTTATACTACCCATGTATATAATAACTAAAACATGGAAACATGTGAAATGGTGTAATTCTGTCCTAAAAGAAGTCATCTTAGTAGTTCTGTCTCTTAATTTCATCACCAATAATAATGATGATGATTATAGTTAATATTTAATGAGCTCTTCCTATGGGTTAGATATTTAGGTTATTTCACTTGAAAATAATGATTTCTAGAGGTATATACTATGATTTTTTTATAATTTACTGGTGATAAGATTGGGATGTTAGAAATATTTATTAATTTACCTAGTCAATGTTAATCAACTACAGAATGGGAAATGGAATATTATCCAAAATGTGTCTGATCTCAAAAGTTAGTAGTCACTGAACTATTTTGTGTCACATAGGACCAAAAGACAAAAAAGTGGGATGGTAAAAGGCAAGGAAGGACTTGATATTAAGACTTCTGAAGTTTAAGTCCAGTTTAAAAATCTGCCAAACACACGCCCCTAAAAAAACTCACTTTCCTCTTTTAGCTCCAGATTTTCTAACTATAAATAGAGGGGAAAAGCTGCCAATCGTCTTGATATAAAGATAAAAATATGAAAAATAAAGCATCATTTCATTTTTCTATTTTTAAGATAAAAATTCCTATCCTGGACTCTTTTTCAAACTGACCACAAAAGGTCCTGGGATATTGAATGTTAAAATAACTTTTGCATCAAGAGACCTTAGTTACAGGATTCAATGCCAACACATTCCTTTGTCATTTACTGATGTTGACATGAGCAACCCCCAAATATTTTATCAGCATAACAGTGTAAGGATAGCACCAACACTTTAACCAAATTAGACTTGTTTGTGTAAGTGTGTGTGTAAATATATTCATATACAATGTTAAAAATTGAAAAGTATGAAAAGTTATGAGAAGAAAGTAGGGAAAGAAAGAACAGAAGCAAATGGGTAAAATAGTTAAGAGCAAAACAACACAAACCCAAGCAAAAGCAAAAGAATAGAAAGACTTTGAAGAAGCAATAAAAATTTAAAAACTAATAAAATGTTAGTTTTAAGTAAGCCAAAGAGCCTATTTAAAAACACACTACTATATTAAATATTGTGATAGAGTTGGGCAAAGAAAAATCTTACCAAATTAGGGAACAACCATGCCCCTGTAAGGAAGAATTTGCCAAATGTTTCAGTAAAATCTTTCACAATGTACTTATTTCTCTGTTCAGACTATTTTGAGTGTGTGTGAAAGTATATGTTCACAATTCTGCATTTCCATTATTCTTAATGTAAAGATGCAATAATTTCTTTACTTAAACAGCTTGGTTTTCTTTCTCTCTCTCTCTCTCTCTCTCTCTCTCTCTCTCTCTCTCTGTAATTGACCAGCAGTAGTCTTGACATGTTTACACTCAGCAGGAAGAAAGGTAAGACTATAGAAACAAGTTTCAGAAGAGAAAAAAATGGACAGAATCATCAAAGGAAAACACAGGAAAGCCAACACAAAGAAAGAGACAACTTTCTTTTGTAATGTGATGAAAAAAGAGGAGTAAAAAATTCTATAAAATGGCAAGTTGAAGATACAGATTCCACTGATCTTGTTGGGTCATTTTATATCAAAGTCAAATCACATCTTTAACAGATTTAAAGCACTAGAGTTCGTTTGACTTATCAATGATGTGGGGTAATACAATTCTCTGTTTTACTTTCATAGGGGTCCTGATACTTGGGAGAAGTTTAGGTAAATGGCCCCATACACCAAGGTGGTCCCTAATTTCTATATATTTATGTATTAATGTATCTATGTATTTATTTATTTACCAGTACATTGAGCCATTGTCATTCATGATGGAGACTCAGACACCAGATTCCTCCTATATACTGTCCTATCGTTGACATTAATAGGAAAAGAGAACATGAGAGAGAGGAGGCAAACTGGGAAAGAAAATTCATCTTTGTGTCTTTGTTCTCAGGACAGGATAGAATGATATACTAACTAGTTTCCTCAGCTCATTTTGTAGTAATGTTTTTCAGACCTTAGCTCCTTCCTCCCTTTTCTACTACAAAAGGAGCATATGGCGCCACAGCCTCACACAAAGAAAAGAAAACATGGCAGTAAATTATCTGAAATACACCTGAACTTATGATACCCAGAGTCAAACTTTCCCTGGATGTGTTTTTTTTTTTCACATAATTCTAGATTTATTTTGCCATTTAAAAGTTTATTTTGGCTGTGCTTGAAATTTAATTTGTTCTTCAAAGTAACCTAACAATGGAAGTACAAAGAGGAAGCCTTTGTCTGCTCCCTGGGAGTTCTGAAAAGTAATAATTATAAAATGATAAGATTCTTAATGAAAATGTCACTTGGAAAGGTTGAGGTTGACAGCAGCACAGACCTATATGTAGTGAAAAAAGTCAGATTATAGTCATGAGCATAAATATAACTAGATGATGTAATTTTAAATCTACTGATGATTTACCATATAAATGTTTTATAAGTTTAGAATAAAATCCTTTTAAGAATAAGTGTTCATTTGAAATTCTCAAAAAAAAAACCCCAACTTCTTTTGAAAACTAGTACTCAGAGATGGTATTCTTTAAATAGAATTAGTGGCAGATTGATGAAATAATACAAACTAAGAAAGTTGATACCCAGACACATTGAATCAGGGATTAATACTAATTATTTGAATATTTTTGCTTATTTCCAATTATATCATGATGCCTGTACTAAGTAAGTTGATATGATCTCAGTCTTTGCTCTATTGTTCCATACCACCCTTGGAAAAACACTAAACATGTACACTACACAAACCACACAAACACAACATGCACCACTTCCAGCAAAATGACAGCAATGCTAGCATTTGAATAAATAAAAATGTTCATTATAAAAATCATACAGACTGATTACAGATAAGAAGCTAGCTTTTGCCAAAGAATATAGCTCCATTGTCTTTTCTGATTTGTCTGTGAGTCAAAGTTAAGCAGGTTTCAGAATAGCTAACTTGTGCAGACATTTTTGAAGTTGACCTTACTAGATGTATAAAACTTGACTCTCTTGTGTCTTATGCTTAAAAAATGTACATATGTATATATGTATAAACAAATGTATACACATTCATGGGCTCATATATGCATACACAGGCATAATTTAGAAGGTACATGTCACTTCCTTACAGACATATACCTCCACCATATTCAACCAAAGGATCTCTGTATGGTTTTGATAGTAGTCCTTGTTGGACATTGAAGTAGCAAAAGGGCTGGTTCCCTAATTTAACCCTGTCACTGTCTTTAAAGTTGTCATGTAATATCTCTGCAATATAGACTCACATGGGTATGTTATCTACCAGCTTGATTATCAGATTTCTTTATGCTACAGACAGATATTTCAGCTATGTGCAAGCATTTCAAAAATCAAGAAAAATATATATTTTAAATGACTCCAATTTGTTTGTGGCCCTCAGTCTTAATTGATTCCTTTTTGTGAGAATTCTAAATAATATTGATTGAAATTATCTACTGGGTATGAGAAGTATTCAAAGAAAATGTTGTGAATGTTGGTATAGTAAACCTCTTAATGCCCACCCAAAGAAAAGGACAGATTAAAACAATATGAGGAGTGTCATACTCAGCAGTTGCCAGAATTCCCTGCAATTCAGGGGAACTAATGAGAGAATTTTCCACTGTGAATGATTTCCACAGGAATCACAGACCATTATCTTAAGGTGGGATATAGTTCTGTAATTTAACCCTGTAAGCAAGGAACTGAATTTTTCATGTAATGTTATTTTGCAATTTAGACAAATCTCTATAGTAGTATACAAAATCCACTGAGAGTAAAGGAGTATGGGTGAGAACAAATTACACTTATTAAATAATTTCCACTATATGATCTTAACATTGGCTCTAGATTTGTTCCAAAATCAACTATTCTGACCATTTTTTATAATGCAAAGTTGCCAAATAATCAACATCCATATCTACCCTGGTTCAATTTTAGTTAATACTCTAACTTGCTATGTAATAACTTCTGTTATATAGATTTGTTTAAACTGGTTTTATTAAAATTATATTAAATTTACTTTACTCTTTAGAAATAGGATGCATTTTCTTGGGTAGTTTAACATCTTAGATATTTGGGACTGAAAAGAGCCTCAGAAGCTATCTCAGAATACTGCCTTATGCTATTGATGGAGAAGCTTATGTCAGGACACATGGGATGATGTTTTCATCCTTACAACTAACTAGCAGCAAAAGCAGGACTACCACCTTATTTTCTGTTTCCCATTTCAAAAATTATTTACATTTCTTGAGTAATTTCTCTTACTTTTGCACTAGAAGTTAGAAAACTTACAGAGTGTAAGAAAGGAGTGATTAAGTGAATTAGTTTTAAAATTTAGAAAACAACCTACTTTCCAGCTCCATCTCTAGGCAGGCTGATTATGTGACATTGGGCTACTTATTTTATCTCTTTTTTTTTTTAGTTCTAGTGTGATTATAATCAGGTCTTGTACGTTTCTTATAAGAAGAAACTTGTAACATATATTTGGAACATTCATCTCACTACCTCACAAATAGTAGGTATTTGAGAAATGTAAGCCATTAGTATAGCCAAAATGTTGAAAAACTTCACCACGAATGGGAAGAATACATGCTGAGGGCCATTGCCAAGTAGGAATGACGCATCGAAATTTCCTTGCCAGCGTACCCCATGTTAAATGGACTTGCCTTGGAAATCCGCTGTGACCTTGCATGTGTGTTTGAGAAAGGTGACCCTGCTCAAGGACGAGGGTGGATCCAGGTTTAAGGTGTATCCTGCAGGTTTGAGGAAGTATCCCGCTCCTTGGATTTAGGGTGTTCCCGGTTTAAGACAAGTTTTAGGCGTTCCTGGTTTAAGACAATGTGGTTTTTGGGAAGTTCCAGGTTTAAGTTTATTGCTGCTGGGAATAGGGCATTCCTGCTGCCTGAGTTCCCATTGAGTTCTCATGGAATTGAGAAAGTATTTTGGGACGTGAATTGGCAGGCAGAACGCGGATTTCCCCAGAATGTGTGTAGAGGCCGGTGTGAGTTCGGGAATAAAGAATTGCTGTTTGAATCTACAAGGTGTATGGTGGCTCGTGATTCTGTGCCCAGCCAAGACATTGGCAAATACAGATATTTTAGACTTTTGAACCATTGTTGGCCAAGAGCAGCCACAGTCAATACATAAATGAATGAGTGTGGTTGTATTTGAACAAAGTTTCATTAGAAAAATAAGCAGTGGGTTTAATTTGGTCCATGGCCATAATTTGTTAATATCTAACATAATCCATATCTTCAAATCAGGCTTGCTAGAATTAACCAAATGGTAGGTAAAGTATTGATTACTGACCAATTTATTTTTTTTAAAGAACACTAAACTTATGTGGACAAGGATAAATACCTTGATAGACTGGGCTTGGTTGCCTAATCAGTTATATCATTAAGTCTCAAGGATGCATTTAATTGTGTTTTATGGTTGTTGATTCAACCTGTCAAGACAAATAAACAATAAGCAGAAGTTCATATATTTAACCAAATACAGATGCAAACATGGATTGCATTGAAAATTTCATGCATGTTCTTGGTAACAGAGTTAGAACAGATAGATATAATAAGTCACAGGTGTTCTCTGAAGGCTGTATTGTTTTGTTTTTGCTTCTGTTGACAAAGTGTGTTTCAAACATGTGATCCTCTAATATACGTCATGATAAGAAAGAAGTGAAAGTCAAAGAGGTTAACAATTCTGTGCAAGTATCTGAATCTACAGAAACAACTCTTGGTGCCTCTTAACTGTAGACTACATGTGGTAATCAAAAGTTTCATCTTTATTCCAAATCATTTACTTAAAACACATATAGAATTGTAAATGTAAATTTTCTAAATTTCCCAGCATCCAACCACCCTTCTTTGGCAAAAGAAAACAATAAATTTCCTTTGGGAAGCCATTCCTTGTCTACATTTGGCTCCTGTGGTATTGGCTTAAGCCACTATATGAAGAGCACTCCTCTAGTGACAGGTATTGGCTTAGAAACATATAAGTTCCCACTCAGAGGGAATCAGACACAGTGGGAAGTTTCCTGAGATGTCTGGGAGGGAAGTGGTCTTTCTTCTTGACAGGAGGTAAGGGGAGGATTACTGTCATCATCTTTCTCTTAGACTATGTGGGAATGGTATGGGCCTTGTTTGGCCACTCTCGGCCCAGGCGATATGGTGTGAATTGTATGTAAAGACTTTTAAAACAATACAAAATCAAGTAACTTTTTTAATTATCCCAATTCACTAGCAATCCTATACAAGGTAAAACACAAAAATATTCTCCGTATAATACCTACTTCTTCCACATGTATTCCAAGACTTTTAGAAAAAAGCCAAAAAATAAAGAAATCTAGACTTGATGTCACAGAGCTCTGCTTCTGGCCATGCCAAAATCCAAAGTTTTTATGTATTATTTCCTTTAATCTTAAAATAGTAAAGAAATAATAAGTATATTTAACCCTCTTTATTCCATTTAGAACAAATACTCCAAGACAAACAAGGAACAATTTAAGTAACAGTGTTCTTCTTGTATACTTACACATATATGTGCACATGCACATACATGGCACATATGTATACAAACAGAGATACACATATACCTCCATGGTCTTGCTTTTTCTTATCAGAGTCCATAAATTTCTCTAAGACTACTGTAAATTTTCCTCCAGTTTGAGAACCATTAAGAAGACTACCTTTCAAATAGAATTTTGTGAAGTTCTTCTCTTGTCCTGAAGTCTTTATAAAAGTATGCTCCATTTTGATTTTCTGCTTATATTTTTTGAAAAATTCTTCCAATATTTCTCTGTGGCATCCTCTCCACACAACCTGTAATATATATTTTTAGTGCCCAATCCTTCAGAGAGGAGGAAGAGTGAGAGATGGTCTGCTTTCTTTTCCATGTTTTAGCATCAGTGAACTACCCTCCTCCTGAGGAAGCTTGGCTTTAGGAGTCCCTTGGAATCCTGGCTGATGCATGGGTATCAGCATGTGGCCTTTGCCCAGTGCTCAAATATCTCTGAAATATATACACCAACAATTCATACACTTCTCAACGTGCTATGAAATTAGCTTTCTGATGATGTGATTTAATTGCTGCAGTGATGAGACCAGGTCATTAACACTGCATCTTTACAAGACAGTCTTAGATAATGTACTGAGGGAAATAGTGATGATAAAGAAGAAAGTGATGACCTAAATTAGAAAGAGATAATCTGCGTTTTTAAAAAGTCTTAAATGAACAAAGTGATTGCAGATACATCCTAATATTTCTCCTGTTTAATAGTGGTTATTTTTCAGATTGCACAACCACAAGTAAGAAAGTATACTTTTACTCATGACTATAATCACAGCAAAGTTAATGTGGTACTCTGTGTGTGCCAATTGCTATTAGAAGCACTTGAGTATATTCATTAAGCAACTTACTGAAAGGAAGATACTATTATTATCATTGTTTTCTTTCAAAAGTTGAGAGGACATGCAGAAAAGTTTCAAATAATCTGCCCAGCTAGTAAGAAGGTGAGTTATTATTTGAACTAAGGAAGTTTGGCTTAGAAACTAATATGCATACAAACCACTCTGTCGCCTTTCAGAAAATCTATAGGAATTATGCAGTGATATGCTGAGGGTCATTACCAAGTAGGAATGACGCATTGAAATTTCCTTGCCAAGCGTACCCCATGCTGCTTAGAGGACATTCGATGGGACATTGCATGCATGCTTTCATAAGGTGACCTTGCTCAAGGACCAAGGCGGATCCAGGTTTAGAGCTGATCAGGTTTGAGGAAGTAACCAGCTCCTTGAGTTTAAGGCGTTGCCAGTTTAAGATAATGGGTTTTAGGGAAGTTGGAGATTGAAGATTATTGCTGGGATTAGGGTGTTCCTGCTGCTTGTTCCCGTTGAGTTCTCGTGAGATTAAAATGGGATTTGGAGATAGTCTCGTGGAGTAGGTGAATGGTGCGGGAGACGGTCCCTGGACCTGTGTGGAGGCGGTGTGAGAGCGGGAATAAAGAATTGCTGTTTGAACCTACAAAGCTGTGTGGTGCCTCCTGAATCTTGTGCCAAGCCCAGACATTGCCAGTGATATAACTGCATCAAAATTTGCTTCTCTATAATTCCTGTGTGGATATAATGAGGATTAAAATAAATTATTTTTTCATTATATATATATATTTCATTATATATATATATATATAAAATATATATAAAATAAAATATATGTATTTTAGGGGCTGTGTCTGTAGTTCAGTGGTAGACCACTTGTCTTGCACATGTGAGGCACTGGGTTCGATCCTAGCACCACATAAAAATAAATAAATAAAAATATTTTGTTCATAAAATATATATATCTATTATATATAGTTGTTGACCTAAGTAAGATAATGCAAGCATATTCCATCCTATCACACAAAATGCAACTATAAAAATTCACAAAACTTGGAGAAACTATTTGATTATCCCCAAAAGTAAATAATAAATAGACTAGGATTTGTGGTGTTATATTTAATTTTGTACTCTCAAAGGTTGGTTTCGTGGAAGCTTGGTTGCCAGTATGGTAATGTTGAGGAAGTAGAAACTTTTACAGGTTTAGACAGATGCAGATAGATAATGGGACCTTGATATTCAGAAAGGATTAATACTGACTTTATGAGAGAGTTCTTAGAAGATTGTGTATGGTCACATCATCTTCTTGGTCTCTTTTACATGCAGTCAGCTCCCTACTCATTTCTCTACCATGTTGTGATATAGCCAAGGGCACCCTCATCAGAAATCAAGCAAAGGGGCTGCCCAATATTGGACTTGTGGTCTCCCAAACCATGAGCTAATAAACCTCTTTTTAAAAAATAAATTATGCAGTATCAGGTATTCAGTTATAGCCACACCAAGTGGGCCAATATGGAAGGGGGATTTACATACCAATGAGGTGGTAATGTGTTTACTATTATATCTTTCCTTTTCTATCCTAAGGAAATCCAAAAGCCATAAGGGACCATCAAGTGGCATAGAAAGGGGTTTTCAGGGAAAAGTTTGTAGTGCTGGTTTGAGAGGGAAGAAATAGAAATCCTAACACTCCGAACAATGCTGATATTCTCCACTTTGTTTTGTTCTTTTCTTTCTTCCTTCAATTTTTCCTAACCCCTTTTCTTTTTAAAGTTCTTTATACTATGGTGTGTCAGTCCCCCAAGCACTCTAATGATTACACTAATCACAGTAGCAATGGAGGAGGAAGAGAGCCACAACTCAGCATGAGAGGAATCTCTCTCTGATCAAGGTCTGATCCTAAATGGGAGGTGAACATCTGCTGTTTTCAAGATCTCCGGGCTTCCCTTCCTCTTCCTCCTCCTTCTCTCTCATTCTTTGGTCCTGATGTCCAAGAGGCCAGAAAATAGAAGGGCAATCAGATCCCTAGATTACTGATCAGAAGACTAAAGGGATGTGTCCTAGAGACATAGCATGAGGAAATCATTATGAGAGAAGAACTCATGCATTCAGTCCTACAAAGTTATTTATAAATTTCTGGTCTCATCTTCAAGCTGTATCCAAGTGAATTTGATCTCATTGTATATTAGTAAAATATACAAGAAGTCAACCAAAAGACCAGAGAACAGGTCTAGACTGACCAATAAATGGTTGACACTTGTTATAGATCTTGACAGTTCTGAAAAACTTGAAAACCACATTGACATTTGTCCCACTGCCCATGGAATGCAGTGGGAACTTGCAGCCTTAAATTAGGCACGTCAATTTCCTCTAACAAAAATTCTCTACAGGATTTAGAAGTCTCAGAAATTTGTAACTTAATATTTTAAGTGTGTAGAATACAACCTGCAATCACTTAGCATGTGGAAAGCCAGAAAAATCTCGACTCATATGGGAAAACCCATCAACAGATACCACTGCTGAAATCTGACAAATTATTGTGTTATACTGCAATTGCTTTAAAGGAGCAACTATAAAAATACTTCAACAAACAAATGTAAATATCTTGAAGTCAATGAAAAAAATAGAATATTCTAGCCATAGGTAAATAAATGATAGAAGATATAAATATTAGAATAGATGGAAAATAAGTCAATAAACCTAATGATAAGTAGAAATTATTCATTGTGAACAGCTGAGAAAAAAATCTCTGGCAAAAAAAAAATTGAACAGGAACTCAAAAGTTTTAATTACCATATCATTAAAGTGAAATATTCTAAAATTTTTAATGCAATACCTAAACATAGATGTTAGAAGTTCATCAATCACTGAGCAGCACAAAACCAAAGAAATATAAGAAAGCTGGAAGAAAGAGAAGAAGAGGGAAGAAGAAAGAAGGATGAGTCATATTCATATTTGAAAAAGAAAAATTCATAGTAAAACAAATTACCAGGTATAAAAAGGGACATTATGAAGATTAATGTGCTAAGAAGATATAAAAATGTCCAATGTGTATGTATTCACAACTAAACTTCAAATCACATGAAGCAACAATTTACAAAACTAAAGGGACATAAAACTCTATAGTTACAGTTAGAGACATCAATATTCCTATGTTAGTTTTCTAGTGTTTCTATATCAATGTGCCACAAACTGAATGGTGTGAACAATAGAAGTGTATTATAGTTCTAAAAGGTTGGAAATCTGAGATACAGGAGCTGTGGGGGTTGGTTGTTCAAAGGACACTGCCGCATCATATTTCTATGACTTCTTGGAGTCTAGTGACAACCAGTGGCATCCTCAGCGTCTGAGTTATCACTGCAAGCCTCTACCTCACTCTCACGTGTTTTGTTCTTTGCAACTATGGCTGGGTCCAAATGTCCCCTCCTTAAGAAACCAACCATTTAAAATAGAGGCCTACTCTACTCTAGCATGAGTTAACTAACTACATCTGTATTGACCCATTTCCAAATAGCATCACTCTATGTGGTATTGGGTTTAGGATTCCGATATAGAATTTTGTTGGAACACAATCAAACCCCTAACAACTGCCCTCAAAGAGTTTCTAGTTCTAACTCCAAAAGAAGATCTATTAAAGAAGATATTGATAAATATCTCCAGCAAAATTAAAACATTTGAGTACACTTATTCTATTTTTGGAATAATACAAGAAACTCTCATATAATCCCATATAAACTAAAAACTTCCGCCCCCCTGAAAAAAAACCCTACCTATGCTTCGTGAAAAACATCATTAATTAAATGAAGAGATAATCAGTAAATAAGGGAACATATTTACAAAGCACATATTCTCCAGGGACTTTATTAATAATATTAAATCTCAACAATAGCCAGATACAGTGGCACACACCTATAATCCTATAAGGCTCAGGAGGCTGAGATGGGAGGATCATGAGTTCAAAGCCTGCCTTAGCAAAAGTGAGGCACTAAACAACTCAGTGAGACCCTTTCTCTAAATAAAATACAAAATAGGGCTGGCTGGGGATATGGCTCAGTGGTTGAGTGTCCCTAAGTTAATTCCCATTACCAAAAATCAATTTTAAAAAAGCCCAATTCAAAAATGAGCAATATTTGAATAGAAATTTTACCAAAGAGGATATGTAAATAACAAAATAAACCCATAAAAACATTAGAAAATGCAAATAAAATTCATAATAAGATGCAATGCGTCTACCAGAATGATTAAGAAACTCTTGGTAGTACTAAGTACTTGCAAGGATGGCCAACAACGTATATTCATACATTTTTAGTGGAAAGGAAAATGCTCTATAACGCTTTCGGTAACAGATTCACAGTTCAACCTTCCCTTATGCTATGACACACCAATCCCCAATCCCACTCTAGGGAATAACCCTGTATACAAACATAGATATCAAATATTTATAAATATTTGATATATTTATATATTATAAATCCTGTATACAAACATAGATATCAAATATTTATAAATATTTGATATATTTATAGGACCAGTAATATAGTTCATGGATAGAAAGCTCACCTGACATGCATGAAGCTCTGGGTTCCATCACAGCATCAGAGAGAGAGAGAGAGAGAGAGAGAGAGAGAGAGAGAGAGAGCGAGCTGGGGAAGGAAGGGGAGGAATAGAGGAAGAAGGGAAGAGGGAAAAGGACAGGGAGGGAGGGAGGATGGGACAAACTGAATATAATTTAAATAATCACAAAAAACTGGAAATAAAAACAAATGTAAAAAGCATATTTCTGGTACACACAATAATCGGGATGACTGTCAAAGACGTTATGTTGAATGAAAGGGCTACTCTCCAAACGTTATATACCTTATGATTTCATTATTGACAGACAAAATGATAGTCATAGAAAGGAGCAGATCAGTGGTTACAAGGGGTAAGGATTGTGGTTAATGTGGAGCATAAGTAAAGAAGGAGAAAATTGGGGGACTGGTTAAGCCACTCGGTCTCCAGGTTGTGTTAATGGTTACATAGATCTACAGACTCATTAAAATTCATAGACCCATACATCAATAAGAAAATCAACTTTATGTAAGTTAATAAAATATATTTCAAATACTTAAAGATTTTATATCTATTTTCAAAGGAAATATAAGGGGTCTGGCAACAAAATGAGACAATATTTGAAAAACCAAAATAAATTGGTATCACTTTCAGATTTCACCATAAGTTTTAAGTCCAGGTGATGAAACAACACTGCTAAAACCCTCTTCTATAGCAATAAAATTGAAAATTTCACCACTATGTGGAGGTATACGCTCATACATAAGCTTTCATGATCAATCACATCATGTCCTGTGGTTCCGTACATGGGCATTCTCATACCATAGCACTACTAACTTTATGATACATGGATGCACAGATCTTTCCATCTTACACTTTCCATCAGAAATTATTCATTTGGTGTCAGCACTTTCACTTGTATCATTGGGTGGGATAAGATAACCGCTATTATTTCAGAAAATTCTTTTAAAAGTGCAAATCAGAGTTCTGAAGAAAATTTCAATGGGATTAATAGCTTTTCAAGCATGGTCTCTTCTTGTGCCCTGATAAAGGAAAATGCAGTTCAGTTATTATTGCCAGATGTAGCAATAAAAATCTTGTGTTTTATCTAGCAACCCTAAGCCCAGTAAGAAGTACATATTGCATTCATATACATGCATATATGCACATAAATAAACATATACATGTATGTATATTAATCTTTACCTCCATTCTATCATAAATCCTGTAATAACATTTTTGAAGTGTCCAGAGTTTTGCTATTGCTTTCTTTAAAATTCTTTATTAATAAAGAATATAGCAATTTATTGAGTAAATTCTCAAACTGGCCATTCAATTGATTATTTTATAATAGTTTTCTACATGCTCCTTTAAGCCACTGAGATCCCAGAACTGGGAAATGTACAAAAATTTGTGTAATCTAACTTTTTAATTTAATATATGATGAAAATTAGGTTCACAAAAATTAAGAAACTATTCTGAATTAGGCTGAATTCAGATCTTTTTTTTCAAATTTAAATATTCTGATCCAAAATCAAAATTACCAGTGATCTTAATTTTCTCATTTTAGTCCATTGCTTATTTTGATCTGGTCTCTATTAAAACACAATATTATTTCTCCCTTAAATATTTCACAAATCTGACTTTCTAGGGTCCAGTGAAAAAAATATGCTTATTACTTTTCATATCAGTTGTTCTTAAGTTTAAAAATGTTTAACAAAATGTTTGATAGTAAAAAAAATCTTCATTTAATATCTTCCCAGTTTATAATATTTTTTCTCAGAAAAAAGAGATTGTAAACTCCTTGAAGACAGGAAGAACACTTTTTTTTTATTTGATAGCCATTTGTACATAGTAAATGGCCTTATGTACTGCATGTTTGAAATCATTTAACGAATTACTGTCACTTTCAATCTGTGCTGATTAAATTTACTTTTCATTATTAAAAATGGATTCTCAGAAAAGCATTCTTCAAAAATACATATGTAAAAATAAGCCATGTAGGTAATATATTGTTACATTTCCTTAAAATAAGCCTTAGGCATTCTCCCACACTTTTCTCACCATTATCTCCATCTGTAATAATAAAACATATCTTCTGATTACAACTATTTCTGTTATCTCAAGTCTGAATCTAATTTATTTGCTATTCAACCTTACTTTTCCTCTGTTATATGATTTGTTTTTCCTGTAATGCAATCCAAGGTTTTGATTTAGAAGGTAGAAAATATTATTTTTCTCCAAAAATGTGATATGTTAAACTGAAAGGACAAATAATTTTAAAGTAGGTTGGGAGTATTTCACAACAAAAATATCAAAACAAATTTTAATTTGCATCCAATATTTTTTATTTAAATGTGTTTTGGAATAGATGAGCGGTTTGGGAAAACACAGTAATGTATACCCTGCCAAAAAGCAGAAATCTCAAAAATGCTTTCCTAACAGTATTTAGAAATACTATTTACAGAGAGCAAAGGATTTCTTAGAAAGCTTGTGGATTTCTAAAGTTGCATTGTATTTCCAAAGCTATGAAATATGATGTTCCTTCCATGACACCATCATTAAAATTTAAAAAGCTAATTTATAAACCACAAAACCATCAGGTAGATTTTCTTAGAGACTTGTTCTCTGGATACTGTCATTTGCTGGTTTAATTATTAGCAGAAACATAAGTTTAATTTGTTATACCCACATACATGCTAATATCACATACATGGTCATAAATCATGCAGTTTCCCCACTTACATTTTACCCAGAGGGCAATTTCTCAACTTCTACTTTTCCTCCACTAGTTATATTGCCATTCCTTCTCTACTTACATTACAATCTCAGTTGCTAGCTCAAATCCTCCAGTGAAATAATTATACTTTGGAGCACATACACTGCACACTGAAATTTGAACAATGATGACTGTATTAGAAGAAACTTTGTTTTTTTTCTTCTAAATAAGATTGATTACATTGATTTCCAAAATTTAAATTAGGTGTCATAAAGGGTATTTAAAAACACAAGTCAGTGTCCTAATTCAGAGACTTAGGAGTTAAATATCCATGGCAGACAGGTTATTTCTTAATCCTTATGAGGATGATTAATTGAATTCCCAACCATCTATGGGCATCCAAGTAGGTAATATACACATTTCATATTTGGCGGGGGTGAGTTATTTGACTGACTTCTCTTCTACTTTTTTTTAATGCACAATAATCAGAAACAAAGTAGTGTTTTAAAGTATATTCAAGAATACTTTTTTTTCATAAAACATTTTAATCCTTGAAAAGCTTTCCCTGGCTCTTTTTAATGTCTTTGTCATCATTCTTTGGTATATTGAAAGTACTCTTTTGAAAGTAATGTTACCCTCCATTTGTTTATCCTAATACATTGTTAAATTACCTTAGGGAATCAAATCTAAAATATTAGTAAAAAGGGAGAATTTTCTCACTCTGAATTACCAAGTGATCTATCTAAAATGCGGCCTCAAGAGAGGGTTGGGTTGAACTTTTACCTTAAATAACTATTCTAAAACCTCAGTCTACTCACTTAAAATAACTGAATTAGGAAAATAGCCAAAGGCACAAGAAAGTACAGACTTGGACTAGAATTAATCTCATTTTTAAAAAGAGCACAAATTGAACAACAGCAAAAAAAAAAAAAAAGGATTAAAGTGTACACACGTGTCAATTGCACTTTTATCAGAATTATCATTTTTATGTTAAATAAAATTGGAAAACAACCAACAGCTCATTCTCATCATTTTTTTTCTTTCCTCTTTCCTTTTTTCTGATTTATTTTGCTCAAAATGATGCTTTCTATTTATCACTCTATTTTGTTCAAACTTCTCTCCGTTTTGACTTTAAATATTTCCCTATGCTGTTATTATATTTTAAGAATATATAGCCTCCTTTTATCCTTAAATTTAATAAAAATCCTTTCTCTGGAGAGTTTTCTGTTAAAATGGCATTAAGACATACCTACTATTTTTTTTTTTTTAATACAGCGGCCTATTTACTCTTTCCTTGCAAGAGTGGGTTTTGTATCTGAGTATGCTTTCTAGGGATGGGAATTTAATATTTGTATATTAAACTACCCAACCACAGGAGAACAATTTAAAATCCTTGAGTTATGAACTCCAATGTCTTCTTTCTAAGTGTCAAAGTACACATGCCTTCACCATGAGGTCAACATCTCAATGACCTGTGCCATTTGATACCCGGATTGTGAACTTTCTGGGGTGGCGCTCTATAAAGGCTGCAACTCTGTGAACTGTTAAATCACTGGTCGCATTTGGAATTCTAAAGGCAGCACAGAAATTGAAGAAATCAAGTACTGGTATTATTTCTGACTTATGAGGGACCCTTATGTACAACAGAATATCGTTAACTCATCTAAGCTGAAAGTTTTAAAAATAATAAAACATTCCAAGAAAGAGAGAGACTCGATACCAACCAATCCAACTGGAGAACTCATGTAAACATCTGTGGAAGTTTACATATTGACATATCTGTGCTATCTACAGTGTCTCTTTATTCATGGTTTTGTTTTCTGCAGTTTCAGTTACCTCTATCAAATTCAGTTAAAATATATAAAATGAAAATTACAGAACTAAACAATTACTAAGTTTGGAATTGTTCATCATTCTCAGTAGCATGAGGGAAAGCTTGTGCTGCCCGGTTTCATCCCACCAGAGATCGGGATCTTTATTTGTCCAATGTATCCATACTGTATATACTACCTGTCCATTATTTAGCAAACTTTGAGGTTATCAGCTTGACTCTCACAGCATCATTGCCTGCATTTAAGGAACCTTTATGTAGTAACTGGATGTTAGGTCACCTCAGAATATTTTGAGTGAGAGACCACATTCATAAAACTTTTATCATATTGCTTTAATTTTTCAGTATTATTAATTGCTGACTTCTTGCTAATTTATTAGTGAATCTTTATCATAGATATGTTTGCAGGAAAAAGCATGGTACAGAGGATTCCGTACTGCAAAAACACATGCACATACATACACAGATGTATAGGTTATAATTGGCTGGGATTCAGTCAAGAGACAGAAATCACATCAGTCATTTTAATAGAGCAATTTTTGTATGAATAATTGTTAGCTAGCTATGAAATTGTTTACCACATACTACAAAATCCAAAAAAAAAAAAAAGGAGCATGGAGGTACGACAGTGACAACAAGACCAGAAAGCAGGTACCATCTCAAGCCTAGACTAATGAGAACCAAGGGAAACAGTTTTTGTGATTTAGGGGATTGAGTAGTTCTTAGGCCTGCCCTTTGGCCTCTGAGGAAGGGTGGTCAGAAGCCAGGGTTTGATTCTCTGGCTGGAGAATGGTCCCTGTGGTCTTGAAAACTAGAACACTTCAAGTGCAATGGTCCAGTTGCTGCTGATATCTCTTCAAGGGAGATAATGCTGGTTTGAAAGTTTCTAAAAAAAATCTGATAACTACTTTCAGCTGGTCACATGGTAAGGCATTGCCATGCACCATGGTGATAGTGAAGTTCTGCTGGGTCTTGCCTAGGAAGAGAAAACAGAAGAGAAACCACAAGTAGCTTCCAAAAGTTAAGTCTTAGGACCACCTACAGCTTTGTCCTCTTCTCTCCTCTGGTAGTAGCTAATGTAGAACCAGCCAGCAAAGCAGAAATCTGGTTTGCTAGCTCTAGGATCACAAAGTATAATATAGAAGGAAGTCAATAGCTTTATCATTAGTGCACAGATGAAAAGATAAGCTGTCATGTATGCCTGATGGAGATTCTATTTTAGTGAGGGAATACATACAATGAAAAAGCAAATAAATTGGCAAAGATTCTATCAGAGACAAATGTTATGAAGCAAGATAAACAGAAATAGTATTAAAAGTAATCATAGAAGAAACACCCTGTTGATTGAAACATAGATAGGTCTCCTTGAAGATACAATATTTATTGTAGGTAAGGAAAAAGAGGCAACCATGCAGAATATTTCAGAGAGAAGAATGACAAATATTAAGGCTGAGACCCAGAGGTAGAAATTGCAACATTCTAGAAGGAGAGCAACTGTTAGGAGATGAGGTGACAGAAGTAAGCAAAGATCAGACTCTGCAGGGGCATATAGGGCATGGGAATGAGGTTTTCAAGGGTGATGGAGGAAAATTATGGAAAACTTTCACAAGAGAGTGAGATGATCAAATTTATGTTTTGACATTTAAAGCCAACCATTTCATCAGTACCTTCTCTATGCTTTCTATATTCATATAGGATGTGTGAGGCTCATATATTCTGCATGGCACATATTTCAGAAGTCTGGGATACCCTGGAAGCTACTCAAGGGTCTTTCCACCTTGGCATGAACTGTCTAGAATAGTGTGGCATCTCTATATGACATTGCTTGTTACCTCACACAGCAGGGAGTATTAAAGTTATAAAACATCTCCATCTTATTTCCATGATATATCTTAATGTCATATAGCTTAGATGACATTCTCCTAATAACCCTAAGCACATAGATTGTAGATTTACTTTTAGTCTCATTTGCTAGGAGCAATTCTTAACCATGGACATCCTGCTCAAACCATTCTGTAGATAAGGATTTTCTTCTTAGCAAATGCCACTGGTCAAGTTACCTAGAAATTCAGATAACTTTCTTTTTTAAATTTTTCCTAGGAAAACATACCTTCTCCACCAGTAACTGGAAATAAATTCAGGCACAGATTAGTTGACTTGACAAATTCCTCCCCATATTTAGAAAGCAATGCTTTATAAGAGAAATAAGGAAAAAGTATCTATCTATATATGTATATATGTACACACACACACAAACACACAGGGATAAATTCATCCCAACATTTCACTACCATATTGTAAGAAATCCTATGGTATTAAAATTGTGAAATTAAGAGTATTTAAATTTTCATAAAAAATAGTTAAGGATAAAATATATTGGTCACTATTTTAATAATGCTACATATTACATTTTTATAGAGTAGATCATTTTTCTTAGATTTCAGTTGCATTTTAAAAATGCTTTATCATGAGGATATCTTCAGTATTCCTGGGAGATATAATTCCTATTTTTAATATTTTGAGTCATCTTAAATAGAATAAATAATATTTGAATTTTTGAAGTGAAAAAAATCAGAAAATCATTTTGAAAATACTCTCATATTCAAAACAATCTTAAAACTACTATCCCCATTTGACATCTGAACCAACCATCTGAATGAAACTAAAAGTATGGTGGCCAACATGAAACTGCTTATTAGAGGAAGGGTGGACAGAGTTCAATTTTCTCCTTCTAACTCTAAAACTGAATAAATTTTCCTGGCTTTTATGATAAAATAGGACCTGTGGTAAATATATTTCTCATAATTTAAGCCTCTAACATTGATCTTTATTCATAGATTTAAAATCCCTAACTCTCAGAGGAATTAAAATAAGAGGTTCATGATCAGGTATAGATTGTTATAAAATAGATACAGACTCAAATTTGGCAAAGAGAATTACTCCTCTTGCTCTAGTGGCTACACTTTTTTTCTGCCCGAATGCATTTTGTATCAACCAAACTATCTCCCACTCCAATGAAGTTCTAATAAGTTATTCAATTGGAATATGATGCAACCTAAGATCACTAGTTACTGTGTAATTTTGAACTTTCTAATTACTTTATTAAAAATAGCAGAACCAGACACTGTGGTGCACCCCTGTAATCCCAGCTGCTTGGGATTTTGGCTGAGATGGGGAAGATTGTCAGTTCAAAGCTAGCCTCATCAAAATCAAGGTGCTAAGCAACTTAGTGAGACCCTGTCTCTAAATAAAATACAAAATAGATCTGGGGATGTAGCTCAGTGGGTGAGTGCCCCTGAGTTCAACCCCCCCCAAAAAAAAGTAGAAGAAAAAGTTGAATTCAATTTTAAAATTATATTTTATTTCAACAAAAATATACATGACAGTATCATTTTATGGCTATATATAAATTCAGGATAGAATTAAAGATGAATTGATATAAAATTATTAAGAGGGTATTTTAAACTCTTTATTCCATGTAATCTTCTAAATCAATCATGTATTTGGCATTTAAAGAGTGTCTCGATTCAGACTAACAGACTCCAGGCATTGTAATAATCCCCTGTGCCTAATAGCTACTGTTGGGCTTTCAGATCTAATGCATGTTGGGATTTTTACTTTCAATTTTTATTTTGTTGTTGTTGTTGTTATTACCCTGTAGGGGTTTGGCTTTTACATATATATTTGAAGAAATTCACTAGCCAAGATAAAAGGATCAGAGCAGTCAAGTGCTGTGCCAGCCTCACCATCCAGCTCTATTTAAAAATCTCTTACACTTCCCTATTTAACTTGTTTCCATATGCATATAGTATTCTTTGAGGCTGCTATCTTATATTCTGATATCTTGTCTATTAAATAAGCATGTACTTCTGTCTTATAGTCATAGATCTAACGCCAATGGAAAGTACTTCCTTAAGATCAGTTTCAAATTTTCCCTTGACACTGAAAGGATTTCTGAAAGGCATAACACTGTAAAACAGAATGTCTCACAATTTCCCAAATGAAAATAAACCCCAATTCCTCCTCTGGATTCAGATTTTAAATATTTTGTTTCCCCCATGCACCATGCTGTTCTCCATCTGTATATTTCAGAGACAATAATGACAAAAGTTGACCTCTAAATATTTCTTTTTCTTTAATGAGGAGCATGTGTTACTACCAGTGTTTGTGGCCACACATGATTATTGGAGAAAAAGTCACATGGCTTTTATAATAATCGTGCTAAGACACAATTTTATGGTCAATTGTGGCGGTAGTGCCCTGAAGATATAGATATTGTCCACAAAAAGTAACATTAAACATTTAAAGTTTTGTACTCCCTTTTAATGCCTGCTAGGAGAGGCAGTGAATTCCAGTGCCATCAGGTAACGATAGATACATCACTGCCCATATCACCCTATTATACCACTTGTGGCCCATTCTGCACCTAGACAATGATAGAGCTCTTTCCTTGACCTTAGAACTCCATCCACCACTTAAATATACCTTCTCCTATGCTCTGTAATTCTAAGACAGATAGCATCATACACAGAATAGCATCCAGAGCCCTGAGTATGGACTGATCTTTCTGGCTTCTAAGTATTCATAACTTTATTTCTTTCAATTTTTACCCCCTGCCCTTCTTTTCAACCATACACTGGGCTTCTGGCTTCTTGCTCAGTAAGCATACTTCATCCCCAGTGGTTTTGCACTGGTATTTCCCCATCTTCTGCCCACTATTATCACATTTACCTCTTCATTTATTTTAGATACTCAAATATCCTCCTAATTTTACCTAAAAAAATGAATTTCTTTTATCCTCCCTTTTTCTGCTTTTTCCTCATAGAAAAAAATCATTATCAGATGTATTACATGCTATATATGCATTTATTTATATTTTTCATCTGTCTTTTCCAAAAGCTCACTAGGATGAAGAAAACATGAACAGAAGTTGTTTCAATATATGCAATTTCTATTAATATGTGACTCATTTTTAGTAATTAAGATAACAACTACCACTATGTTTTAAGTGCTTATCAAGATATCTATTTTATCTCATTTATTAAATATTTAAATAACATACACTATACAATAAATAATGAGAAGCTGATATCATAATTTTAATTTACTGATGAAGGAAATTAAGGCCAACATCAGTCGAGGCCAACATTTTATATTATCGTATAACTCCACATGGAAATATTTTAGGCTTATTTGTAGTCATAGACATATAGAAATTATCTCATAAATAGAACTCGGATAAAAAAGAATTTAAGTTCTATATGACTGGTATGTCTTTATCTACCAAACAAATAGTATCACTTGGATGAATATTTATTTAATCTATCCTCCTGCAATACTGCTTACTGAAAACTGGTTAGTTTTTCCTTTAATTATGCCTTTGCAATTTACAAGAACTGTGTTTTTAATCTGTGTCTTTTCATTCCTGCCTCTGAATCTGTATTTTAAGATTAGTTTACCTTTGTCTTTAGTTGTCATTCTCACCTCGTGGTTTTGAGTATTTCAGTCTCTTAGACTGGTGCCTGAATTAATCCTGACACCTGGAATAGCCATGTCAAAGTATATTCGTGGCTCACCTAACATATCATTTGTTCTCCCCCTTCAAACATGGCCCCTTGACAGCAAGCCTCATCTACAAGTATATTTAGAAAATGGCTGGGATGTCAAATATTTATTCCTTTTAAAAAATTTAATATGTTCTCCTGGGGCCTGATTACAGAATATTTTAATGCTTACAAATTTCTTCAGTGGCACAGTCCTAGTTTGTTTCCTAGGAAACAAATGTACTTATAGTGCACTGCACACATCCTTAATCACTAAATTCTATAATCTCTTTGTGAATGGATAACTTCTAAAAATTGTTTATTTTTATAGGAGTTACCAGCTACAATATCACTGCAGGTAAATTTTCCAAATATATTATCAGTCAAATATTATTTCAATTTACCCTAAAATATAAATGATAATGGTTATGAAGCAATCTTTATATTAAAGTGTATATTCCTTTATGGCTGACTGACATGCACAGATATGAAGTGAATATGAGATATGTATACTTGCCTCTGTTATCCTCAATTTCATTCTCTTTTTCACAGAAAACATAGGTTAGATATTTTGCCGTTCAAGAAAGAGTTTGGATTTGGAAGTCGTCTTTCCTAACCAAATATGAACTGAAATCTAATAGGAGCCCACGGAAAGGACAATGCATTTTAAAGTGACATTTTAGCATTCAAACCATACATATTCTTCAACGTGAATATAATTTTTATCTAAATGATTTCAGAGGAAAATGGATTCATTTGACTACAGTGCTTCTAAGACCAGTGGGAAGCTCATCATCTTAATATTGAATCTGTAAATCCTTTCCACTAGGGATGATTAACAGCTTTGTCAAGTGTTTATTTTACTTTAAGAAGAATATGTAATTTCCTGGTATAATGCAGACAGATTTCATTTGATTTCTCTCTTCACATGTCACATTCATACCATGGGCTCACATAATCTAGGTTACCTCTACTAGACTTCTATTGTGCCTATAAGATGGTGATAACCTAACAAGTTTGTATAGTTTAATGAGCATATATCAGTCTGTTCAATGATTCATTTTTACTTGATTAAAAAAAAAAAGAAGAAAGAAAAAGAAAATCCTCAACAGTCTTGATAAGAAGCAATAAGGGTGAATTACTTCCAGATGGCAGTTTGGCTATACTACACGTGTGGTCTAAGCTACCCTCGGGATAAAACCTTCTATTAGTGCATTGATGGGTGGGCATATTGTTTTCTGTATTTAGAACCTTGGTTAACTCTACTCAGAATAGCTACTGTCATTAGGCACAGGGACCGGAGGTAGTAGTGCAAGGTCATTTTCATATTTGGTTTGCACCCCTATTCGCACATCAACTGGCAAGCAAAAATAAAATTGGAAGACAATTTAGGTACACAGCCTTATTATCAAACTGTGATTTGGATGGCTCTATAGATTATCAAATGACTTACAGTTCCAGAATCTATTGACATTGTCCAATAAAAAGTTCTTGAAAGAACCCTTGTCTCCTATCTTTCTATCCTCATAAGTAACAATGTATTAAGCCACATCTTTTACTTTAAAAAATAAAATTGAGAATCTTGGTTTGTAACCACAATATATCCATGTTTGGTTCCTCTTACAACTTTTAAAAAAACCTTAACAATAAAGTTAATTCTAATCATAAGGAATCCTCAGATAATAATATTCAAAGAAAAAATGTTTTGTTTTGTTTTGTTATGCAGAGGAAGCAAATAATCAGAGAAAACAAGCTGACCAAGGAGTTTGTAGATAAAGAAATTTCCAAAGAATGTCCTTCCTACTTTTATAGCCTATTATTTTTCAACTAGCTTTTGGAAAATTATGATTCATGTTCAAGATAGTGACCCTGAGGTGCAGCGAAAAACAATGAATTGGAGAAAAAAAGGATTGAATTTAGTCTAAAAAATAGACAAATTATTTTAGAATAATTTGACAATTAACATTCAATATTATCTTCACCCTAATTTGAACATATATTCAATTAACCAGAATATAACCCAGAAGTTAAAAATTCAGTTGATTGAGATTTTACTTTACAGCTTACATCTTAGACTGAAGGAGATAATAAATATGCTCAAATTAAATTGCTTTTTATGTAGAAGGTGAGAGAAAAATAAGACCCACAACCACAGGCAAGAAGTTTATTCTGTTCACATCGAAATGATCATATTAGGTAAGAAATTTGCAAAGTTTAACTTCCTTATAGAAATCAACATACAGAATTCCCCTGCCAGGCACTGTGGCAAACATTAGTAATCCCAGTGACTCAGAGAATGGGGCAGGAGAATCAGAAGTTGAAGGCCAGCATGGCAACTTAGAGATACCCTGTCTCAAAATAAAAATTATCAACAACAAGAACAGCAAAAATTTTAAAAAATACTAAATAAAATAAATTTAAAAAGAAAAGGAAAATTTAAAAAAGCAGGCTAAGGGTGGATTCTGTGTTAAATCCCCAGTCTGTCTGTCTGTCTGTCTGTCTGTCTCTCTCTCTCTCTCTCTCTCTCTCTCTCTCTCTCTCTCACACACACACACACACACAGAGCTTCTCCCAGTATTTAGAAATAAAAAATATTTAACAAATCATAATTTTCAAAACACCATTTAACTAGTAACAAATTATGTGGTATTCTTATTTTTTATACTTAAATGATATAAACATACATATCTTAATATTTCAGATATTAGAATGTCTATTTCACTTTTTCTGCAAGTGTTCGCAGAGTCGTACATGTTATTTCTTTTTAATACCTTGGTCAGAGTCTAAAATAAAATTGCAAATTAGAAAATCCTTTGAGAATAGAGTTCAGCCAGGGAACTGTTTCAAGGTAAGTTTTATATTAGTTTCACTCATTTTAATGAGCCTTTGTTCAAAGTCAAGCAAGCAAATACTAGACTGAAGAGTTACATGCAAGATATCCTTTAAAGAAACCATCATAAATCAGAACCTCTAACTATCTGCTTATATTATCAGGTTGACACAACAAAAGCATAGCCTGGTAGCTAAATGAGATAGCTTTTATTAAGAAAGAAAATGAGAGTTCAAATTTGAATATCAACTTAAATATGAGGTTTGAAATAGGATAGAGACACTCCCAATTGACAAGGCATTTCTATTTAAATTAAAAATTGACAGTGCTCTTCAATACATAATGTAGAAAATGGGTTGAAGAAAGTTCATTTCTAAAAAAAAATGGATATAAATTGATGAGAACACACACACACACACACACACACACACACACACACAGGACAATGATGGGGAAATATCACATTAATCAGTAAGAATTAGATAAGTCACTTTAATCCCTAGGAGGGCTTGGAGGTATAAAAAAAAATCTTGGATTCAAGGGACTGATTTTTCTCAGTACTTGCTAACCTTGGGCTGTCTGCTTATAACTACAAATTGTCCTTAGCTTGAAAAGAGCCTTTTAATATTTAAAATTATTGGTCTATGGTATCCATGTAATTTCTTCAGCCATAGGGCTTCATTTCCTTTGATGTGGATCAAGGTTCCAACTGACATTACTACTGCTCCTGCTGTCTTTTAGCCCTGAGAAAGGTTTCTGTCTCTCTAACACTGGTACCAATGATTGGTCTCCAGCTCTGAGAGGGAATTTTATCCATTTGTATAATAGTGAGACTCAGGCAGACATGGTACTCTCCTCGATGACAAATTTCACATTTAAAATTTATCCTTATTTTGTCAACTTCAGTTTTTTTCCCCTTTAGAATTCAAGGTATTTCACAACGTGTGTCCCTATAAATAAAATCACTTTAAATTCAGAAGTTAACAAGGAAGTTTCAAATCTCTTATGTAATCATATAGCTCATATGTCTACAGATATGACCAAATTGATGACAATATTCCAAAAATGGAAATAATTTACTCTTCATTATTCAGATGTGTCTCCTCCAGAAAGACAAAACAAAGCCCAAGCCCTTAACATTAACTAGAATATGTGTATATATATATAATATATATTACATATATACACACACATACACATATGTATATGTACATATACATATATAAATAAAATATAATAATTCGATAAACGTCACAAGGACTCATTTGAAACTGAGTTTTAAGTGTGATAATAAAAATAAATTGAATTTTAATATGTTTGCCCTTTGTCTTTAAAAAATCGAAGTCCCCAAAGATTCTGATAAAATTAAAGTAGTGAAACCATGAACTATTTACACATTTCCATTTCTTGCAATTAATTAAAATTTTTAAAAGGTTTAATTTTCACAATAGATACCTCAAGTAATCTTTTAACATCTTTTCCTTCTTTTTCCTCTGGTTGTTTGCTGGAAGTTGTTGAGTGTAGCAACAACACGTATTTTATAAAGTAGTTCTATGCAAACCCTTTCAACACACTTGACATTCACCATGATTCTTGAAAATGAAATATACTAAATATTTAAAATGAAATATACCATAAAGAAAAATTGAAATTATTTTTAAATATATTTGAGCTAAAATATTAAAAGTAAAAACAGATTGATCAATGGATTCCTTACTTAAGAACCATAAAGAAAAAAGCTCTTTTATTCCATATAATCATCAGGTGAACTTTGACAACTCTAGTAATGCTCTGTCCCACGAATGAAGAATTGGTGGTAATTACTTTCATCAAATACAAAGAAGCAAATCCTTCAATCTCATAATCCAAATAAAACCCTGAAGAACGTGAAGTTGCCTTGAAGTCAATCCTTTGGTTGACGAGAAATCAATGGATGGATAAGATTGCTGTGATAACTCTGGTGTGACTTCATTTTGAGTTAGAAAAGGACCGAAACATTTTGCATCAGCTAATGGTGTGATTACTCAGGGGGTCAGTAGTTGACATTTGTAATAATCACTATTTCAAGTGACAAACTAAATAAAGAATTCTACATATCATGTCAAGTAATAACAATATAACTAACATTAAACTGTCTATGCTACTTCTTTTCTAATAAAGGTGAAATAAGAAGGTATAAATAAGATAGATAAAACAATTTTCTTATTCATACCTTCTATATTTTCATAAACATATCATTTATAATATCAATACCTTGCCTATGTAACTTAAATATCCCTGCAATCAAATTTGTTTTTATTTTTATTAAACTATACTGTTTGGTATCAATCTTGTCATTAATCTTAAACTACAAATTGGACAATAGGTTTACATTTTGACAGACAGTTTTTGAAGAGAATAAATTATAAATATTATTTCCTTATGCTTCATTACGAAAAATATGATCTATATTGTGAAAGTAAATATTTAACAACTGGCTTTAATGGAAAAAGAAGTCCTTGATGTGTAGAGGGCCAATTTTCATAGTGTAAATTATCTGTGACTGATTTCTTGTATAATTCTTGAAAATGTAATGATCATCTCTTGAACTAGTGTTTGCCAGATCTATACACCATGAGACATGTATATTTTTTCAATAAAATGAATACTTCAAATCATCTGTTTAAAATATATTTTATTATAAATATGCTTTTTTCATTCTCCTACAATATGTACATCAGTATTTTTTATAGCCTTTCCATTTAATTTTGACTCAAACCCTGCACCATGGCTGATGAATATACTATCATAGTGGTGAGCTCAAATTTCATCTGTGATTATCTCATGGAGAATCTCAAATCTATTTTTTCTAGAATATGCCATTATTTTTATTTCCATATATCTTTGACATGATTTTTTTCCTTATCCTTACTGACCACAATTTGTACTATCCAAATACTGTGTCATTATTATAATCCTGCCCTTAGCCTTCCCGTTTCTTGACTATTATGAGTAATATTAGGATGAATATTTGTATATGACATTTTTGCAAGAAAATAAAGATTCATTTCCCTTGAGTTTAAACCTTCAAGTATAATTGTCACATCATGGGCTTTATACTTAATATTTTAAGGTATTGGAAACACAGTTTTACAAATTGTCCATAAAACAATTTACAAATTGTTTTATGATCTCAAAAGTAAGGAATAAGTGGACTGGAGTTGTGGCTCTGTCTGACCTATGTGAGACCCTAGGTTTAATCCTCAGCACTGCATATGAATAAATAAATAGAATAAAAGCTCCATAGACAACTAAAAATACTGGGGGGGGGGAGTAGGGAATAAGTGGGGAGGTCAAGATGGTGAAGTAGAGAAGGTTACTTTCCAAACTGCTCCATTGGTAGGGCCAGGAAAGCAGACACACTGCTTCTTTGAGGTCAACAAAAAAACAAACAAAAAGGAAATTCTACTGGAATTTAATACTGTACTCTCAGAATGGCCTAGGGACTCAGAGGTTGAATAGAATAAAATAAATAATCAGATAAACAAATAAATAAAAGAAAAAATGACCTACTGGCAAGTGCTGATGCAGATCTACTCCAGTCAAGTCTGAGTGGGAGACTAAGAGAGCCTGCATTCAGGTGTCTGAGTGTCACCAAGGTGCATCTTGAAGCAAAGACGACACTGATCAGGAATATTGATGAGCTGAACTAGTGGATTATGTGCACCTTGTTTTCTCCTGATTCAAATGCTTTTTCTGGTGGCCTACAGAAAGTAGGATCATTTCCATGATTTTGTCATTTTTTAGTGCTGTGTAATACTCCATTATGTAAAAATGCCACATTTTTTAATCCATTCATCTATTGAGGGGCATCTAGGTTGGTTCCACAGTCTAGCTATTGTGAATTGTGCTAGTGAAGCTAGCCAATCCCTAAAAAACAAATGCCAAATGTCTTCTTTGATATAAGGAGAGCAACTAAGAACAGAGCAGGGAGGAAGAGCAGGAGGAAAAGATTAACATTAAACAGGGACGAGAGGTGGGAGGGAACGGGAGAGAGAAGGGAAATTGCATGGAAATGGAAGGAGACCCTCACTGTTACACAAAATTACATATAAGAGGTTGTGAGGGGAAAGGGGGAACAAAAACAAGGGAGAGAATCGAATAACAGCAGATGAGGTAGAGAGGGAAGATGGGAGGGGAGGGGGGATAGTAGGGGATAGGAAAGGTAGCAGAATATAACAGTCACTAATATGCCATTATGTAAAAATGTGAGTGTGTAACCAATGCGATTCTGCAATTTGTATTTGGGGTAAAAATGGGAGTTCATAACCCACGTGAATCATGAAAGATGATATGTCGTGAGCTTTGTAATGTTTTGAACAACCAATAAAAAAAAAAAGAAAGTAGGATCAGCTGCTGCCAAAGGCCAATGTCTCGGCTTGGCACCAGAATCACGAGCCACCACACACCTTTGTAGGTTCAAACAGCAATTCTTTATTCCCGCTCTCACACCGCCTCCACACAGGTCCAGGGGCAATCGCATTCTGCCGTCTCCGGCACAATCCACCTACTCCACGAGGCTATCTCCAAATCCCATTTTTATCTCACGAGAACTCAATGGGAACAAGCAACAGGAACACCCTAATCCCAGCAATAATCTTCAATCTCCAACTTCCCTAAAACTCATTATCTTAAACTGGCAACGCCTTAAACTCAAGGAGCCGGTTACTTCCTCAAACCTGATCAGCTCTAAACCCGGATCTGCCTAGGTCCTTGAGCAAGGTCACCTTATTAAAGCATGCATGCAATGTCCCATCGAATGTCCTCTAAGCAGCATGGGGTACGCTTGGCAAGGAAATTTCGATGCGTCATTCCTACTTGGTAATGGCCCTCAGCAAGCTGCCATCTTTTTTTCTGTTGTGCTGTAGTAGCTAGTAGGTATGGGTTCAAACCCTCAGAGCCCAGACTTTTGTAATTCTAGATGGGTCTGAAAACCTGACCTTGTAGAGGCACCCTGGTGACTCAGAATGACTAAGAAAACAGGCGAAATTTCAGGTGGAAAGTGTTGCACCAGAGGAATCTGAAACACTCAGACCTGAGAGATACTGAGTATCATTCACTTTTTGAGTCTTACAGTTTTTGAGATTAGGCTAGGGGGTGAATGTGCACATTGGCTGGGACTGGGAGCTACAGGAAATAGAGGGGGATGAAGGATTTATTCTTCCTCCCTTGAGCAGAACAAAGGGGAAACTCCAGTAATAGGGATGCTCAGGGTGGTCCAGAAACAGCTGGGACTTTGGAGGGGTGCTGATCTAAAAGCTTTACCAGACATTCTTCCACAGAGCATTAGGAGGTGTAGCTGCCCAAACTCCACCTTTGGGAGCTCTGCCTCTGGGAATCCCTTTATAGGAGTCTGCAGCAACCCTTCACTGAGGGTGGAGTAGACAACATCCACCAACCCTCCCCACCTCATATTGCTCAGAAGGAAAACTGAGAAACGACAACTTGACTAGCTCCACAAAAAGAAGAAGGAGTTGAAAGCCCCCAGCTATTACTCTTGCACACAATACACTGAAACAAACCTGGAAAGAAAGACAATTAGAAACTAACAGCCAACATATAATATTATACACAATTTTTGACCATTGCGACAAAAACATTTCTAAGCTTAATCTTTCATATCTTCCATCAAGACCCTTTAAAAAAAAAAGAAAAAAAACTTTTATATGCTGAATGGTTCATGGACATTTATACATATACATATTTGTCTAACTATTGTCATTTCTAGGATTTCTGTAAGGTAGTTATTTTCTTGACTCTTTGAGGACTAGGGTTTTTGAATGGTATACCTTGGTTTTGTTGTATATTGCTTTTGTTTGTTACTATTGTGTTATATGGGTTTTCTCCTATTTCCCTTAATTCTCTTCCTCCTTTCTTTCATGAATAGCCAAATTCTATTGTTATTTCATTCACACTTCTTTAACTCTTTACTAGTACTTTTTCTCTCATCCTCCCTCTCAATTACTACTACATCCTACACTTCTGCTTTCTACCTCTTCACCTATTTGAAACAGGAAACCCTTTTGTAACATAATAGTTGGCAATCGCCTACCATACCATTTCTGTTTAAAGTGTCAATTAACACTGTAGATGCCAAAATAAGAACTAGTGTTCAGTTTAATGATGAATATTGATTACACTGGGTTGTTATTATTTCTATCCCCCTAAAACATAAGGTACTAGAAAACAAACTCTATTAACAAAGAAAAGCCCAGGACCACATGGATTCTCATCTGAATTCTTCCAGACCTTCAAAGAAGAACTAACACCAAAGCTCCTCAAATTATTCTATGATATAGAAAAGCATGCAGCAATTCCAAACTCATTTTATGAAGCTAGTTTCACCCTGATTTCAAAAATCAAAGACACACCAAGGAAAGAAAACTTCAAACCAATACCCCTGATGAGCATAGATGCAAACATTCCTAATAAAATACTTTCAAACCACCATACAAAAACACATTAAAAAGATAGGGGCTGGGGATGTGGCTCAAGTGGTAGCATGCTTACCTAGCATGTGTGAGACACTGGGTTTGATTCTCAGCACCACATAAAAATAAAATAAAGATATTGTATCCACCTAAAACTAAAAAATAAATATTAAAAAATAAAGATAATGTACAATGGGTTTCATTCCAGGAATTCAATGTTGGTTCAACATAGGGAAATCAATAAATAAAATTCACCATATTAGTAGACAAAAAGACAAGAATTATGATTATCTTAAGAAAGCAGAAAAAAATATTTAACAAAATATAACATCCATTCAGGTTTGAAAAACTAGATTGAGTAGGAAAATTCTTCAACACTGTTGTAAAAACTATATACCTTAAGCCCAAGGCCAACATAGAAAAAACCTGAAAGCATTCCTTCTAAAAACTAGAACTAGATAGGGATCTCCTCTTTCACAACTTCTGTTCAACAAATCCTTGATACTCTAATCAGAGCAATTAGGCAAACAAAGAAATTAAAGGGACACAAATAGAAAAAGAGCTCATATTGTCTGTATTTACCAATGACATGATTCTGTATTTAGACCCAAAAACTCCACCAGAAAATTTCTAGAGCTCAAAATCAAATTCAGCAAAGTAGCAGGATATAAAATCAAACTCATGAATAAATTGCATTTCTATACACTAATAAGCTGAAAGAGAAATTAGGTAAACTATCCCATTTACAATAGACTCAAAAAAAAAAACACTAATAACAACCACAACAAAACAAACAAAAACAAACCTGGTCTTCCAACTTAAAAAAAAAAAAAAAAAAAAAAGAAGTGAAAGACCTCTACAATAGAAACTATAGAACATTAAAAAAAGAAATTGGAAAAATGCCTTAGAAAATAGAAAGATCTCCTATGTTCTTAGCCATGCTAACAAAAGTGTGATACAGATTTAATGCAATTTCTATTAAAATTTGAATGAAATTTTTTATTGAAATAGGAAATCAGTCATGAAAATTTGGAAAAAAAAAAGAGGCACAAAATAGCCAAAGCAATCCTTAGTGAGAAAAGTGAAGCTAGAGGTATCACAATATCATATTTTAAATTACACTAAGGAGCTATAGTAACAAAAACAGCATGGCATTCGCATAGAAACAGACATGAAAACTAATGGAACAAAATAGAAGACACAGAGAAAAACCCAGATTAATACAGTTATCTCATATTAGACAAATGCACCAAAAACTTACTTTGGGGAAAAAAAGACAACCTCTTCAACAAATGATACTGAGAAAACTAGATATCCATTTGTATCAGAATGAAATTGAACCTCTATCTCTCACTCTGCACAAAATTCAACTCAAAGTGCATCAAGGACCTAGTAATTACATTTGCTAGAACTAAATATTGGCCAAAAAAAAAAAAAAAAACTTCATCATGTCAACTTAGTAACCAACTTCCTCAATGAGATTCCTAAAGTTCAAAAGTTAAATCAAGAATCAATAAATGGGATAGGGTCAAACTAAAAAGCTTCTTTACAGCAAAGGAACATTCAAGAGTACAAACCAAGAGCCTCAGAATGGGGGAAAATCTTTGCCACTTTCACTCATAGCATTAATCTCCAGTATATATAAAGAGCTCAAAACACTTAATGCCAAAAAACCCCATTAATAAATAACAAAGGTACTGAAAGAAATTCATAGAAGAGATATGAATAGTCAACAATATTTTAGAAAAATGGTCAAAATCTCTATCAATTAGAGAAATGCAAATTCAAACTACACAGAGATTTAATCTCACGCCAGTCAGAATGTCAATTATTAATAATACAAGTAACAATCAGTGTTGTGAGGATGTGGGGAGAAGAGTACACTCATACCTTGCTGGTGGGATTGCAACTTGGTACAACCACTTCAGAATGCAATGTAGAGATTTCTCAGAGAACTTCAAATAAAACCACCAATGGACACAGTTATCCCACTGCCTATCATATCAGCAAAGAATTTAAAATCAGCATAATACAGTCATACAGTCACATCAATGTTTATAGCTGCTCAATTTACAATAACTAAGCTATGGAACCAACTTAGGTGCCCTTTAATGGATGAATAAATAAACAAAATATGATACATATACACAATGGTATATTACTCAGCCATAAAAAATAATGACTTTATAACATGTGCTGAAAAAAGATGGATCTAGATACTATTATGCTAAGTGAAATAAGCCAGTCTCCCAAACAAAAGGTCAAGTGTTGTTTTTGATATGAGGATGCTAACACAAAACAAGGGGAGGAGAGGGGAAGAATAGAAGTTCATTGGATTAGACAAAGGGAAATGAAGGCAAGGGAGGGGGGACAGGACTAGGAAGGACTTTGGAATGAATATGACTTAACTTTCCTATGAACATATATAAATACTATGAACCCTACATCATGTACAACTGCTGAGGGCCATTACCAAGTAGGAATGACGCATCGAAATTTCCTTGCCAAGCGTACCCCATGCTGCTTAGAGGACATTTGATGGAACATTGCATGCATGCTTTAATAAGGTGACCTTGCTCAAGGACCAAGGCAGATTCGGGTTTAGAGCTGATCAGGTTTGAGGAAGTAACCGGCTCCTTGAGTTTAAGGCGTTGCCAGTTTAAGATAATGGGTTTTAGGGAAGTTGGCGGTTGAAGATTATTGCCGGGATTAGGGTGTTCCTGCTGCTTGTTCCCGTTGAGTTCTCGTGAGATTAAAATGGGATTTGGAGAGAGCCTCGTGGAGTAGGTGAATTGTGCGGGAGACGGCAGAACGTGTTTGCCCCTGGACCTGTGTGGAGGCGGTGTGAGAGCTGGAATAAAGAATTGCTGTTTGAGCCTACAAAGCTGTGAGTGCCTCGTGATTCTGGTGCCAAGCCGAGACATTGGCCTTGGCATACAACCACAGCACTGAGAATCTAATTAGCATAAGATGTATTCCTTGTGTGTATCAATTTGTCAAATTATACTCTACTATCATGTATAACTAAAAAGAACATATTTTTTAAAAAAATAATGAAAGATGACTCCAAATCTCCACATCATCAATTTTTCTTGGTGACCATCATATAATTTTAGTCACTCTAGTGAGCATAAAGAAACAACAATCTGGGTTTTGTTTTGCATTTGCTTCTTGATCAGCAATTTTTAGCTTATGTCCATCCATATAATCACACTTTTTTACTGACCATTTATATATCTTTTTTGGGGGGGGGGGTGAATGACCATAAAAATAACTGCCTGTTTCTAAATCAATTGCTTTACTTTTGTGTTTACTGTACAGAATTTTTTTGGAGGTGGGTGATACCAAGGATTGAACTCAGGGACACTCAACCACTGAACCATATCCCTAGCCCTATCTTATATTTTCTTGAGTTGCTTAGTGCCTCGCTTTTACTGAGGCTGGCTTTGAATTCAGGATCCTCTTGCCTCAGCCTCCCAAGCCACTGAGATCACAGGTGTGTGCCATTGGGCCCAGCTTGTACAAGATATTTATATATTGTGGAATTAAATTTTCCATATCAGAAGTTTGATTTCCAAATATATCTCCCTTCTGAGTTAATTTTTATTAATGACTCCTTTCCTTTGTATGACAAAATTTTGAAATTTTGATTAATTATTTTACCTAATTTTTCTGTTTTTGTATATACTTTTGGTATAGTTTGCAAGAAACTATTAACTCAAGGTCATGAAACTTTATATGCATTTTTCCCTCCATTATATTTATGTTTTATCTATTATATCCAAGTTTATGCTGAATTTTGAGTTACTGCTTTTTTTATGTGGTATGAAGTATTGTTCTGAGTTTCTTAGAGAAACCTTATCCCAGTATCATTTATTTAAAAGATATTATTAAAATTAAAGTGACTGTAAATATGAGGCTTTATTTTTGGACTTCCAAAATCAGTTCCATTTGCATATATGTATATTTTTATACTAGTATCAAATTGTCTTGGATACTGTAGCTTTGTGTAATATCTTTAATATGGAAGTCTGGGTCTCCCAGCATTTTTTTTCAAGGCTGTTTATGCTATTCTTTGTTACTTGCATTCCCATATAAATTTTAGATCAGTGTGTTGATTTCTTCTAAATAATATTGGAAATTTGAAAGGAATTTAATTGAATTTATAAATAAATTAAATATTATTGCTATCCTAACAGTACAAATTATCCATGAGCATAGAATACCATTTCATTTATTTATGTATTATTTGATTTATTTTACCTGTGTTCCTGTTGTCAATAAGTTTCACATTTTTTTAAAGTATTTAGTTCTTTTGGATGCCATTATGAATGGAATTATTTTTAAAGCATTTTTATTGTTTACTGTTAATATATAAAACACAATTGACCACTTATGTTGATCTTGTGTAATAGTAACCTCTTTAACTCACCAATTATTATAGTTCATTTCATGAATTGTAAGATAATCTATTCCCATCCCTTCAAGCCTATTCTTGCCTTTGAATCTAAAATTTGTCTCTTTTAGACAGCATACAGTCACATAATATTCTTTTTATCCATTCTGTTTTTGATTGAGGTATTAAATCCTTTTATATTTAAAGTAACACAGATAAAATTTTATTTATATTTGCCACTTTCTCTTTTTAAAATGGTATATACTTTTTTCTATTTCTCCATTAATACCTTATATATTTTAAAATAGTTATTGTTAGTATTCCATTTTAATCTCAATAGTGTATTTTTTTTCTTTTCTTTTTGCAATTCTCCAGTTAGGAATATAGCCTGTGCATGCTAGCAAGCACTTTACTACTGAATTCATTGGCAACTTTAATGTCTTTGATTTTAATTTTGTTTTTCTAGTGATTTATTTGGAGCTTTCATATATTACTTAACTTATCATGATGGAGACAGGGATAATGATAATTAATTTCCAAAGAGTACAAAATATTTACCTCCATAGTTAGTTTTTCCCTCCCTTTTTTGTTCTAATTCTCATACAAATCAAATTATTTTTTCATAATAAAGCTATCAATAGAACTTTATAAATCTTGATTTGTGACAGTGTTTTTTAGGACAAAGAGTGGAGGAAAGAATATAAACAAACATCCTGTTAGTCTGATTTTTATATTTATCTATACATACCGTTACTTTTCTGTTCATCTTAATTGTTTCATGGAGATCCAACTTATTGTTGAATACCCATTATTTCTGCTGAAGTCCCTCTCTTCAGTGTTTCATGTAAGGAAGATATAATAGACCTAGATTATCTAAGTTTTTAACATATTTAAATGCCTTTATTACTTGAAGGATGCTTTTGCTAGATAAAGAATTCATGGTTAAAAGTCTTTTTCTTAGTTAGGCACTGAGAAGTTACAACTGTAATACTAGAAACTAAAGAGGCTGAGGCAGGAGGATGACATGTTCAAGGCCATCCTTTGCAGCTTAGTGAGACATTGTCTCAAAATAAAAATAAAATGAACTGGAGTTATCACTCAGCACTTGGATCCAATCCCCAATACCAAAATGAAAAAAAAAAAAAAAAAGACTTTTTCTTTTACCATTTTCAATGTATTATCCCACTGCCTTCTATTGCCAATGGTTGTAACAAATCAGCTCTTGCACTTTCAGATTCCTTGATTGTGGGAAGTTGTGTTTTTGCTATTTTCATGATTCTAGGCTTGGATGTTGACAATCTGACTGTGTTTGTCTATGTGTATATGACTTTTAATTCATCATGCATTTTTTTTCTATCTTTGTATCCAATTCAGGATGATATCTCTCAAATATTCATTTTACACTTTATTTTTCTCCTTTGCTAAGAATCTAATTATGCAGATAAAGTTGTCCTTTATATGGTTCCATAAGTTTCTGAGACTTTTGCTAACTATACATAATTCTCACCACAATCCCTGTTTCTAATACTGGAGTATAATAATAATATATCTCAAAGTTTTCTAATTGTTCTTTATCACAGTCTTATTTTCTGCTACATATAGAAGTTATATTTCATTTTTTAAATGTTTTATGACTCTCTGATATAGTTATCATTCTCATTCTTTTCCACAAGTCTTTTAACATTTATGATAGTTAAAACACATTTTTAAGCAGCTCCATCATCTGGGTTTCCTCAGAAGAAACAGTTCTTTTTTTTTCCTTGTGGTATAGGTCCTATTAGACTTGTTTCTTTTGTCAGAAACTGTACATTCTAAATAATGTAATTTGGCAACTCTAGTAATCCAATTTGTCTTGATCTCTAAGGTTTGCTCTCACCGTTCTCATTGTTTCTGATTTTGGTTTTTAAAATTATGCCCCTCAACTATTTATAAGAAATCTGTATTCCTTTCAATGTGTGTTCACTGAAGTTTGCTCAGTATAATTCATGGTCACCTAATGATTGGACCAAGACTTTCTTAAATGCCTTGATTCATGGTTAACCAATATTTTCCAAGGGTCTAATTAATAAATGTTTTGGAACATGCTTCCACTGCTCTGACAGTATTTCCTCCCTGCCTTAGTATCCACGTCTGCTTTAGCACAGTTTTACCATTAAAGATCAGAATTTGGAACATCCTTTTTATTAGACATGGACAAAGCTATGCATATGTAGATGATCTTCTACATTTCCAGAAAGATGATAGAAAATTTCAGAGTCCCTAATGTCATCAAATCTTCCCAATTTTTCTTTTAAGATTTTGGGAAAGTTTGTTTTTTGCTCCAACTGATATCCTTGCCTTCGTTAGCTGAGATGTTAATCAATTAGGACAAACAACCTTGGGGAACAGTTGAGTTAGGTCAAATAAAGAGAAATTCATTGAGAATTTTTCAGGGATCTGCCTAATAATTCAAACAGTGATAACTCTCTGAGGAAGTTCTAAAAGTCAGATATCCTATTTGATATCCTCCAGGGTTTTGGTGATTGCAGAGATGCTGTATTTCAAGGCTAGCAGAAAGCTGAGAAGGGATCAATGAAAGTAATGCACGTTAAAACACCAATAGGTTTTATAGTTCTTACTGAGATTCAGCTCCTTGTCTTGATAAATATTCCATTCACTGTCTCACATCTTAGTTAATTCATAGAGTTCCCCCAAAACCTTGATTTTCACAAGTTTCTCCACTATTTACTTTGTTTTTATGGAGTAGCAGAATATTAAAATTTCTTACATAATAGTTCAAGGAGTGATTCTAATAAACAGATTATATTAAAAAGACAAACAATACAAATTATTCAGGCTAAAGTTAGAATTACCACCTGATTCAAATCCTTCAAGATTTATTTAATTTTTAAAACCACTTTCAGAAAATTCTTGATCATCATCCCCTCAAATATTGTTTCTGTGAATTTTCTCTTTCCTCTCCTTTTGCTACTCTAGTTATACTTAGTTTAAACCATTGGACCCTGTACCACGTCTCTTATGTTCTGTGTGAATTGTTATTATTCACTTTTTCTTACTCATGTCTATGCCTTGATGTGAATATATTTATCTTCTACTATAGTATCTTCAAGAAAATCCCGATGATCCTTTAATTTTTTAAATCAAATTTTAGGAACATGGCAAATTGCAGGAAAGCTGCATTTCTAGTTGCCCCATAGTCAGGGATTCAGCAGTGTGTGTACAAGATAGGTGAAAGAAGGATTTTACTAAAATTCAGTATTGGACAGTCAGAATTTCCTAGACTTGGGCATCTTAAAAAAAAAAAAAAAAAGTACATTGGAGCCAAGCTGGTTGTGGCAGTACCAGTCAATGGTAGCCATAGCAGCACTGGTTCACCAGAGATGGGAGGGTGAACACAGAAACTCAGCAGACAGATTTGGCATGGAAAAACCTGAAATCAGAAAAACAACCTGAACTTAGCTGATTCAGAGGCTGAAATGCAAACTGGAGCTTGAAAATTGCTCCGTGTTTCTTAGTTGGTTACAGAGAGTTGAGGAGGAAGCAATCTTGAAGTAGCCATGCTTCAGCTGCTGTGGGAGCTAGGAGATCAGAGCAAACTATGCCACACTTTCCTGCATGTAACCTAGGGTGTACCTAGCAGAATGAGACAGAATTACCCAGATGGATTCAAGTCAGAAAAGTCAAGCAGAGTCCTATCCAATTTTACTTGGAATCTGGCAGTTCACATGACCAGCTGAAGCAAGTAAAAAATTTAAACAGGTGGGTGTGAAAATTGTCAGGGACTGAGACTGGGAAGACTGTTATGGGTAGCAGAGTTTGTAGAGGATTGGCTCCCCTTAATTAATAGAATTCATGGGAGATTCTTCAGATTCGACTCCCAAAGGAGATTCCCCAACTGTCACACCCTAGAGGTATATGTATCTAATCTCTCCGGAACAGTCACTATGAGACCAGATTAGTACCAGCTGCTAGAAATCATCTCCTAGAAACCTGCAGCAGCCCCGCCCTGGGAATTCATTGATCTTCTCTTTTTAGGCAAAACTTTACTGATAGTACCTCCCATTCTATCAGACCTTATACTGGTGAGAAGGGAGCTGAGAATTATTTCAACTAACTTCAGCCTTAGGCCACTCCAACTGGCACCTCCATGAGCAAAACAAAAAAGAAAAAAAGTTAGCAACCTCTCTCTCTCTCTCTCTCTCTCTCTCTCTCTCTCTCTCTCTCTCTCTCTCTCTCTCTCTCTCTCTCTCTTCCCCCATGAAATAATAGAAAGAAAGGCAGTTGATCATAAGCAGTGACCATCCCATTCTTGATGACTATTTTGATCACTTTAAGGGAGATGATTCTTTCATTTTTCATTAAGAATATTTTTTTCTATATGTATATGTTTGTGTGCTCACATGTGTGTGGACAATTGCCATGCTTAATGATTCATGGACATATATACATCTTTCTCATTTCCCCCTCATTTTTAACATTTTGTATGTGGTTTCTCTTGCCTTATCTTTTAAGAGTTAAGGTTTTTCATTTGTATAATTCTGTTTTGTTCTCATTTGTTTATCTTTCTCTTTCCTGCCAAAGACCAAGTTCTCTTATTCTCTGTCTCTCCCTTTATTTCACCTAATTTTTCTCTTTATTTCTCATAATTATCACCTGCTACATCTCTTCTGAATTCTCTCTGTTCACTTTTCTTAAAATTTTAAAACTCTTATATACCTTCCTATCACATTTTTTTCTCTTAATTAGCTGTATCTTTACTGTCTTTTAGAATTAATTGATTTATATACCTCCTGCACCACCCTTCATACTGCTGTCACTGTGGATGACAGAGTTGACACATGTTGTTTGATATAATGCCAAATCAAGTTTATGGTACCATTGTTTTTGCTGTTGGCAATTTGCTGATATCACCATTTTTGTTGTTTAGTTTTCTATTTTTTTTTCAGTTCCATAGTAGGTACCAGGTATTTATTTTAATGCTGAATATGTTTGCCTCAAATGTTACTATTGTTTGTTTCCCTCATTCTATGAGGTGTTGGGAAACTACAGAGACAAGATGCTATGAATTCACAGAGTAGAAACTCTGCTACTGAACTAAACTCAAACAAAAGACTGTGCACCTTGCTCCACATACAAATTAATGTCACTCAATCTTTATCTATACTTTAATACAAAGATTAAAATGACCAGACCCAAATATAAATGTCTAGGTATGGGCCCTCAGGTCCCAGAAATAGACATCTACTGATATAGCAAAACAGGAAGAATTAACACAAAGTCTTTGGATACCACACCTATGAGGGAGTGTCAATCTAGATCACTCTGGGACACTTTAGCAAAGAAGATTATGCCCTATAAAGGCCGACAAATAAGAGTGAAGGAGAAATCCCTCCCACAGATGCATACAACCCAAACAAGAATACAAGAAATATGAAAAAATAAGGTACCACAACACATCCTCAATTTCATAATTAATCCCAAAGATAATAAATTAATAGAATGTCAGATAAAGAATTTAAAAGATGAATTATAAAAATGATCAACAAATTGAAAGAGAAAAATATAATATTAACAAAGTTAGTACAGGACATGAATAAGAAATTCAAGAAGATAGAGATATTGAAAAAGAGCCAAAAAGAATTCTTGGAAATTAAAGACACAATAAATCAAATAAAATGTTCAATTGAAAGTCTTTCTAACAGAGTAGACCAAGCTGAAGACAGACTCTCAGAGGCGGAAGACAAAGCGGCCTGCCTAAAATATTCAGACAGTATTAAAGAAAAAAGTTGTGATCAGAATATACAAGAACTCTGGAACAACTTAAACACATAAAATTTAAGGATCATTAAGACTGAAGAGAATTGTGAAGCACAGATTAATGGGTTGGATAAACTCTCCAGGGAAAGAATAACAGAAAAAAATTTCTAAACTTCAGAATGAGATGGACATCCAGATACAGGAGTCATTAAGAAACCCCAATAGATAAGATAAAGAAAAAAAAAAAAACCTCTCACTGACACATTATAATAAAAATACCCAACATATAGAACAAAGATAGAATTTTTAAAAGCCTTAAGATAAAATAGTCAACTCACCTTTAGAGGCAAGCCAATCAAAATCACATCTGTTTTCTCAGCACAGTGTTCAAATAATGTGTTCCAAGTTCTGAAAGAAAAAAAATATATATATACACACACACACACACACAAATTTATATATATATATAAATATATAAAATCATATATATATATATAAAATATATATATATAAAATTATATATATATATATATAAAATCAATCAAGATTGCTATATCCAGCAAAGCTATCCTTTAAAAATCAATGCAGAAATAAAAAAACTTTCATGATAAGTAGAAACTAAAAGAATTCATGGCTACTAAACTAGCATGACAAAGCTTACTTAAAGAAGAACTCCACACAGAAGAAATGAAAAACTCCAGAGCACACAAATAAACTTGTATCATTTGATAAGTAGGTAACTAAATGAGAAGCAATAACAAATTAAATATCAATAGATCAAAATGGCAAGAATAAAATAGTATCTCCTTATAATAGCATTGAATATAAATGATCTCAACTCTCCAATTAATAAACACAGGCTGGCAGAATGGATTCACAAACCAAGACTCAACAACATGTTTGCATGAGACACACTTTACAGGCAAAGACAGAAACAGGTTGAAAGTGAAAAAATGGAAATTGATACGTGAACAATGCCAGAAAACTCAAAGGAATAGCTACTCTTACATCTGAAAAAGCAAACTTCAAATCAAAATTAATCACAAGAGATAAAGAAGTTCACTTCATACTCATAAATGGAATAAACCAATAAAAAATGTAACAATAATTAGTATGTATTTCCCAAGGTATAACTGAGTACATAAAAGAGAAACTCCCTAAGTTGAAACCTCAGGTAGACACCAGTACAATAATACGAGGTGATTTCAACACACGTGTCTCATTATTAGATAGATTATGTGGAAAAAAACTTGCTACAGACTCTTTAGATCTAAAAAAATACTATAAATCAAATAGACCTGACAGACATCTATAAAATATTTCATCCAACAAAAGCTAAATTTATTTGCTTCTCAGCAGCTCATGGAATCTTCTCCAAAACAGACCATATTTTAGGCCCCAAAGCACCTTTTAGCAAACAGATAGAGAAAGAGAGAGAGAGAGAATTTCTTGCATCTTATCAGATCATAATGGAATGAACTAAGAAAAAGAAACCAACAAAGCAAAACTATAAGAATCAAGAGTATATACTAAACCAAAACAGACCAACAACTTGTAATGAGATAGAAGCAATAATATAAATCTTTCCACCAAGAAAAGTCCAGGACCAGCTGTATTCTCAGCCAGACTTTTAAAGAAGAACTAATGCCAATACTTCTCAAATTAGTCCATAATATAGAAATGGATACAAAACTTTCAAGTTCATTCTATGAAGCTAGTATCACACTCGCACGAAAACCAATTAAGGACGCATCAAAGAAGAAAACTATAGATCAATATCCTTGATAAACTTAGAGGCAAATTTACTTCATAAGATATTAGTAAATAGTGTTATACAACATATTATGAACATTGTATATCATGACAAAGTTAGTTTTATTCCAGAGATACAAGGATGCTTTAAACTATGTAAATCAATATATGTAATTCAGCAAATAAATAGGAATTAAGAATAAAAATCATCTGAATAGATGCAGAAAAGGACTTCAAGAAAATTCAACACTCATTAATAATATAAATAAAAACTGAAGAAACTCGGTAGAGGAGAAACCTCCCTCCCTCAACACCCAAAAGCTATATATGAAAAACACAGAGCCAGCCTCATTGTAAATGGGGGAAAACAAGCATTTTCTTTAAAATCTGGAACAAGACAAGAATGTCCACTCTCAATTGCTCCTATTTAATATAGTGTTAGAAATTAGGAAAGAGCAATTAGGAAAGAAAGGGAATAAAATGGATAAAAACAGGAAAGGAAGAAGTCAATTGTTACTTTTTACAGATGACTTGATCCTATACCTACTATACCTAGAAGATTTAATAAATAAATAAATAATTCCACCAAAAGGCTACTAGAGATAAAGACAAATTTGGCAAAGTAGCAGATTATAAAATCAGCATATAAAACTCAGTAGTTTTCTTATAAGCCAACAATGAATCTGCTGAGAAAGAAATCAGAAAAATAATTCTATTCACAATAACCCCCATCAAAATAAAATAAACTCAATGTCAGAATGAATCTAACCAAGGAGGTGAAAAACTTCTACAATGAAAACCATAAAATACTAAAGAAATAAATTGAGGATCTCAAAGATGGAAAGACCTCCTGTTTTAGTCAGCTTTTTCACTGCTGTGACTTTAAGACCTGACTAGCACAATTGTAGAGGAGGAAAAGTTAAAGGGCTCATGGTTTCAGAGGTCTCAGTCCATGGACAGCAAGCTCCATTTGTCATGGCTGGAAGTGAGGCTAAACATCACAGTGGAAGAGTGTGGCAGAGGATAGCAGCTCACATGATGATCAGTAAGTAGAGAAAGTGCCAGGTCTCCACTTGCCAGATCCAAATGTATACCCCAAAGCCACACTCCCAATTAACAACTTCCTCCAGGCATACCCCACCGGCATCCAGTTAACACCCAATTAATCCCACCAGGGATTAATTAAATGATTAGGGTAATACTATAATCTAATCACTTCCCAGTGAACCTTCTCTCATTGTCTCACATGTGAGCTTTTGGGGGACACCTTGCATCCAAACTATAACAATTCCCCATGTTGATGAATAGGCATATCCTTAAAATATCCTTAAAAATGATCATTCTCAATTCACAATAGCTAAACTACAGAACCAAACTAGGTGCATTTCAACAGATAAATAGATTTTTAAAAATGTGAGATACACACATACACGCACACACACACACACACACACACACACACATATACACACACAGAGGAATATTACTCAGCCTTAAAGACAAATGAAATTGTGGCATTTGCTGGCAAATGGATGGAGCTGGAGAATATCAGGCTAAGAGAAATAAGCCAACCCCAAAACACCAAAGATAAATGTGTTCTCTGATAAGTGGATGCTAATACACAATGAGGGGAGCTAGAAAAGAATAGAGTTACTTTAGATTAGGTAGAGGGGAGAGAAGGGATGGGACGGGGTATGGGAGTAGAAAAGATAGTAGAATGAATCGCACATTATTACTCTATGTACATATATATGACCAGTGGTATTCTACTTCATGTATAACCAGAAGAATGAGAAATTATGATCCTTTATATATATATATGTCAAAGTGCATTCTACTTTATGTATAAATAATTAAAACAAATTTCAAAAAAATAATGCACATAGTATATCTATTTAGATTAAAGGAATCCAGATGCTCTGAAATTAAATTAGAAATAATAAAATCAATTAAGAACCTTTAAAATCTTTTTATTCTTGTAGACTCTGCCAAAATTTCTGACCAAGTCTCTGCCTAAAACTTCTAATCAAAATTTCTCTTCTTTCCTCATTGGAATTAAATTTCACTTCTAAAGGATTCCTACTTAAAAAAAAATGACCATCCTACCAAAAGGTGTATACAGATTCAATGCAATCCTATAAAAATACAAATCACATTGTTCACGGAAATAGAAACAGAAAAAAAGGATTAAAATTAGTTTGAAAGATTAAAAGACTCAGAAGAGCCAAAGCAATTTTAAGACAAAAAATCAATGTTGGAGGCATCACAATACTTGATTCTGTATTATGCTACAGAGCTATATTAACAACAATTCATGGCATTGGCATAAAAACAGTCATATAGATCAATGTTACAGAATAGAAGACACAGAGACAAACCCACACATCTAGTTATCTGGTTTTTTCTTTGACAAGGTGCCAAAAGCAAACATGGGAGAAAAGATAACCAGTTTCCCTAGCACCATTAATTTAAAAGGCTATCTATATGTTGATAAATGAAATTAGACTCTTATCTTTCACTCTGCACAAAAATCAACTCAAAAAGATTCAAAGATCTAGAAGTTAGACTAGAGACTATCCAAGTCCTCAAAGAAATCCAAGGATCAACATGCCATCATGTAAGCACAAACAATGACTTTTTCATTAGGACCCTTAAAGCTCTGGAAATAATGCCAAGAGTTAATAAATGGGATGACATCAAATTAAAAAGCTTCTGCACAGAAAATTTTAAAAATTAGGAATGTGATGAGAGAACCTACGGAATGGGAGAAACTCTTTGCTAGCTACTCTTCTGACAGAGGATTCATATGAAGAATACAGAAAGAATTTAAAAAGAAACCTTTTACCCCCAAAAATCCAATTAGTAAATGGGCAAATTAATTCAACAGGTACTTTTCAAAAGAATACAAATGGCCAAGAAATATATGAAAAATAATGTTCAAGGTCATTAGCAATTAGGAAAATGCAAGTTACAATTACATTGAGATTTTATCTCACATAAATGCTGCAATGTTGTGGAGAAAAAGGAATATTTTTACACTGTTGGTGGGACTCTAAAGCAGCACAACCACTAGGAAAGTCAATATGGAGGTTCTTAAAAGACTAGCATAGCCCCGTATGACCCATCTTTACCACTCCTTGATATTTAACCTAAAGAATTAAAGTCATCATACTACAGTGACACATGCATACCCATGTATACAGAAATAGAATTCATAATAGGCAAAGTATGGAACGTACATTCTTTGTATTCATCAAAGAATGAATGGATAAAGAAAATGTGGAAAATATAGATAGTAGAGTTTTCCTTAATCATAAAAAGTAAAATTATATAATTTTTAAGAAATTAGATGGTACTAGAGATCATTATGTTACGCAAAATACGCCAAACCCAGAAGACCAAGGGGTATATATTTTCTTTCATATGTGGAAACTAGAGAGGAAAAAGGAAAAGAAGGGTGGGTGGTCAGGGATCTCATAAAAATCAAAGGAAGATTATTAGAGGAAAGGGATGAGGGACCTGGAGGTAGGGAGGGAGGGCAAAATTTGGGGGGAGTAATATTAGCCCAATTCTATTATAATATTGTGTACATGTACAAATATGTAACAACAAATCCCACCATTACATACAACTCTAATGCACCAATAATAATGTAGAAAAAGAAATATATATATTTTCATAGGGCTATTCTATTTTTGATCCTTTTCCTATGATACTTAATGTTACCTTATTTTCAATCCTGTGTTCTAAATTCAATATTTAGATTATTTAATTCTTCATCATTTTATTCTCACATTTACTTACCATTTAACATTTTATAATATTTGTGTTTATGAAGGACATTGTATGTAAAAAAGTTTAGGTGCTCTAACTCAGTGATTCCACAGCTTTTGTTGCATACCTGTCTGCATTTCTGTGTCAATACAGCACTCACTGAGAATCCCATGAGCATATGGGCTCTGAATTTGGCTCTGTTCTACATTTCACCATATCATATCATCACATGTGGTTGGTCATCAGAGGCTCCACTGTTTTATCTTTCTCATGGTAGTCTTGAGTCTGGACTTGGGAACAAATGTTTTCAGAGTAAAAAACTATCAGAGATCTCAGCTTATCTAAATGGGATCTTTCCTTTCTGAAAATTTCCTGTAGTTTTTTTTTTGTATACATATGTCTATCATGCTTTAAATAAAATGTGTGTGTGTGTGTGTTGAGACAAGTTTGTTCATTTCTTTATATCCAATGTGTATAAGCATGCAGTCTCAAAAGAAAAAAAAGAATACATTTGAAAGACTGTGTCAAATGTCACTGTCCCTCCTGAAGTTATTTTTTAAATGCTAGACCATGGATTTTCTAAGAAGATGGTCCACATGTAAAAAGATTGGATTAAAAATTTTGTTCATGATGATAGGGGTTTAGTTTTGTTTTGCTGCATATGGATTTTCAGTTTTCTCAGCACCATTTGCTAAACAGATTATCTTTTCTCCAATGTATGTTTTTGGCACCTTTGTCCAGTATAACTATATTTTTGTGGGTTTGTCTCTATGTCTTCTATTCTGTACCATTGGTTTACAGGTTTATTTTGGTGCCAATGCCATGCCATTTTTGTTATTATGGTTCTGTAGTATAGTTTAAGATCTGGTATTGTAATGCCTCCTGCTTAACTCTTCTTGCTATTCTTGGTCTCTTATTTTTCCAAATGAATTTTATGATTGCCTTTTCTATTTCCAATCCATGTGCACCAAAATGAAAATAAACTCCTATCTCTCAACGTACACAATACTCAACTAAAAGTGGATCAAAGGCCTAGGAATTAGACCAGAGACCCTGCTGCCTAATAGGAGCAGGAAAACCTAGGCCCAAATCTTTATCGAATCAGGTTTGATCCAGAATTCCTTAACAAGACTCTTAAAGCACAAGAAAAAAAATCAATAATCAATAAATGGGTTGGACTCATTAAAAAGCTTCTTCTCAGCAAAAGAAACAATCAGTGAGGTGAAGAGGGAGCCTACATTTTGGGAATAAATTTTTGCCACATGCACATCAGATAGAGCACTAACCTCCAGGATATATAAAGAACTCAAAAAACTTAACACACACACATACACACACACACACACAAAAAAAAAAAAAAACAATAAATGGGCAATTAGAGAAATGCAAATTAAAACTACTCTAAGATTTCATCTCATGCCTGTCAGAATGGCAATTATCAAGAATACACACAATAAAAAGTGTCATCAAATCTGAGAATAAAGGAACACTCATACTTTGCTGGTGGGACTGCAAATTGGTGCAACCAATCTGGAAAGCAATATGGAGATTCCTTAGAAAACTTGGAATGGAGCCACCATTTAACTCAGCTATCCCACTTCTCAGTCTACACCTAAAGAACTTAAAATCAGCATACTAATTAAATTCAGCCACATCAATGTTTATAGCAGCTCAATTCATAATAGCTAAACTGTGGAAGCAACCTAGATGCCTTTCAATAGGTGAATGGATAAAGAAACTGTGGAATGTATACACAATGTAATATTACTAAGAATTTAAAGAGAATAAAATTATGGGTATTTGCAGGTAAATGGATGGAGTTGGAGAATATCATGCTAAGTGAAGTAAGCCAATCCCAAAGAACCAAAAGCTGAATGTTCTCTCTGATGAGTAGTTGCTGATCCATAATGGGGGTGAGGAGGGCATGGGAAAAATGAAGGAACTTAGACTTGGCAAAGGGTAGGGAGAGGTGGGGAGGGAGGATGAGGGCAACAAAGATGGTAGAATGAGATAGACATCATTACCCTAAGTACATGTATAATTGCGCATATGGTGCAATGCTACATCATGTACAACCCGAGAAAAGAAAATTGTGCTGTAATTGTGTACAATGAATTAAAATGCATTCTGCTGTCATATATACCTAATTCAAATTAATTAATTAATTAATTAAAAATAAATAAAATGTGCCAAGAGAACCTTACAGAAGATGCTACCCTAAAACATGTTTCTTGAGCATGTTTGTCAGTTGGAAACACATGACAACTTCTAATAAGAATACTTTTACTCTATTAAAAAATAACATTTTTTTAAAAACTTTTTTAAAAAAATTCTGTACAATCCACAATAGAATTTAGAAAACTATGATTGCATATTTTCTGAAGAAATGAAAAAATAGAAGAGAATAATATTTAAAAATTACAAGTAGCAGAAAAGAAAATAAGAAAAAAGTAGAAAAATAGGAAATAGAATAGTTTTTACACATACAGTTGTTTTCTCTTTATTGCATTAGTTCAAAAGGTCAATCTTTCTTATTTAAAACAAAGATGTTGAACTGAATACAAAAATCATGTTTAATAACATGCTCAAATTAATAAAATATTTAAAACAGTGTATTTTAATGAAAAAATGTTTATAAATAAAAGAGCAAGCAAAATGTTAAAAAATCAAGCAAAATTAAAACAGAATTCATATTATCATAAAGGTAATTTGCAATGGTAGAAAACAAGTCAAACATGTTATAGTGATAAAACTACCATTCAACACAAAGACAAAAGAGATATTAATATTATATTCTTAAATGACACTAAAAAATCACATAATTGATTTTTTAAAGGTATGTGTGCTTGGCAAATGTTGAAATATGTAATGCAATGGAAACCTACCACAACCAATATTGTATTTTAATACATATTTCATTGTAAAGATAATTTATAGCAACCAAGGATGGGTGAACTGGCACAGAAATATGTAGACCACTGATGTAATATAAACAATGCAAATACTTTAGAATGTGATGATTGTGGAATTTTGATTCATTGGAAAAATAATGGATTTTTCAATATGTACTGTAGAAGACATTAGCCATTCATTTTGTCAATTTGGGAAATGCAATATCACTAGGTCATTCAATAAGTCTACCTAGTTCCATAAGACTAAAAATTTAAATATACTAGTAACCTTAAGAAAACTAATTTTAAAATAAAGGTGAATATTCAAATAATTTTGAAATATGGGATTCCATCCCCGGTGGAGTAGGAAAGGTGAAAGAAATACCAGCATAAAAAAACAAATTTTCAAAAATTTTAAAGCATTAAACTACATATATATATATATATATATATGTATAAATTTACACATACTCAAAAAGCAGTAGCATGTATATATTTATACATTTATTACATAATTATGTAAGTGTTGAATAACTGATAGAATGAATATCTGCAACATATATCTAAAGAATTATTACAATTTTAGAATGAAGTTTACAGTACAGCAGAAAAGGGAATAAGACAATGAATAAGTGGCCTTTGTGCGGAAGCTGTGTGCCACAGCAATGGAACGAGCACACTGGAACCAGGAATCAAAACTCCTTCCTTGGCCACCTCTTTCCACTGCCCTCTACTAACTAAGCTGACACCTTCCTCACTGGCAAAAGAAACCTATTTAATGGGCGCAGAGCTACCTTCCCAGATGAAGCAAAATTGTTGATTTTTCATTTGGAGGCAATATTCAGCACATCTTTGCTTTGTAATGCCTGGAATTACAGTTGAAGCTACAGAATGCATATTATAATAATACAAATGCAGAGGCATTAAAGATAGAATCATCTTAAACTTTCTTGAACTCCACCTGTTGTGAATCTGATATAATCTTTGGTATCTAATTCACTCCCATAACTCATTATGGACATTTTCATTTCCACTATTCATTCTTATATTACATGATCACTATGCCCATTGTTTATAATGTGGTGTTCACATTATACTCTGTGAAGAGGGTGATCTTTGGAATCATGTGATATGCAATTGTGTAGACATTTTTAGTGGCTCTGGCCTCCATGAAGGGATACACCTTCCTCAAGCATTAACTTTCTTGTAGATAATTTTAGTGGATTCAACCAGATGGTCTCAAAAGGTTTAAGATTCTATGACATTTCTTATTTATAGTAAACTCTTTTAATGTTGTTTATAGTAATATAGTTTTTATAGTAATAAACTTGGGTGAAACAGTTTAAAATAGCTTCCATAAAAGATCTATGTCAAACAAAATACTACTACATATTTCAAACAATAGAGTGATTTAGTCACATCAATGCAGAGAAAAGTAGAATGCGTTTAAATATATCTGGATAGTCTAAACTGCTTATTATTGGCCACACCCAGGCTTGTGAATTTCATCCAGTGCTACTGTGAACTCAGTGAACATTTAGCCATCCAGATGGTACTGTGTTAGTTAGAGAAGACCATGCCCACACTTGCATGTCACATGTTGAGGTAACCCCTATCTGTGCTTCATGCCTGTGAAAATGCATTGATTAATAACTTATTCAAAATAATTTTATACCAAGTTTGGTTCATAATGAATAATTTCAGAGGTCATTTGTTACACCATGGTAAAAGAAATAAAAAAGGTTGGCTCATTGTGATATTTATAAGTGCCTCGCAGGTCGAGAAATGATTTTTCTAGATGTGTTAGAATCTTTCCTCTTATCGCTGAAAAGTTGAAAATATATTTAAACATCTATGTGTGTATGGGTTTATATATGTTTATATTCAAGAAATTATATTTCTTATATATCCTGAAAATTTTTAATTCTTCGTGTCTTAAACAGGAAGAGAGAAAATATGCTATTCTTCCCATTCTTTCATTTGCATATATAACCTACATCAGGAATTCGTACATATCTAGGTGCTCAACAAATACAAAAGGTTTAATTTCAAAAATTAAAATAATATCCTCATCATTGCATTCTGGTAAGTATCCTTCTAGGAATTGTTAGTCAAATTAGAAACTGAACATGAAATAACAAAACAACATCAAAATTTCTCCCATAAAATAGATTTTCTGGTCTCCAAAATAGTCTTTTGTCAAACTGTGAAATATGTTTTTAAAATATTGGAATCATGATCATTACAATTAAAAATAGTCTTATTAGCCAAATCTATTTCTTGATTTATTTAATTATCTGTATAGTTAAAATGTGGGTTTAGTTATTTTCTTCTTTACCTATGAGAAACAATATCAAGATTTGGCTGACTTTTCAAAATAGAGATAACAGTTTTAATACTACATAAGTATTCATTTGATATCTGCAGGCTTTATCAATTGAAATTTTATACTGACTAAGCATAGCATAAATACATACGTAATCCACAGGTAAATACATATATGTGTAATTGATTTAAGTGGAGGTCCTTTGCCTGTATATGGCCAAATGTGTCACTTTGCTATGGTGGATATGCTGTTCCACACAGAACTCCATGTTGCTGCAAGTGATCTGGAGGTGACAGAAACAAATTGGTGGAGACAAAAACAGGAGAATCCCACCCTGTCAGAAGATGAATGAACTGAACTTGCCTCGTATGAACCATGGCTGACACAAGCAAGGTGCAATCAAAGAGTGAGCAACTTTTGACAACCCATACTTCACAGGCCTGACCACTGTGGATGGCCGTGATTATCTCCAGACAAAATGACTGTGAGTAAAAGGCTTACATACACTTAAATTAAACACAGCAGGGTTGTAGTAATCTCTGTTTGCATTTTACTTTCTGTTAAGAAGGAAATTGCTTGGACTTGGAACATTTCATTTAATGGCATTTTTAGTTACCTTTTGTACTTCTAATGCCATAGTCTAAATTCACTCCAAATTACCCAGTAAGACATAGGAAACTTTTGTCCTTTTTTTGTTTATTTTATTTTTTTTTAAATTGCAGTAGCTTCCTTACCAATTTTACTAAATTAAATGTGTTTTAAAGCATCTCAGTTCTTGAAACTTAATTATCCCAATCTCTGGGTGAAGTATAGCAAACAATACAAACCCCATTTATGTAATTTATTTCGCAAAAGAAAATAATGGAATGCAGTTGTGCTAATGATATACATGTTTCTGTATTTTTTTCCCTTTTCGACAACAACTTAGCAAAACCATGTCATTTTGAAACAAAAGCTTTAAGGGTATTTTGAGGTTTGGGTTTGTCCATAATCTGCTTTTAGGAGAAAGAGGTAAAGTGAATAATTTTATATGCCTTGTGTGCATCATGAAAGATTTTGTTTTGTTTTTTCTTTTTATCCTTCCATCAAGGAGTATTATTGATGGTTACCAATAATAGACTGTGGAATAAAGATCATGGCTTGTAATTGTAATGTGTAAGTAAGAAGAAAAAATATGTAGGTACTTCAGTAGCTGAAGTACCATTCATTATATCCCAGCAGAGCAAATCTAATTGTTAGGCTACATAGGGTCTGGAAAACTTTAGTTTAAACTCAAATATAATAAGATTATGTATCACTCCCTTTCTCATTTAAAATAGGAGACATTTGAATGCTTGAGTCCATGGTCATGTTTTATTTCATATTAATACTCCTTAATGTAATCAGTTAATAATTCTAATTTGCAGAATTCTATCTACTGCAACATTTAAATTAATGTTAATTAGTTGGCTTGTATTGTCCTCTTGGAAGGTGAGTCATTAGACACTGGCCACAAGATTGTATTACTAGATTTGAAAGTGCATAGTTGAGGGATGTAGGCATACAGAAAGGTAGGGTATTGAATTCTGTTTAGCTCACACTAAAGAGAAAAGATAAAAACCACCTCCTTCATGAAACAAACCTAAGCAAAAGCAAAACCAAAATCATCTCAAGTAAGCTAGCTATGTATAGGTAAATATGTAGACACATATACTGTACATAAGAGTAAATATATACACACATGTAGATAGTGAGTGGGTGGGTAGGTAATAGCATGAGAGAATTTTGATTCTTCCAAAAACAGAAGTTTAATTGGCTTGTAAACTAAATTTAAGATGCAGCAGGGACAAGACAAGTGCCAACTCCCAGAATAAACTGAAGGTGGAGAAAAGATCTGTTGAGCTTTGGATTTCCTGATCTCCATGGGTCACATCATGGGCCCAAGTCTCAGGCCTTCTCATGATTCACCGAGCATGAGCCCTATCCTCCATGTTACTAAGTGCCAGCCTAGCCCCAACCTAGTGACCCACTTTAAAGTGTAGCTGCCTGGCTCCCACTTTGAGGGATCTGTGGTCAGGACCTTATTCCCCGGGCCTGTGTAGAATATCAACCTACATTTGTTAGATATTCCAAGTTTTTTACTGCTCCCTAACTATAATTGATTCACATTTGATCAATGAAAGTTAATAGTAGAGTTGTTTGAATATTGTTTTGAACACATTCTTTTTTTCAGACCTACCCACAATTTTTTAATCCTAAATAATCAAGAGTTAATTCTGTATATTATCACTTAATTGATGTTTTCAATTTTACTGGGGGAATGTAGGTCTTCCACATATAACACTTGTGAAACAGGTTTTAAATTTTGGATTACTAATTTCACAGGAATAAAACACTTGTTGGTAAGGGAAGGCATAGATATTGTAACCTAAGCCTCCTGTATCATTGGCTACTATCTGCAATATCATCATAATAATTGTGTCTATTCTTAAAATATTGTCTCCTTCCATCACTATAAGTAAGTGGATTTTCAGAGAGTATGTGTGTGTGTGTGTGTGTGTGTGTGTGTGTAAATATATTTGTATATTCACTAATTTTCCTGAGGTTTTTGAAGAATAAAATCAGGTGCTCAGACCTGAGATCACTACTATGCATCTTTCTGAGCAGTAGACTCATTGTCATCAAGATGACTTACACCTTAGTGGTGTCTTGACACACTCACACACTGTTGTCATGTTCTTGGCTTTCTCTCAAAATATCTTTCTGACTTTCACAACTGAAATTGAATCCTACAATTTAAAAAAATAAATTTTAAATTAGCTAAACAAATTAAGAATTATTCCAATGTAAAAGTTGAAATAAGATCATGGTTATGTCTCAAATGAATTAATAATATACCTAAGTGTAAGTATAAATGTATGAATTCCATATGCATATTCATCATATATGTATGTATAACATAATTAAAGATTATACTGAGTATAATAAATTAGAATTAGTTATCCCTTTGGCTAACAAATGTTTATTTATGCAGAACTCAGAAGATCTGAATTTCAACGTATTCTCTCAGGTTTACAGACATTTAAGCACATTATTAGGAACTGTGATTATTCGGCACACCAACACTCAGGTATCACCCAACTTCATTACTACCTGATTAATTAACCTGTTTAAAGTGTGAAAGTTGGCACCTTGTCATTAGAATCCATGAGAATAACTAATGAGAAACTATGAAATAATTTGTTCCTCAATTAAAAAGCCTGAACGAAGAGGTTTTATCTCATTATTCTTGTTTCCTGTTATCACCTATACAAAGCCAAGAAGATTTTGCAAAACTTACTGTCTAAAGACAACAGGCTATGTAACATCTCAGGGAACATTTCACAGATCTTTAATAAAATGTGGTGTTATTCAACAGCAAAAGGTAAGCCAAGAAGATTCCCAGGATAATATATTCATTATATAGCATCAATGAGAAAACTAGGTAATTCCATCTTATACCTTGGTTCAGGTTTAAATGAAGTTTCTGTATAAGAAAAGAGAAAATGGAAGTAATCTAGTTCACTCTAGGCCTTCATAAAGAGACTTTAGGAAAAAAATCACAAGAGGTAATTAGTATCAGAGTACTATTAAATTACATTTCCATATATTAAAAAACACAGCCCAAAGGCCAGATTTGTCTGAATGTGATTGATTTTATTCAGTGGCCACATCATAGCATCTCTCAAAGAAGAAAAATGGTAGTGAGGTTATTAACTTCAATTGTCTTCCCCTTTGCACATTTGTGAGGTCATACATACCATGTAACAATCCTGAAGTATCACAAGTACCTCCCTATCCTAGAATTTTTTGTAAAATTTATATATTCTACCTCATGCCTATAAGTTATTCATGGAGTTCACAATTGCCAGTGAAGTAAATGTCTATTGTTTAAAATAAAAAAGGAAAAATTTTTCTTGGCAGTAAAATGAACAATCTTTCTTGCACTGATTATTTTGCATACATCTCTCCAGTTAGCAAGAGTTTCGTGCTCTGAACCATGGCAGGATATAGACTATAGAATCCATCCAATGTAAAGCTGGGCATAAATGAACCCAGATGTTAATTAATTGAACATCCCTATTTAAATTCCTTGAAATATATTCTGGATCATGTCTCCTGCTTCCTTATATAAATCCTTAAACTGGGGCCACCCGCATTTAGTGAAGGAAATAGTCAAACATTTAAAAACCACATGCATATTTTTTTTTCCAAATCAAGATTTTGTGAAGATAACTATGAAGTTTAAAATAAGAAAATCCAATTAATCCAATTTAGGAAACAAGCTCTATACCTGTTTTATACTTTAAGCTTTATATTTTTTTTAAGCTGCAAAATTGTCCAGAGAAAAATAAAGAATAAATTGTCAGTGACACAGTTTAAATATATTCACTTCACTTTCTAAAAATACTTCCACTGACAATGAAACATTAAGAATCAAGTCCAGCCTGTTTGATAATAATTGTTACATTTTCTGAACATGGGTACTATGCCTAACTGTATATTAGGCATTTCTACATGCAAACATCATTTCTGTTGAACCACTTTCAATTATTTATATAATTATGCCCATTTAGAGTTAAAGGGCTTAGATTCAACAGTGTTCAGTATCTTGTATGCCTTTATATTCTGATTCCAAATTCTACCATCTCTCTCTATCCTATATTGCCACTAGTCAACAAGTAATAAAACATGACAGTATTCTTACATAATATAATCTAATAATAAATGGCTGTATTTATTAAACAGCATGGGATTATTTTTGAAGACTTTTTTTTAAATTTTATTTTTAATATTTATTTTTTAGTTCTCGGCAGACACAACATCTTTGTTGGTATGTGGTGCTGAGGATCGAACCCGGGCCGCACGCACACCAGGCGAGCGCGCTACCACTTGAGCCACATCCCCAGCCCTTGAAGACTTTTTAAAATAAAAATTTAGGTGTAAAACAGTTCGATAGTCAATTATGAAACAAAAGCAGTAAAGTTAAATTTAAAACCAAATCTCAGAAGTTCTTCAAAAATTTTATCAATCATAATTTAATTTCACTAATATATAATATAGCAAATGTTAAAATGAGACATTAAAATCTGGCCAAATAGAGAAGCTAGAGAACAATTTGTAAACATAGAGATATCTGCAAAAACTACATAATTGTGTTTTTTTCCACATTTTGATTAGTGCATTATAATTGTACATAAAGATGAAATTTGTTTTTACATATCCATATATGCACACAATGTAAAAATAGAATTTGATCAATTTGCCCCCCTCCCCCCACCTCCAAGCCCCCTGGCCTCTTTCCTTCTACTGATCTTCCTTTGATTTTCATGTAACTATATTCTTCTATGTATAAAACAAAAAAGAAAAAGAAGAGCCAGAGAGAGAGGAGGAAATGAAATAAAGGAGGTTTCTATTAGAGCAGCCTCTTTATCTTATTTGTATAATATTATGTACTTAAATATATTAGTCTAAAGTGGAGTGGGGGAAATTAACTAAAAATTTTAAAGCACCAATATTATTTCAAAGTAAACAACATTTCCATTTAAAATAATTAGAAGGTTGTTTGTTCTTTCTTTTTGGGTCAAAATCTAAACTTTTAAAAGAAGAAAGTAATTTTTAAGAGAAAATATATCAAGAACAAAAGGCTAATTAAAAATGAAAAAATTATTTAAAATTCTATGATGATCTAAGTCTAATTATGTGTCATGGGACAAGAATGAATAACAAATATAAATAAATCTGAATAGACACTAAAATAAATCAAATATAAAATCTTTTTAAAGACATAACAGCAATTCAATAAGCAACAACATAATAAGGTCTCCTCAATGCCTATATGTTTGATGCTAATATTTCTATTTTCCATGTACTGATGTGGCAACTTAAGTACAACCTCTCACAGTTACATAAGCATGCTATTGCATTCAGCAATTTATTTAGCACATAATAGTGCATGTTATATGTGACAACATTGAGAAGACTGTCTCCATAAAGTAATATGAAACATTAAAATGAAAACAATTTTATAGTTGTCATCGGCAATTTTATTTATAAGTTGGTGTTCTAGTAGCTTTGTTCTACCTACCACTAATTCTACAAAGTAATAGTTATTTCATTGCATTTTCAGCCTGTCATTAGAAAGTCTTTTGAGTACCTGGAAATTAGAGCATGGTTGGGAAGCGCTGAACTGGTGGCATTCCTGGTGATGTTTTATTTATTTACTTTTATGTCAGTAGTGGGAAGCATTACTATTGTTCCATCTTATCCCTGCTCCAGAATGAAAGGTAGTGTATTATTGGACTTCCTTCCTCTGCTGTCCCCCAATAGCAGGGGTCAGGTCCTACGTTATTCAGCATACACTGGAACGAAACACACAGAGTAAATTAAGCTAAAAATAGTCATGTCCTCCTCATTTCACTGCCTCTAATTCAACCAGGCTTCTCCCACCTCCCCTCACTCAGGTGCTGATTGAGGTCCAAGCACCCTGCAGAAAGCTTCACCCCCATCCCAGAGATCCTGACTTATTCACTCACCTTCACCAAATAGTTAGAATTTCAACCTATCGCCCATCAAAATGTGGACAATGAAGTGAAAAGGGAAACTTTCCACCACCTGTAACTGTCTCCACTACTGAGTAATTTAGGGAGCCATGGAGTGAGTTCAGTTTAGGAAACAGCAACCCCACGCACCCTTTAAGATATTATTCAAGAAACACACTGAATACCACCAGAGATATAACTTGGGAAAATACATCATGATTCTAAAACAATGCTTAACTCTTTATATAGAGGATTTTGAGCACATGCAAAAATAGACTAGCATAATGAACCTCTTTGTGCCTATTAGTCACAATGATCATTATGTCTTGGCCAATCCTGCTCCACCTATAATCTGTTCATTTTTATTTATCCTGTTATTATTTTGAAGCTACTTCTGAATGGCATATTACTTCATCTATATGTGTTTTAAGTAGCCCTAAAATATAAGGGCCATTTTAAAAAAAAGAGCATAACCAGTAAATTATGATCACACCTAAATAATAGCATAATTTTTAATTGCATAACATAAAACAATGTTCGAATTATGTTGTTAATTTTTGGTTTGATTTTATTCAGCATGAAGTCACTTCAACCTCAAATCTCTAATATGTACAGATTTTTCAGCATGGTTGTGAAGACTCTGCAACTAGGTCCATAAGTGGCCTGTAAAGATTTACTTTCATGTCTTTTTACCTTTCTAAAGCATATTCATACTACAGTGTCTCAATGCACTTCTCATATATCCTGAGTCCTGCCTTGACCATTTCTCTGACTTCCTTTGGCATTTCTTCTCTCTCCTACACCTGTGGCACTTGGCTACATTATTATGTACATATACCACATGAAATAATTCTAGTCTTTCAAATCAATTCCACAGGGAATTTTTATGAATGGGATTCTTTAAAGAGGATTTTACTTTGTCAAAGAAACTATAAACATATCTACATGATGTGGAGATTGTATTTTTAAAATATTTTAATTTTTTAAAAAAATATCAGCAGTTTTTTATTAATAATTAGAGATGAGATGTAGAGTTTATAAAATCTTTTCTTATATATGGCTAACACAGGCCAATTTCTACTTTTTTTTTACAGAAATGTCATCAGTTTTCTGACAAATTAATGTTCCTTTTAAGAAAATATTAATACTGCTCAAGAGTTGGTAGCTTCCTCCTTGGTATTAATGACATCTGGTAAGATATGACAAATGTCTAAATCACTATTACTATGTAATCATCATGTAAGTGTGGGGACAGAACTGAACCATGTTAAGTGGTTTACTGTATTCCCAGATATATTATGCACATCATCTATTTCAACAGCACTTTGAATAGTGTAAAATGCCATTCTATTCCACATGTGAAGATTTTACCTAGAGAGAGAATAAGCATCTGATTTAAGGGTACAGAAGTATTAACTGATGGAGATCAAATTTGAACTCTCCACAGTTGTCAATTATAAATATCATGTTTGTTTGGGGCATGTTTTCTATTTGTAAGTCACATGGTTCTTATTAGTGATATGTAAATACAATATTACTTTAATGAGAGAAGCTCTTTCAATCATAACTAATGAGGAGAAGTAAAAAAGTGTGACCTCTTATAGTAAATGTGCTTTGTGGACCTCAATGCTCTTCCAGGTGGTATGTGGGAACACTGGGTTCTAGAAATCCAATTAACTACTCCAAAAAGATTTTTGTCCATTGCTACTCTGATGTTTAAGATTTGTGCCAACTTGTTATCTTTTTGTCTTCCCTGAAATTCTGTTTACCACAGGACCATAAACCTAAGGTCTAATTCATACTCTATTTATTAAGCAATCATGAACTTGTCACCAGATATCAATTCGAATTTAGAAACAAATTAAGGTATTTATTAAATGATTTTTTTAATATTTATTTTTTGGGTGTAGATGGACACAATACACTGCCTTTATTTTTATGTAGTGCTGAGGATTGAACCTGCTTCCCACCCATGCTAGGCGAGCACTCTACCGCTGAGCCACAATCCCAGCCCTTAAGGTATTTAAATTATGATATTAGTGTCTTCACCCATGAACAGAGAATTCAACTCTTATTTATTGACAAAAAATTAAAACTATTTTCAAAGCTTCAAAAGTATGCTCACTTGAAAAACAACAACAACAAAAAAAACGAGAAAACAAAAGTATAATGTTTAACCCTCCAAGAATATTGATGCTTTGTCTATGAAATTGTGGAAATTATCATGGTTTCTTTTAAATTCTCATTAGTGTGTTTCCTTTTGATGTAATGGAACACCTTCATTTTATGTAGTGGAATTTCAAAATAAATTCCGAAACAAATCAATCTCCAATAGATAAATGAAAAATGTGCAATGAAGCTAAAAATATGCTTCACAAAGGTGCTAGTAGGCTGTGTTGCTTAGCTACCCATGACCACACGGGCTGACAGCCCCATGAACTCCCAGGCTGAGCTGGGTATAATTACCAACCAGATTTCCATTTCATTAAGTTCCACTTAGAAAACTCAAGAATTTTGAAATATGCATATTTAGAAGATTTCACCACTGTAAATTAAGACAAAATTTACTTCTTGAAAAAAAAATGATATTCTGTGCTGTATCTATGGGTAACTAAACTAAAACTCCAAAAGGTTGAAATAATGACATATTTTTTTGCAGGCAAAATTCTATTTTTAAAGGAAGTAATTATATTCTAGGAGTGAGGGCCAAAGAATAATTCTTTCATTTTTTTAATCCTGAAATTGCTTTTCCTTTTTGTATTTAATACAACTAAAATAATGAGTGAAAAATTTAGGACTGCTTTGTCTTCCTGAAAAACTACAAAACCTTGATTTTTTTTTCATTGCCATCAGAGGTAATCTTTTCATACTTCTGTCCCCAATACTAATGTTTAAATGGAGGTTAATTTCTCAAATATCTTAGATGATTTAGCAAAGTCCTATGCAGAGAACATAGTAATTCAGTTCATCAGACAACAAAGCCCATTAGCAGATATTACCAAGTGACTACTAAAAGGAAAGGATAAAGGAAATGCAGAGACTCATATCCCTTTGTAATTAACACACAAAGCTTTGAGTGCAGATTACAGTAGGATTATGGTGAATTAAAGAAGTACATTTCAGGCTTATTTTATAGATTTCTGATTGTTTATTATACTTATCTGAAATATATATGCTTTCATTTAATTCCATAAGCATTTAATTGAAACAAATAGCAGCAATCCATTTATATCATCTGAAAGTAAAAAGATTATGTTGCAAGTATATTTGCAGCCACTTACAATCTAATAGACTGGACAGCATTTTACTGTCCCATTTCCTCTATTCTCTATAGAGATAAAATTTTAGCACTGATCTGCATTGACTTTGTGTCATTGAAAAAAAATTGCAATATTCAATCAAAATGTTTTAAACACAAGGTAACACATCCTAGAGTACAAATAAATTGATAGAATAAGTCAGTCTCTGGCTTCTTCCCTACCACCCCAGTCCTAAACAAAATTCTCATCATTATGACTTATTGAAGTGAGATTTAGAAATCATAAAGTTATCTATTTTAAAATGACTTGTTCAGTAGCATTTAATACATTCACAGTGTTGTGTAACCATCACCTAGCTTGGTTTCAAAACAATTTCATACTTCACAAATAAGGAACACCTGTTAAGCAGTTACTCTACCATCCCTTGCCCCAGACTTGGCAAACAGCAATCTGTGTTCCATTTCTGTAGATTGGCATACTCTGAAGATTTCATTTAAATGGAATTATGGAGTATTTATCATCTGGTGTCTGACTTCTCTTATTTATATTGTGGTAGTTTTAACTTTATCTCTTTTAGAAGAGATTTTCATAATTTTTTATAATAAATTTATGTCTAGTCAAGAAAATACCTATTGACCTCATGGTTGAAATGAGTGTTCATACTGTGTTTACAATTTCCTTCCCTATTCCTGAGTTAATTTTTTCATTATTAATTTCTCACTGTTTAGGATTATAATTTCAATGATATGTTTAAGCCCAGACTTTTTGCTCTTTCAGTACTATTTTGACTCCACATTTTTCTAGTTGAGAATATTTAAGCCAGATGTTTCCCTTTCTTGATTCCGTGTTTAAATCTTATGATTTCTCAGTTATACGTGTACTTTTCCATTGTCGAAATTCATGCCTTTATTCACTCTTCAAATGTTTAATGAATATCCAATTGTATTATGAAATCTGTTTAAGATACAGGGGATGCAATTTGTAACATAGCATGGTTGTCATCTAATCACAACCAATCTTCCATGCCTTGACAGTAGACTGATTCTAAAAAGAAAAGCACTGGGCTGGGGATGTGGCTCAAGCGGTAGCGCACTCGTCTGGCATGCGTGCGACCCGGGTTCGATCCTCAGCACCACATACCAACAAAGATGTTGTGTCCGCCGAGAACTGAAAAATAAATATTAAAAAAATTCTCTCTCTCTCTCTCTCTCTCCTCTCTCACTCTCTCTTTAAAAAAAAATAAATAAAAAAATAAAAAAATAAAAAGAAAAGCACTGAAGAAATAAATATTGTCCCACAATATTTGCCATATGTACAATGTCACTTCCTCAAGTTAATGTATTATGAATGATTCCATGTTTAATATTTTTAATATACATTCTCCTTACTTCCACTCTCCTAGTTACCTTAAAGTGAAACTAATTGTAATTTAGTTTATATTTAAATCATAACTTTCTTGTAATTTTTTCTTGCAAGTTCATTTTTCTGAGCTTCTCTAATTCTCTTTTCATTTGTCATTTCACTTTGTGAAATTTCCAAGATTTTCCATTTTTTGAGATCTACTTTTTTTTTTTTAGCTAACCTTCACAAGATGGCTATAATCCCCTTTCTTCCATCTGCAATAATTGCCTCCTAATCTCTTGTAGAGCTTACACCCTGATGCCCTTAACAAATCCGAAGAATTGTAGTCATTGTTTTCTGGATTAGTTGCCTTCCTCATTTGGAATATATCGGTTTATTTGACTGTAACCTCCAATAGGTCCTTCCCAAAATTTAAGAATGTTAAGGTTTTTGTGAGCTTGCATCTTGAAAATTTTTACATTTTACTAAAATGACAGTTTCTCTGGGTATAAAAGTGTGAAAGCATTGAAGCATATTCGTGTAGCATCCAGTGGTGTTGAGGAAAGTTACTATGCTTGTATTACTTTTTTAATAATTAAATTTTGCTCCTTTAAAAGTTTCCAAGGTTTTCTGTTTATATTTAATGTCATAAAAGTTTACAGCAATATAAACCCTTTGATTCTCATCAAGCACCACAATCAAATGGAACTTTAATTCTGCAAATACCTTTGTCTTCTCATGCCTCTTTTCCATTTTTCTGTTTGTGCAACAAACTGGATATTAGATCATTAGTTTTGCATGTTTGTGTTTCCTATTTTCCAATCATTTTATTTTTGAATTATGTACCAATTATTTTTGTTTTGTATTTCTATTCTTATTGAATTTTCTTCAGACTTTTTGCAATATCTTAAAGAACTTTGTCTTCCTGTCAGGTGACATTTTCTCTAATATTATATTTGTGTTTTACAGATGTAGTATAATCCAAATTGCTTGTTAATTCATTGTACTCTTGATGAATATCTTATTTTGATGCAGATTCTGATTGAGATGATAAGTGATAAATAGACTCACTCTGTTTTGCATCAATGTTGATCAATAGTCATTTGTGAAGTTTCTGGGACCAGCCAAATTAAAAGGGGCTTTAGTTTAAGACATAAAATTGTAGTATAGATATTTGGACCATTCAGAATGTGTCTAATTTTCTGAAAAAAGTAAATATTTTATATATATTTTAACCTGTTTCCCCTGCTGGTTCATTAACTTAGGCCTCAGAAATTCTTTGGTATTTATTTAGAACTTTCTCCAATATCAACATGGCTATGTCCCTCATCTTTTTCAAGTTGCTGCTCAGATGTTAGCTTCTCAATAATCTCCAAATCTTAAGCATCCTATATAAAATTTCAACCCAAACCCCTTTCCAATATTCTACATCCTTCTCATTCTGCTCAAATTGTGTGTCTTATGATCTATCTTTTGGAAAATGAATGAGTTCTTTTTTTAACCATACCTGAAATAATATTCATTTTGATAGACTGATGAAGATATGTCTTAGCTATCAATTTTGCTACTAGAACAATTTGAATGAAAAACAATAAATTTATTAACCCAAAACTTAATAGAGCAAGAAAAAATGTGAGGATTATTTGTATGCTAGGTTTGAGGATAGGTTCTATGCAATTCTATACCCCATGAGACAAGTGAATTAATTAAAATCTTTTACTTAGAGTCAAAGAAATTGAATTCCTGTTAAAGTATTAGAAGATGTTAACAAAATGTGCAAGACTATCAGTTATTTCCAATGGTTAATTTCTTTCCAGGAATTAGATTAGCTGTTTTATAAAGTAGAAGTCTAGTTTGAATGAGTACATGTTGATGATTTTTAATCAAGATAGTGTATTTCTGTGGGTGCATTATAGATGTTATGTAAGTCTTTTAAAAGCTTTTTTCTGAGAACTAAGAAATCTCAACATTCTAAGTATGCACATCCATCAGTGCTTTCAGGAAATTTTTTCATTTGAAACAATCAACAATTTTTTTTTCTTACTTTAGGGAATATATACATTCTCCCACATATAAGAATCAATGGTGAATCTTTAGATGCAGTTCTGAAAACTAAACTTTATGTAGTATTTTGTAATTTGCTTCAAAGTATATTCAGCTTCCTACTTGCAAGTAAATGTGACTTAAGAATTTACATATCATTTTTTTATTTACCTCTGAACTTATTTGCAGAAATGGATTTATTGAGTTTATACTGTGTTCTGTTTGAAGTAATATGAATGGATTTAGAATGTATCTAACTACACTAGTTTTTCTCTGAATGAATAAGAGCATAAAAGGGTAAGAGGAGGGAGAAGAATTGGAGGAAAGCTTGCCATAACAAAATGACATTATTCTGGGATGCTTTCCCAAATGAGAAATTAAGGGAAGGAATAATAATGCTAATAATGGTAATAATGAAAGAAGGACCAGTAAGGTTTACTTAAGTTAAAAACTGTTAAGGAAATAATAGGACAAAATTATTACTCATTTCTCAAGAGAACTATTATAATAAACATGAGAAAATGATACTGAGGCAATTCTTTTAGAATCTCCATATCTTAATCAGGTGGTCCTGTTAGTGCCAAATCCAGTCTTCTCAAATCCTGAATAAGGAATTTTTGTGAGCAAATGTGGTAAGTGTAGTTTTTGGGACTTAACTTTTTCTTAAGAATGAAATAATGCCAGGAACCTAAGGAATATTAGGTTAATAACAATGCTCTATATCACACACATATTTGCATCACAAGTATTGTGCATTTGACAAAACTCAGTGATTTATGTGTTTATGATTTGGCTATTTTGTGTATGCATTATGTAACAATGAAGTATAATTAATATTGAATTCTGACTAATGATATAAGTACCAAGATATTTAGGAGGAAGAATAGCAATATCTGAAACATACTTTGACATGTAAAATAGGAGATATTTATATAGGTGATTTAGCAAATATAGTAAGACTTTAAGTGTACAATCTGTATAGTGAATACTTTAAATATATTAAAAGGTAGGTCAAGTATCTCTTGTCCAAAATATTTGAGACAGAAGTGTTTTGAATTTTAGGCTTTTTCAGATTTTGCTATATTTATATATACATTATATAGTGAGATATCATGGGGCTGGAACACAAGTCTAAACACAAAAGTCATTTACATTTCATATATATATACATGACATTAAGTTAATTTTATGCAACATTTTTGGTATGCCTGTGTTTTGATATGAATTCAACACAAAATCAACTCTGAAATTTTACAGTTGTGATATCATGATGGTGCTCAAAATGTTTTAAATTTTAGAGTATATTCTGAGATAGTTATTAGGTAGTACAAATTTTAGGTAGTTGGAGCCTCTCAAACTCTATTAAAAAGGCTTCCAATTTTCAATGTTTTTGAAATTTTTATAATAAAATTAATAAAAGAAATTATCAAAGAGCCACTAGGAAAACAATTAAAAATATTTTACATTCTAATATTTCATAGTAAACTCCAGTTTTTCAAGTGCAATATCTTTAGTCATATATGATATCTGTGAAATAATTTCAGTGTTTTGGATCAAAGGTTATATCTCTCAAATATAAATATTCTACAAATCCTTTCACTTGGTTCATTATTTTCTAACATCTTCCATAATAAAATCAGTAAATTGGCAAGTCATTGTGGGTGAGGTATAGTATTAGGAGAGACTGAGTGGAATGGTAGAGTATAGGGGCAGTGGTAAGGACAGAGGGTGAAACATTCTCTGAGGAGAAGCCCTGCATGAAGACCTGAAGTCTTGAATCAGCCTAGTCAAGCAGTCATGTTTTGATATCCTCATGGACAAATCATAGCTGCAATTGAAAATTCCTGGGCACCACAGTGAGGCACTGTCTTTAAAACAAAACAATGACAATGAAACAACAGAACAACAAAAAATTGAAAGGTCTAGAAATGTGGCTTGGAGGTAGAAGACTTATCTAGGATGAATAAGGCCCTTATTTAATACCTAGTGCTGGAAAAAAGGAAGGAAGGAAGGAAGGAAGGAAGGAAGGCAGGGAGAAGTAAATCCTTTGAAATAAGCAACTTCACTGTTCTGACCTAGTAAGTCTCTTTGGAAGTTTCTTTGCTCATTTGCTTGTATCACATATCACAATCAATTTCCAGTGTTCCAAAAATACATGCAAAAGTAGTGCTCAAATCACAGAAAACACATTTAAAAAAAAAATACTTGCTCATGTCTCTGTAAGAAAAATGTCCAAGATATTATTTACTAAGATTTCTTATTTGCTTAAGTGTGTAAATATGCTTAATCTCCCAGGGATATTTCTTTATGCTACATCAAGGTAGGTAATAGAGTGCACTGATGGGAGTGAAGAAATTTGTGAGTTTGATCAATGAACTCAATTATGGCCCCATTCCAAGGATTTCTAGCCTCCGTTTACAATGATGCATAGTTGTCTACACACCTGACCCTGCTCTCCAAACCCTTTCAATAAATAAGAAGGATACTTCAGAGAATGTGTACATTCTCTCTCTTCCCCTCTCTCTCCCTCTCTCTCTTTTATAGCTCTTCTGGGTCCCCAGCTGATTTCTTTGCAAGGTTAGTTGCTAATACATTCCTAGCACCCATGCATTATTAATGCTCACCGCTCTCCAAGGTGGCAGTGACGAATAGGAAGCAAAAGCTACTGACTAGTGGGGAATGTACTTTTTAGTCATGCTTGAATTTTTCAATCCATTCTGCTTGTTGAGAGGATTTTTCAGTGGGTTCTGCATTGGAATGTGTCTCTTTATCCCTCTTTTCCCTTCACCCCTTCCCCAACATTAGTTTTTTAAATCCAGGATGCATTCGGGTAGCCAAGGAGTGATTGTGCAGCAGGACTTTAAGGAAAAGGAGAGTGAAAACTACTTTCAAAATATATTTTTTAAGGTATCTTTGATGTTTCCCAAAGAAGGAATTCCATTGTTTCTTTCTGCATGTAGTGAGTGGTAGTTTAGTCTGGAGGGACTATGCAACTATTTAAGTAAACTATACTATTTTAACTAGGTTTTACCAGATCTAGTATTCCCAGAAATAGTATCAAGTGTGTTTCATATGAAACATTGATTTCTTTTTTAAAGAAAAAGCAGAAGTGTTACTTGACATATAAAATCATATTCATTAAAAAAAGAAGCAATCTGCAAAGTACATTCTGAGATAGTTCTTAGGTACTACAAATCCCACCAGTGGTTCTGTTCCATTTATTTAATTTAGAATTACTTTATTTAAGGTCTTATACCTATAAATCTGTGATGATGAGCTCACAGAAAATACACTTTTTGATGTATAAAGACTTAATTGTAGAGAACAAAGTAATTGGAATTCTCTCAGCAAGTGGAAATGGAAACTAGTTCTTTTTACCACATTTTCAGAGTTTAAAGATTGAAATAACAATACTGCACAATAAATTATCAATTACTACAATACCTGTGTTTGTGAAATCCTTAATAAATATTCAACTGAAAGCATTATGCTCACTTTCTCTCAAATAACAGAAAGTAAAAATTAGATGAATTAAATGATAGTTATATCAAAAGGCAAAACTACCACAAATTTACCTATAGATCTCTTTGGGTTTTATTTGCAATCTACAATTCAGGCAGACAACTATTCTATAAACTAGAATGAGAACTTCCAGTGGGAAATGGCAGAGCCATGGGTTTTTTGAACTGGGGAAAACACAACAGCAATAGAAAAAAAATAAACCACTAATTGTTTAATACAATTTTACTTCAGCTTACCTTTTTGTAAGGGTTAAAGCAGAGGGGATGTCTTTATTGCCGATTCAAGTAGACTGGACTATCCTGTTTTCAGAAAAACTGGCCTGTTTTAAGATCTAATTTCTTCCTTTAAGTTTCAGTTGGGTTATGTGGCATTTAGCATGAGTGATTGGGTTTGATCTGGTCCATTGGGACCTAGTACAGAAACTTAGTCCAAAACAATGGCCTCCTGTATTTTTAAAAGAAAACGACTACACAAGAAATGATGGTAGTGTGATTATGCATTGATAAACAATTTCAGTTTTTCCTAAGAGGAAATAAAGGTACAAATCCTTTTCTGAATGTATGTTTTCTACCTAAATATTTTGCTAGGTTATTTTTCAAATGGAATAGATATGCTGATATCTGCTTTAGAATTAAAAATATGAACTGATATAGTGTAATAATTTAGAGAAGATAGATAATGGTAAGACTAAACTGAAATAAATTATTTTGATGTGAAAGCCCATGTTCTAGCCACTACACAAGTACTGCCTTCCTAGATCTTGAATTCTTTCATTACAAGGTCATTAGAGTTGATCCATGTAGTTGTGAGTGAGGGTACACAAAATGTGGGAGTTGTCTATAGATGGGTATCATTGGCTTAAATCCATGTAGAAGAGTTTTCAAACATAGATAATTGGCTCAAAAGCATAATTTTAAGACCAAATTATGTTAGAGTATATTATGTGCTGGCATCTACCACATATATTGAGCCATGAAAGAACTAGCTGAAATTAGTGTTCTGTTGAAGGAGATTGTTAAACTTACACTTATGGGCAAATATAGAATCAGGTATTTTATAAGCAAAGGGAGAAAATAAAGGAAATCTCTTAGATTTCCAAGCATATGAAATAGGCAATTCAGGTATCCTAAAGTGAGTAATAAATAATAAGTGATAGATTAGCCAGTTTTAACTTTTAGCCATAAAAGTTATTGTATTGTAGCTCCCTGTGACTGACTGAACCCAAGTATATCCATCCACATTTATCAACAATTCTTTCACAAGCAGTACAGGTAATTAAGGTGATAAATAAAATCATCCATGAGCCACATGTATAGCATAAGCAGGGAAAAGCTCATGAAAACTTCTGTTTAAATGATAGTGGAATGTGATGGTCATCATTATCCAAAGTATATGTATGAAGATATGAATTCATGTGAATATACCTTGTATATAGCAGGAGATATGAAAAATTGTGCTCTATATGTGTAATATGAATTGTTACGCATTCCACTGTCATATATAAATTAAAAAAATTAAAAAACTTCTATTTATATATAAATACAAGAACAAACACCTGAAATAAGCAGCTATCTCTGACTCACAGAACACTGAGTCAGGCTTATGTTGTACAGGAAAAGAAGCTTACTAGGGGTCACACAACACAGAACATGTAACCCCCAGAATTGGTCAGTTCCATCCTGAAGGGAGGAATACTCAGTGTAAGAAGGGTCTACACCCAATGAATTAGAACTCTGATGACTTCAAACGGAAATATTTTGAAAGTGCATGGGATCAGAGGTTGCAATTCTAAGAAGATGAACTTCTAGAACATATTGAAGTAATTTGAAAGGGAGTGGCATACTTTAGAGATTTGGCAAGGAAAGAAGAGAAGAAAGCAAGTAACAGCCATTTAGTGGTCGATAGGAAAAAAAAATCATAGAATCAGACAATGCACTGACTCATTCCCCAAAGGTGAGGTTTATTAAGGAAACTTTATATATTACTAGAATAGGGTTCAACTGAACAAAGAAACTTAGTAAGTGCACAGTGGCAAATGCCTGTAATCTTCAGAGGATGGGGCAGGAGGATCACAAGTTCGAGGCTAGCCTCAGCAACTTACCAAGACTGTCTCAAAATAAAAAAAAAAAATAAAGGGAAAAGGGCTGAGAATGAGGATTAGAGATAAAGTGTCCCTGGATTCAGTTCCCACTACCACAAAAAAAGAAAAAAAAAAGTCTTATTAACTACTTAATCCCTTGTTCCCTTCTATATTTCACCCTTTATTACTGGTCCCAGAAACTCTACCTCATTTAACTTATACAAATGTCCTTGAGAAAGTATTCATTCTCTCCTCACCCCCCAAATTGTAAGCACCCTGTTTTTCTTTTTCACTGCCGTATCTGCACAATCTAGAAGATAGTTCATTAAATATATCTGTGTCTATATGAGAGATACAAGATAAATAAATGAGTCAATGAAGACAGTACAATTTGATTCATATCATCCGGATTTCCATTTTTCGGGTGGTTATAAGAGAATAGTAGTTTCCCTGTGAGAAGAAGAATTTTAAAAGGGAGAAAAAAAAGTTCTCTGTTCTTCCTATTTACTTCTCAGTGTTTTATTAAAATGGAGAGGGTGACTAATATAATTAATGCAAAATCTGTAATGAACAAAATTGCCTAAATATTTAAATTTTGTTACCAACCTGCCATCGTCTTCAATTCTCCACCAACCAAAAACTCACCTAGAGGTAGTTAGTTAGCTCTTGTTAAAAATGAAAGAGGGAAAATACATGAACACCATGTGCGTACAGTTTCACACTTATTGATAAGTAAAAATACCTGCTGTTCTGTTTCTGGCCAACAGACACAGGAAAAATGAGGGAATGTAGAAAGTGTTTGAGAGAAAAATGTCAGATTTCCCTAAGACAGTTTTTTTTAATAATTTGTAAAGTTATGCTACTTTTGTCCTCCTAAGTTTCAGAGGCTCGATTTTTTTTTTTTTCTCCAAAGAGTCGAGATAAGACAGCTATGAAATACAAGGAAGAAAAAAGTTCAATTTCTACAGTGGCAAGTAGTGAAATGCATAATTTTATATTTCCTCATGTGAGTAGATTTTATCATTAGGTGATAGTTTCGACATTAAGTAAGGAATGGAGGTATCCCTGTCCAGGTATCCAGAGAAATGGGAATCTAAGGAAGAATGAAGCTCTCTTCTTTTCAGTCCTAAATTGCTTCTTTTAATGTTTCCAAGTTTTATCTATTAATGTTACTTTTAGACCATTGTGTTTAACAGACCCCAAAAAAGGCCATGATATTCAAAAGGAAACTCATTTAATATTTTTAAAAGAAAAGAAAATATTATTGCTAAGGGGGAAAAGCAATCTGTCCTTGTCGTTGTTGTTCAGTTCTTATTTTTTGTAGTTGTGGGTACAAATGCTGACAAATCCAGAGGAATGAGACTCCCATGCCCTTCATGGTGGTTCTCCTGGGAAAAGAAGCAAAAAAAAAAAAAGAGGAAAAGCTTGTAATGAAAATAGGAAAGATGAAGTGTATACTCAAAGCATTAGAGAAACTAAAATATCAATGAGCTAGCTTATCTGTGAATTATGACTATCTGCCTGCATATTTTAGATGCCAAAGCCATGCATTTAATTCTGGTGATTTTTTTTTTCCGTGAAAACATGTCACATGTCCCAGCATCTCATTTCACTGTCATAGGATATCATACAGAATCTTTAGCTTCACCTCCTCCAGGCCCAGCCTCATTATTCTTGTTTGTTTGTTTTGCTTTGGTTTTTGTTTTGTTTGTTTCTGGATAGATCCACTCAAAATTTGGATAGAAAGAGGTTTAAAAGTTAGCAACCACAAAAGTTATGGGTTTATGAAAAAAAATTCCAGTCAAACAAGTTTTTTGGAAAATTTGTTAATCATATTTATCCAGAGAATTTCATTCTACATTAGAATCTGTTATTATTCTTTGGAAGTTATATAAAGCCTTGGCCTGATAGCTTTTCAGAGCCCTGTATGTGAAGATTTGCATTTTGAAAGAAAGAAAATATCATACTACTTGCCCTGCCAAGTGCATTCACTAAATAATGTGCAGTCTGACTTTTAAAAATTTGACTTGAAGGAAATTTTACTAATTAAACAATAAGCAAAATGTTGAGTTGGCTAGGTGATATGTTATTGAGACAAGAAACTCTCTATGAAAGTGCATATTTAAATATAAAATCAGCACACACCTTGTAATTTCACTTACACTTTTGCCTTGCTTGTGCACCACTGGGACTCACCATTGCTATCACATTCCAGGATTAAGTAGCTTGTTCCCACAGCCCAACTCCATTAGGAACACACAGATTCTGTCACTTTAGGTCAGCTGTGAAAGGGCAGAAGGCAAAAGTGCAGAGAGGCCAAGGAACACTCCTCTCCCTAGGTAAAAGGTTTAATGCCATTTTTTGTCATGCATTTTAACCCAATGATTTTGTCATAATCTCTGGGGAAGTTTTCCATTTTCTTAATAAATTATTTATTGGTTATGGTAGCAACAGCTCAAAGGAATTTGTTTATGCACAAGCCACTCTCTGGTGACCTTTAGTTGAGGTGCTTCATGTTCTTTCTAGTTCTTTCTGAGGTCTATTAGACAAAATTCTTGAACAGCAGTGAAAACATGGTATAATGGTATAGTGATATTATGTGGCTTGATCCAGTGTCCAAAATTATGTATGATCACAATACTATAGGGGTGATTTTTTAACCTTTGAACTTCTATTGGCATCACATTCAATGCAGTTTTTATCTATGATAATCACATAATTTATAGTCCAGGTTATATTAATTTGGGAGTAGAAAAGGACACCAAGAAAATATACAGTAAACCAGGTGTGTGTGCAAAAAAATGGATAAATGGTTACTTAATTATTTTATGATAATCAAAGAAAGTACCATGAACTCAACTAAATGCTGGTGTAATTACTGAAAAAATGCACAGTTCAGGGAAAAATCCAGGTGAATCAATATATATTCTTGAGGCCCTAGAGGAGAAAGAAAGATGAGGAGTGGACACATTAATTTTTTGCTTTTCTCATTAAAAATTTAGTCTTTGTACTAAATATAACACTAAGGTCTAATAATTTCTGAAGAATGTCTTTATTATATTATTTTCTTTAGTTTAAGTTTTAATTCTCTATTCAGGGGGATTTTAGCTCTAGAATATTATTTATTTAATTGTTCATGCAATTATTATGTAAGAATTATTAATGCTTCACTATATCCAGGCACAGTTCCAACTGCAAAGTCTACAAAAATGAGCACAAAAAAATGGCTCCAGTCAAGAAGTTACAGAAGAGAAATAGCCATTGCATAGTAATGAATGGCAGAATAGGTATATGGTAATAATACCAGAAATGCACAGTGCACTTAATGTAAGTTTCCTGACAAGGTCCAAGGCTTGTTGCATTCTGTTGGACATGAAACATGGAAAACCATACAGATATGTTCTTTTCCCCATGAGTATGACAACATACAACTTAATAGAATTGGAAAGAGAAAAACAAACCAGAACCAAGTAGGAAACATACAAAAATCTTTACAAAATAACTGTTAAAAAAAAAGAATTTTATTTTGCAAGTCTATGATACATGTTTCAAAAAAATTGGACATGGATTTTCCCCCCCTTTCCAAGTATGTCTCCACTCCTTGAATCTGAGCTGGACTTTTTATGGCAAACAGAAAGTGGGGGAGTCAAAATTCACAAGTTTTAAATTTGAGTTTTAAGAGGCATTACACAATTTCTCTTGCTCTTGGAATCTCTGACATTGCAACCATATGGACAACCCAGAGATAGGTTTGTGGAGGATCAGAGACTCTGTGGAATCTCTTGATGACCTAGTATCTGACTATAGAGGCATGAGTAAACCTGGAAGACTCCAGGAAAATAATCAGCTGAATTCAATGCAGCTAGTTAAAAAGCAGTCACACACTAAATGATTAGGTTACTGTTTTAATCTACTAATTTTTGAAGAGTTTGTCATTAGCAAAGAAACAATATAATAATGAGCCTCTGAGTCTACACTGTAGGTTTTAATATATGTATTAAACGATATACAAGCATATATATATATACATATATGCATAAATATATATAAAACAATACTGTAGTATCTTAAAAATTTTATTCACAAATTATTAAGATGACAAATTATAAGATGTTTGCAATTATAAATTATATAACAAACTATTTATTTGCCGTTTTATCACATAATCACGAGACACTTTCAAACTCCTTTTCCCAAGATTCTGAGTGATTCTGAAAACAAGTCAACTTGAAAAATAATACCAGTCCTCGGTTCCCTTGTTTCAAAAACTTACCAGGAAGAGATTCCAGCAAACACTACAATGCCAAAATAGCAGAGGTAAATGGCTGAAGCATTTCTTGTTTTGCCCATATGAACCTACTAATGGGGATGTAGGTACCTGAGAATGACAGCTGGAAGGAGGTTCCAAGGTGAGGTATGGATTATTGTTGCCTTGAGGAATTGCAGCTGATTCAAGAGTGCTATATGACCACAAAATGCATAGAAAAAAATTGCAATGGGGAAAAATGCTGGGGTGGTGGTAGAAGAAGGATTGTTAGCAATCCTTAGGTCATTATCATTATTTCCCCTTCCAGAAATTTAATGATAAGAATGTACTTCCATTTATTGAATAAGTTCATATGTATTAGGATGAAAAACTAATATCCTTTTAAAAATTGGTTTGTTACATAACTGTAATTTTTTATTAGAATAGCTTAATTGCAATTTGAGGGAATCGGAATTTTGACTGAAAATTTAAGGAAGGCAAAGGGGAGAAAAATTTATAAACTTTACACATGCATGAAGAAGGATACCCTAGGTTAGCGACTTCCTACAATTTCTAACTTGGGAGTAAATGAGCCACAGTAAATACAGCTCAAAAATTAGGTATTCAAAATCTAAGATAACTTGAGATGGCCTAGAGACAAAAGTTAATTAAAACATTAAATCAATACAGAAAATAAATGAAACTTTGGAATTATGAATGGCTCAATTCAAATGCTTTTCTCTTCTTACTTTGTCCTCTCACCCTGTGAAACTACTTCCTTGCCCATAAGCTTTTTAATTGACACACAAATGACTCTCAAGTTATTTGAATTTTTTAACCAAAAATATCTTCTGATCTCTGTGCCTGAATATCTATTTGATGATGTCACTCTCAAATATCACAGAGCCAGTACAAACTCACAAAGTTGATATTTGAAACAATCATGTCTATTCCCAGATGGGAATGTCTTCCAGTTTATTTCATTTGTGAATAACCCTGCCACCCATCCAGTGCTGAGGTGTCACACTGATACTTGGTTTTTCCTTGCCCCAGATCCAATTTATCAGATACTATTGGTTTTACTCTTCAAAACCTTGGAAAACATCTACTTCTCTCCTCTGTATTACTGTCTTCTTAGTCCAGCTAAGCTCCTGTCTTGTTGAAATACTTCCATGACTTGCAATTCTTTGTCATAGCATCTACTGCTTGCTTCTGTTCCTCTCTCTCTCTCTCTCTCTCTCTCTCTCTCTCTCTCTCTCTCTCTCCACTGCACTGACAGTGATCTTGAATAAACACAAATATAGTCATTCTCTGCTTTGAAATATTCAGTAGCTTTATTTTTTTATAAAGGCAAAAAAATATTTTTTTTATGTTCTAGAAAGCCCTGCGATAACTGAATGCTGCCTACACCTCTAACCAATTGCTCTCCCCTTTGAATTTCAGATGCAGAGGTGACTCTGGCAGAGTGGAGAGTGTAATCCAGCTGTGATGCCTGTGTGGAATGGGCTCCCCTTCATGCACCATTTTGCATATGTTGCTCACTGTGCTTCCCCTCATATCCCAAGGCCAGTACTTCCTAATTCGCTCCTCAGAACTTAACCTGAGATGGACTTCCTCAGGAAACTTTCCTGAACAACGTGACCCAAGCTAGTAGAGTCCCTCAATTTTATGGTTCACAATCACTTTACCTTCAGAAACTTTGTGTTAATGAGCAATTATATATTTTCTCAATTGCTAGAGTAATGTCTGTCTGGATTTATGCTGGCCAATTCAGTAGCTGTTAGTCACTCGTACCTAGACAAATTTAATTAATTAAAAAAATTTAAATTTCAGTTCTGCATTCAAACTAGCCACATTTCAAGTGCCAAGTGCTTAATAGCCCCTTACAGCTACTTGCTACAGTATTAGAGCAGAAAAAAAGATATTTTCCTCACTGTGCAAAGTTCTATTGGGCATCATAGATCTTGATTGTAAGCTCTATGAAAGTGGAGTCAATTTCTATTTGCTCAACATTAAAATCTTATTCCTAGTAAAACTCAAAAAATATTATTTGCCTTTTGTTAGGATATTTTCCCTAGGTTCAAGCTTTTCAATTCTATATTATAAAATGATTTTGTTAAAATTATTATTTTAGCCCTGTGGGATGGTGTGTTCCTGTAGTCCCAGCTACTCGGGTAGCTGACATAGGAGGATTATTTGATATTTAGAGTTCAAGATAGCTTGGACAACATAATGAGACCCATCTCAAAAATGAAATAATAATAATAATTAATGTTGGGTTTGTTCACTTCCTAAAAGATTAATTAATTTGCTCATATATTCATATCTTCATGGCCTAACATAGCTCATGTAGATGGTCCATTTCAATTCAGTATTGTCCTACAGATCATAGCTGAAATTTTCCTAAATCAGACTCTAAGTACTTATGATTTAATAACATCTCAAGCTTAAGAACCTCTATGGTTTAAGGGTGAGCAATTTTCTTCAAGTGTTCCTAAATCACCTCTGTCTCTCCTTTTGAATTGCAGTATCACCTTTTTCTTGTAGAGATTGATTGTGGGCCAGTTGGCTCACATCCATATCTCTAAATCATGCATGCACTGGTAGAGCTGACAGGTTGCAGGAGGAATTAGAAACAAGGCCAATGAAACTCATCTTCTGTCATTCTGTTTTAACTCTGAATCAGGATACCTGCTAGTCTGTCACATTTGCAGGAGGGTCTGGAGGGTGCCCCACCTGGGACACTTGTTTCTCCTTGATTTTACTTCTGTGTTTCACACTATCTCACAGAGTTTCCATTAAAATGTTGAGGACTTTAAAAAGGAAAGAAAGACACTTATTTTATGAAGGTGTGATCCAAATCTCTTAACCATTTTTAAGTAAATGGAAGGGTTGATGAGGCCTTGGGGATTTATAGAGGATCTATTACCTAGATAGAGTTAAATAGAGCAGGCACTTTTTAATGGATTGATGGAATTGTCCAAAGTCTAGACAATTAAAATATATAAAATATTATTTTAAAATTATTTAAAAAGTATTTTAAATTTAATTTTATTGTAAATTATTTTTGTAAAAAAATTCTACATTCTATTGTAGTCAGAGGAGGAAGATGTTCACAAAAATAAATGTTGGGGGCATCATTCATTTCTGTATAATAGGGTAGCTTTTTCTGGATCAAGTATAAATAAGATGATTGATCCCTAGTAAATGCTAAATCAGCTGACAATTTACCCCTTACTTCCAAAGAACACACACACACACACATATACACACACACACACATGAATAAATAAATAAAACTATGAACCAGAGGCAGAGAAATGTTGGAAACATTAACAACCTCAATTGAAAATAGTCAAAGTAAATCGGTATTTTTACATAGTCCATTAGGGGATGAACTTCAGTGCTTAAGAACATGAATAACTGTAAGCTCATAGTTCAAGAAATATGTAATTCTTTCCAATTTTCACTGACTATGCTTGTTTAAAAAATATCATAGTACAGAGAAGCTCAGGATTCTTGCAGAGGGAAGATTAGCAGAATTTAGATCACAAAGTTTCAGATTTCTAAGTCTAAACAGAAATAATGACTTTCTTTTTTTACTATCTCTGACATTTCTAGACTGCTGTTCACAATTATGCATACAATAAATGCATAATCATGCTATATAATTACTATTTTATTGTTAGTTATTTTATTCCTAATTAACATTATAAGTCCAAATTAACCAAAAGAAAATAGAGAAATTCTAAACAACTTTAATATTAAATATATTAATTAGTATTTACATTCAGGGATGTAATAGAAGAGTGAAATAAATTAAACATGATGAAAAGTCTTTTACCATTAAGGTAAACACCATGTTGAAATATGATGCCATAAAGAGAAGCAAATCTTTTTTTATTGGTATTGAGCCTACAATATGCTAAATAAAATTGGAAATGTAGACTTTAAAATCAGAAAGTGATAGACTTAAACTTTCATTTTGCAGCTAACTAGAAAAATCATCCAAACTTTCCTGCCCTTCATATCTATATTATGAGACTGTTCAATTTCTTAGGTGATTGTCAGGACTTGAATAAGGTGATGTACATAAAAATATCTGCCATGCTGTAAGTTCATAATAGGCACTCACTTACTGAATCAAAAGTATTATCTCTAAGAAACAGAATTATGTTTTCATATTGGTAATTCATTAGATGACATAAATACTGCTTGTGATCAGATGGATACTTAGAAATTGTAGTTAACATAGAAAAAAATAGTTCAATATGTGTATATTTATTTTAGTTATTTTCCGGGCATTTGAACTTTTATGCAAATTATTTAATGGCAAATATATGGCATATCAAACAAGAATAGTAATTAGCTTAAATTTAAGACCAAGAAATATTTTCCAATTTATTTCCAATAAAGAAAATGTTTCAGACTCAGTTTCCTTTTTCAAATTTTACAACCAAACATTGTGTCTGGCTAGAATTTAGGAAAAAAATAGAGATAAATTATATAAAAGATTTTGTAAGGGATAACTCCTTTAGCTTTTATAAATTACTAAAGAGTAAATACTAATTTTGTCATTATTCTATAATTTACTCAGAGTATGTACAATAATGAATGTTTAGCAAAAAGTTGAGAATAGCTTCAAAGAAGATGAATTTCCATATACATGTTTAAATTGTTTTTGAAAAATATATTGTAAATGAATTTAGTCTTTGCTATAACCCTAATATATTTGGTAAATCTGCATTTGGAATACTTTTTAGTCAAGGTATATTATGCCCCTGATAATTTGGAACCTGATATTAATACATTATATAAAAATAAATTACAATGGACCATATTTGTGCTGGAAAAAAAATCCCATCCTATCATCTGATTTCATAAGAAACATATTTTGAGCTATACTGTTGGGAGTATGATTTTCATGGAACACACAAATGATGACTGGTACAAAAAAAAAAAAAATGCCCCTTTAAGGAGTTCTGCCTTACCAAGGCCTCAATTCAAATAGGACAAGGTTTTGGCAGAATAATAATTCATGTTTTCTAAATGAAGTTAGTTTGTGCCAACTGAGTTTTCCTTTTTTCTTTTTCTTTTCTTGGTAACTGAAGAAGGCCAAGTACATTTCATGGTTTAAAAAATAAACATTGCTACTGGCTTGAGGCCAAGCCCACCAAGTATTGGCTTATAGTTAGTTCATTTTGACAGTCATTGGTGTACCAAGAAAATAAAGGAATGTTTAGGAATAGGAATGCTGACAGTTTTTGTGATACAACTCTAGTGTATCTGCCTTGCTTATGTTTTTTTTTTTAATCAATTAGACATAAAATGATCTGTCTGCATCTGGCTATCAGTCCTCACACATTCACCTTTGCTGCCAAGGTAGTGTCACCCATCTATGACTGCTCTTTTTGGTTTTTTGCTCTCAGTCTCTAATTTGCAGAACCAATTTTCCACTTCTCCAAAGACTCCCACACCAAGCACTCTGCCATTAATTGCTGACATGGAACCCTCTGGAAAATACTTTCAAAATAAAAGTGTTTCATTAGAAAAGGTGTAGTTTGCTGCAGAAATATTTTTATATTTTACCAACAGTATAATTATTTTTATGTGTTAACTTAGAATCACAGGTTTTAAAGGTGAACCAACTAAGGGCCTCTAGAATTACCAAAGTAAATATGAGTCTAGCAACTTGTTCACAAACAAAATAATAACATTTGAATATTTTCATGCTTGAGTTGGATAAAGAGAAAATATAATTAAAGATTGTAACATTTGATCAATTTATGAATAAGAGAATTGTAAAGGCTTGGCATGTAATCGGTTTCTTTGATAGAGGAAATATATCATTTTTTAATCCACCAGGTAAAAGTTTTCTGTATGTCAAATGTTCAAACCACTTTAGAAACAAGCTTATATTCTTAAGAACAAGTCCTTATAAAATAGTGTTCATCTAAACACAAATTAAGATGCAAAAATTAAAACATTTGGCTAAACTGATTTATTGTTTAGTATGAAAAAATATTCAATGTGGCAAAGCAGAACACAGACAGGAAAATGAAGACAATCATTTAAGAACACACACCATTAGTAAAGAATATTTAAATAATTTCTTGTTTCCTTGAAACATTAACTTCCCGAGATCACAGTAAGATAAACAAAAGCAGTAAACAAAGAACAAGATGAGAAAACAAAATGGATAGATGTTTAAAAAGCAAAGAAAATAATACAGTTATGGTCTTATATTTAATGTCTGCATTACCTGAAGGGAAAAAAAATGTTTCCCATATGTTGCTCAACAGCACATTCAAGAATATGAATGTTATCCAGGCTGGGTCTGTAGCTTAGTGGTAGAGAACTTGCCTAATATGTGCCAGGCCCTGGATGCAATCCCCAGCACCAAGAAGAAACAAACAAACAAAAAAGAATGTATCTGATAGAAAAAGTTACCATATCTAAGGAAGTTTGGGAATTGCTGTGAGATACATACCTAAATTAGGCATTCAGAGCAAAAATTAAAAATGACTGTATTTGAATGTATTAACACAGATAGTACTCTCACTTCTTTGATTCTTTGACCAGATAGACTTTTGTGGGAATTTCTTATAGCACTTTATGACTGTCTTCTAAAAAATACACTTTAGAAATTATAGTCTGGGCCTAAACCTCCTCCTTTTAAGATATAATTGCCACTAATTTTAATTTCAAGAGAACTTTCTTTCCCATCACTTTTGTTTGCTATATAAGAGTAGTTCCCCAAGAATAATTTTGTTTGAAAGGTAAAAAGAAAGAATAAGCAGATAATAGAAATGGCAAAGTATTGGGATGTCATTTATTTTCCCCTAAAACTGTACAGAGTTTTCTTTCCTTATTGGCTTTCAATAGAAATTTTCTGTACCAGTATTTTCTTTTATTCTTTGTAATGTATGAGTTTATCATAAATATAGAAAGACAAAGCAGAAAATTTGAACCCATACAGGTGATTTACAATTTAAATCAAATAAAATAATAAAGATAACTTAAAGTTTAAGTAATTTATAATTGTTATTCTTCTTGGTTCAGCATAAATAATAAGAAGTTACATTAATCATTATGATTGAAATTGCTGTTACATTACATAACATTACACATTTTGATGTTTTCTGTTTATAATCTGTTACCTATAAAGTTGTTACTAATAGATTTTCCTAACCTATTGGTTAAAATTATCATAAGTTTTCTCATGTTTGTGGAAAGAGACTATTGGTTTAGTAATCAGAGTTTGCTAACCATTCACATCTTAGTTCCCAGGATGCTGACACATAGTAGGCACTGCAGGGAAATCCCATTTTATTCTCCTCCATGTGAAGGACATAAGACTTAGAAAAAAAAAAAAAACATTGTTTGGATACAAGACAGGATGGGATTAACTATTAAAACCTTATAATGGGGACACATGATAACATTTTTTTACTTGTAATAAGGTGATATTTATTTATTTTTACTGCAGAGATGGTAAAATTCTAAACCCAGATTGTCCCATTCCACACAAAGCCATATGCTTGAAAGTAATAACTCAGAGTGCTCCAGCAAACCTTCTTTCGCCCTATTTCCAAGATGCACTCATGTTTTCTTAGCACCTTGACAGTTTTAGTTCATCTGAAATTATGGTTCTTTTCTAATGGTTTCTAACAACTCTTCCTAAGTATGGTCCTATTGAATGTCCACATCCTTCAGAACCTGCATATAACAGGAACCAAACAGCTTTGTTTACTTTCATCAGGTAATAAAATATAAAAATGCAAAACTGATGGAAAGAAGAAGTGATCCAGAGTTATCCTTCCTCTGCTATCACAAAGTTATCCCCTATCAGGAAAACAGCAAACATTGAAAACCATATTTTTTTTGAAAGAAGATTGCTTAAATCAAGGAAACCTCTGAAAAACATCAATAGTTTCATAGAGTGATGGCAAGATAAAGAAAGATCAGAACATTCTGATCACACCTTACCAATCTACAAATATTGATGCTACTCATTTTTAAAAAGTGAAAGGAATAGAGTTTTTTTTCTTATTTTATTACTTCTTAGCTAATTTTAGTCTAGCAAATCTCTTAGAAACATGAAATAAATTTAACATTTCATTCCTGAACCATTATTTGAGTATAAGCTCTAAGTCTTTAATCTTACTGGCTGGAAAATGAAATTATTTTCTAGAATCTTTTTAAGCAGGAGCACTGTAACGCTCTTTCATGAAAAACATGATGCAGCAGAAAAGATCAAAGATTTATAGGGAAGTTCTTTTTCCTCTTTTTGAAAGTGGATGCCCATGGCTTTCACTAATTGAAAATTTTCTTTACAAAAACAGACCTGTAGGCAGTCTATTTGCAGCTGCCAGCATTAACTGCACATCGCTGTAACTTCCTGCTTTTAGAAACTAAGAGATCAATGGAGCTGGATGCTGACAATTTGAGGTAGACTTCACTAATTTGTAATGACATGGGCGTGCAGAAAAACAAGTAATTACCTAGCCATTATCCTTCATAGTTTCAAGTGATACAATTGACAGTATCGTTATCCATGAGTAAGGAAAGGGGAAAAAAAAACTAGGTGGTCATTAACATTGTAAACACTTATGGTTCATTTTTATTAGGAAGCTCTTTTCAATGTAGTAACTTTCACAAATCAACTGTGTGTGTGTAAACTGATACATTTCAAAATCTTTGAAGTAAAACCATATAGCTATCATTTTTTTTTGCTGATAGGGGCAAATTGATTTTGGTTGCTCTTGTGTCCAAACTGTCCTTTTTTCCTTATATTCATGAAGTCTGAATTCCAGATCCAAGTCTGGAGTTCGGTGTCTCGGGATGAAAAAAGTTGTGGATAAGGGAGTGTGGCTTTTAGTTTTCTTCGGTTAGCTTAAGCCAATTACGAATTTGGATAGAGTCACATTTTATTAGACTTACATTTAACTGAATTGTTCCAGTATCACTTTCTTTCTACCTGCAGATCATATTACAAAACGATTTTAAATAAAAAATTATTATTGTTTATAATAATCATTCAGGTCAGTAAAAAATTTAATTCAAAGAAAGTAATTAAAAATAAAATCCTCTCAACACTCAAAATTAGCAATAAAATGTTTTTGTGCAGTTCCTCCCAATCTGTTATCTAGGAAGAAGGAGGCATCTCTATTCTCTCCTTGACAGCTGGAAACGTTCTTTTTACCATATGGAAACACATGAGTCACTCCCCCCTCAAGAACCCTTGCTAGAGGCCAATCACACTTGAAGAAAACTCCAATATTCTTTCCTCATCCCACAAGGCCCTGCATGATTTAACTGCCTACACATCCTCTGACCCCAAAACTCTTACACAGAATTCTGTGCACATCTACTGATAATCCCACAAATTAGCTCATTGGTTCTTTACACCATGACCTTCAAATCTCTGGTTTGCCATCATTTAGGATGACCAAAGTTGTCCCAGTTTTCAATCTGAAAGATCCATGTGCCAGAACATCTTCAGATCTCAGCAAAATGTGAGAATAAGGGTATAATTAATACTCTGTACCCAACTAATTACCCTTAACAGGATAGCTATTTTAAACATGCTAGTTTTGAATAGTAATCACTTTTATGTCCAAAAAATTGTGTGCTACAGTATGAATTATTGATCTTATATTTTTCAGCACTAATTTCAAATGCCATCTTTCCTAACAAAAACGAAATAAAATATAAATCTGAAGGCCAGTTTTGGAGTATTTATACTTATTAATTAATTATTCAAATATATTAGCAAGAAGACTATAATTCTAAGAAAATGACTTAGCAATATGCCATAATATGTAGAAACAAAAATGCCATTCTCATTATTTTTATTTTTAGTGTTTTATTTGTTCATTTATTTTTCAGATGAATTTCAAAGTAATTTTGACATTATAAAAATATCACATTGAAATAAATTTGAATTTCATAGAATTACAACTTAATTTGAAAAAAACACATATAGTTATAATAATACGATTTTCCACTGGGCTGTAAAAAATATCCATATCAGTTTCCAATTATCTTTGTGATTCTTTATACCATGTTAAAGAATATTTGTATATTATATAAGCTGAATTTATAAATATAAAAGAATTGAAGTTTTGGTTGATTTATCATTGTTCATTTTAATTGTTTTGTCAGATAATTATTTTAAACAAGATATTTTATTTCCAATATTATATAGTTTTTTTTTATTCTTTTGAATAGAATTCTATAATCCTGGTATTAAACAAGGACTGTAAGAGCTATTCTTATAATATCTCCCTTTCTTACTATGTTGTCTGAACAATATACTAAGATGAAGAATGATGTGAGTCTCCATTTAGTTACTAAGACGTTTAGCTATCTTTTTCAGAAAGTTTTTTATTTTTCCTACTTTTATATATCCTTATTTTTTCTATAAGCTGAGGAAAATATTTAATTGGGCTATTAACAGTTAAGCTTCATGCTGCCTTCAAGAAAGGCTCTCTCAATTCAAGTTAGAGCCTTGCTGATGGTCATAGCTGCCAGCTGCCCTGAAATCCTGCTTGTTCTGCCTATGATTGCTTCTACTTTCTGTGGCAGAGAACAGTTACTCCTTTGGTTGAAAGCCCCTCAGCTTTACTGTTTATCCATTGATGCCACAGGGGCCTTGACCATCTGCCTTTAAATTGCATTTGGCCTTCTTTAAGGGAAACAGCCTTCTTCAGATCCTCCCTCATAAATAGTTTGAACTTGTGATCTTACCTTGGTGTCTGTTTCATAGAAAATTCAAACTCAGGCAAGTGATGCTGGGAGTGTCAAGACTCTACAGTGGGGGCTGTGGGCAGGGAGCAGCCCAAAAGTAGCTGGTAAAGAGGATACTGTTTATTCTCAATATAGTGGTACATAGTAATGTTCCAGTCACTAAATATTTTATCTGACCCAACCTTTGTGAATACATCCCTGTGGGAGAGAAAGCTCTGCAGGTGTGATGATTTGTGTATTTCAATGTTATAAAGGGACAGTGCCTAAAAAGAGCATAGTTTGTGACTTTCTAATAGGGTTATATTGAAGCCCTACAGAAGAATGAGAAACTGAGGGCTATCAACAAGCAGCTAAAGACTAAGAAGAAAAGCCACAAAAGACCTAATGCTTAGAGATTCAGAGCCCCAAAGATGTTTAAGTACTCAACATAAGCAGATCTATGCTAACATTGAGTCATGGTTGAGAAAACCTAGGTATGTAAAAAATGAAATGCAGACAGCCATATAGATGTTTATGATAATACTGGCATTTGAGAACTCTCGGGAGCCTCAGAATTTGCAGAAATCACCCATACTTCAATCACCAGATATGCTTTGATCCTTTTCTGTTTAAAGGTCTGAACTCCCTTACCTGCAAAGGGACAGGTGATCTGCCCAGGTGTTATCCCTACTTTTTTCCTGTATGCTAGACATGATATAGAATTAAATTCCATTCTTGGGTTATGGTGGATATTACTAGGAAGATATATACACTGAAGGAACTTAATAATTTAGTGGGAGCACAGGGAGTAACACTGTGGATGGTTTTTAAGAGTGCATAATAAGAGAGCCAGAATATAAGACTTGAAAAGCATAACCTCATTGACATAGGTACAGACTCAGGATATTGAATTTAATAATCTGCCTAGAACCTCAACTAATAAGGGAAGGTCTATATTAATGTGGCATTTAGAAACTTGGTAAAAGTGATGGCCAGAGACAAATGAAGTAAAAAATGTGTAAGCTATCTTAAAAGAAGGTGGATAAATGAAAAAACAACTGGGTACAGTGGGTTTGATAAAATGCTAATATTATATGAGGCCAGAAATCCAACCCAAAGGTTATGTTCCACAAACTATTGACCAAGGTTGAGAGAATTACACTGGTGAGAATCTCAGATGGATTTCATTGGTGGCTCTGTTCTGCAAGCCAGGGATAAAGATAGGAAAAGAAGTCACAAGGCTGAGCTTATTACTGTCTAGAGGTATCATGGTGGGGGAAGGGCATTGTGAGAGAGGCCAAGTGGCTGTGCTTAATTATCAGTTGACAGAGGACACAATTACCATTAACACTAAACAAGGTAGAATTTTGCCAAGGCCTGAAGGAGAATGGGGGGGGGGGGTGCGTGATTGATAGAACAGTTTCCTTAGGCTGAGGTGGAAAGCCAAGAAGCTTGCTGCTTACTGTTTATCCCTGACTAATTGGAAGTGTATGGTCACCCCCAATAAAAAAGTCATGTTCTATTATTTTGTTTACAGATCTGAGCTAATTTTAAGATTCAGGATGCACTGACTGAAGTGGCAGCCTCAGGAGACCTAATGGCAGGTGAGTTATCAGCTATTTGTTGTGGTGACAAAATACCTGGAGGGAAAAAAAAAAAGTTTAAAGGAGGAAAGATTTTTTTTTCTTATGTCTTTATAGGTTTCAGTCTATGTTTGTTTATCTCTGTTCCTTTGGAGGTAAGAAGAGACAAAATATCATGGTGGGAAGGTGTGTCAGAGGAAACTGCTTAGTTCACAGAATCGGGGAAGTAGAGAGAAAGAAGGAAACGTCGTAGTGACAAGCAATACTCTTGCAGGGTCCAAACCCAGTGACCTACTTCCTCACGTTAGGCCCAACTCCTAAAGTTTCTACCACCTCCCACTAATGTCATCAAGTTATTGATCCATCAGTGGATTAATCCACTGACTTGGTCAGACCCCTCATGATCCAATTATGTCCCCAAAGCTCCTCTTCTGAACATTGTTCATCCAGGACCAAGCCTTGAACCCTGAGCCTTTGGGAGACATTATAGATTCAAACCATAACAATAGTACACACTACAAGTCTCCTCGGTTCTTTTCCAAAGTAACCTAAAACCACTTAGGTGACCATACAATAAGGAAAGGAAATACTCAGACATTAGGGGAAATATTAGACCCAGCCCGGTGTGCATGTTGGTGCTGATAATTACAGAAACAAAACGTTATTATCGCCTTATTAGGTGGAATCTTATGGGGACCAAGTAATAACTGGAGTCCTGACTGAAGTGCAGCTTACAGAGGGCCTCAGTGTTCTTTATCCCCAGTAAAAGTAAAATTGATGTACTTGGCAGGTGGGAAAAAAGATCCCATACTAGAGCTTTCTTGTGGGGAAAAGTGAATGGAAGCCTCTGAAATCATGACCAAGGCAAAATATTGCATTTCCAGCATAAAAGCTTGGGAGATGTCAGAGATTAGAATGATTAAAACCATCCTAAAGGAGCCAAGGAATAGCAAGGTGGTAGTCCTATCATATTTCCACTTAGTTATCGGTTCTGTAGAAATTTCAGAATATGTGCAGATGGTCTCAGGCTTACTCAAGTAGGAGACCTTTACATCTATTGAGCTGGATATGGGACTCATTGCCAGAGCACATGAGCAAAACTTAGACACCTGCCATGAAGCTTCTGGTCTGGTTAAATTATTCCTTTCAATCACAATAAAAAAGGAGAACCAGAAACAGTTGATATTCACATGGAATGGATAAAATATTTCTTTAAATTATTACCTCAGGGATACTTGAATTCTCTTCCCTCTGCCCTAATACAGTATAAAGAGTTTATTTCTCTGAATTTCCATTCATTGCTTTGAATATCATTTTTATGGTATCATATTTATTGGATAAGACAAGCAAGAGACAGCTAGAGGTTGATTTGGATGACTTGTTACAACACATTCCCTCCGAGACGAGATGCTAAATCTTACGTAGATTCAGGAACCTGTGGATTTCAGTAAAGTTTTTTAAGTCCTTATGTTTAGGAAATGTGGTGGGTAAAAGAAAAAAAAAATGCTGCCTCTTGCATCCTTAACTACAAAAGGTAAGGCACAGTGCTTAGTAGATCTTTTGATAATCTGGTGACAGCACATTCAACCCAGCCCTTATCATGATATAAAATTATCTCCTTTAGTTGGTTGTTTACCTATTATTATTGCTGAAATTCTAATATATAAAGTTATGTCTAACTCAATAGCATGCTCAGGGTAGGGTGATAGCAGCCATAAGTCCTAGATGAAGTCATAGAAGTGAAATCTTAGAGGATGTATAAATAAAAATAAAACCAACTATAAGTTGGTTTGCTTTTCATTGTTGTCATGCACTAGAAATACTAAATAACATACAAGTGGTAAAACACAATGCTCTCTAAGACTATTTGTTATTTAAGTTCTAAATAATTGCTATAGTTAATACTAAGTATTGTGCATATCTATAAATTTAGTTTTATTTCATAGATTTAGTTAGTTTTTCTTTAATAAACATAACATTTTACAAGGAAGATAATTCTGGGAACTGTTTTCAGTTGGCTCATGAGTCAAGAAAAAGAACCAGCTAAATGGGTTTAATGAAGATAGCAAGCTTGTTAAGGTTGAGAATTGTTCAAACTTCTTTCAAATTCCCCTCCTGGATACAAATCCAGTACTAACTATAGATTCTTGCATTTGAACAGTGGTTTTATAAAAGATAATAAAATAAAACTGGAGTTTCTGTAATTATATTATTGTGATCTCTTAGAATTTGAACTTGTGAACTGTGGGATATAATATTTTGTTTGGCATATGCAGATTTTAATTCATACATGAAATGCATAAGTGAATTTGAATAATATTATCATGACATTCCTCTCTTTTTTAAAAAAAGTAATTAGAACAGTTTTAGGTTTAGAGAAAATTACAAAGTTGGTATAGATTTCCTAAATACCCTATATATAGTTTCTCTTATGATTAACATCTTCCATTATTATGGTATATTTGTCACAAATAATTAACTACTATTAATACAATATTATTAAATAAAGATCATAATTTCTTTCAATCTCTCTAGATTTACTGAATTTGATTTCTGTTCCAGGGTCTCATCCGAATCACAATATTTATATTTAGTCCCAATGTCCTTTATCTGTAAGAGAACATGGTATTTTTTTTAATTGGCACACATGTGCCTTTGTGAGCTAATTCTGTCCTTCTGATTAAGGAATATTTCCATCCAACTAAGAATGTTTGGAAATAATTTTGTAAAAATATTTTTAATATGAGAAATTTGAAACATACACAAAGTAGATTTTATAATATTTTTTTCATATATTCATCATGTATTCATGTATTTTCATGTATTTATCATGGGAAAATTCTTTTTAATTGTCTTAAGTTTACAAGTGAATACATTAACTATGATATGCTTGCTAAAGGTCTATTTCAAGTTAGATTTCACAGCTCTTAGATAATACTTTCCAGGGCCTTTTGTTTTTCCTGCCATGATGAAGTTTAAGACTTCATTTTACTTTTTTTCTAATTTATTTTCTATGTTGCCATTCAAATGTAGATTTCTGTTCTACATGAGAGGTACACATTTTGATTTCATAAAAAAAGTAATTATGGTCTATCAAATTGACTGGACATGTGTCAATAATAATTATTAAGACTATATAACAGGGGAAAAGAGGTTATTGATTGGTATTGTAAAGTAAACATGGTACAAAAATTGTGTACATGATGGCAACTGTGTAAACAAATGTTGTACCTGCACCTATACTAATCAGAGGAAAGTAGGAAATAATGAAATTAATGTTTGTGGAACATGGAATGTTTGCAGTTGGTGATTTTTATAAAAAATTGAACATTTTAAGTTGAGATAATTGTATATTTGTATTCCATAAGAAATATTGCAGAGAAATCCTGCATGCAGGGATCTGCCTGTGAATTACTTGAGGGTCTTCACTTGGTATCCAGTCATGGAGATTTAGATTTTTCCTTGAGAATTATCCAGGCTCCCCCTGCACACATTAGATTGACCAAGGCGTATGACCTCTATCTCTGCTCTCCAGAGTTGGGCATAACCTGTTGGGAACTGGACAGCCCACCTCCTACCTTATTTGGCAAAGAATATTCCTTGGAAAATATTCCTTTGATGTTCCCCAATATAAACTGCTCTTTTCAGTATGAAGCTCAATCCCTAATATCTGGCTATCCCTTCCTGCCTCCTCTTTCCAAAAATATTTCCTGTGTTCTGTGGTTTTTTTGACACTACTTTTCTTAGCTTTTATTTTGCAGCCAGCCCATTCTGCCTAGTGGAACTTCATTCCCATCCCTGTTCAGGTTGTGGGTAGGACCTGCATTTACTTTGCCAAGTTCCCCCAGGAACAACACCTTGCAAATTTGGACATTATCACAACTGGGACAGCAGCACCATCAAAGTCAATGTCATTGTCTTCCTTTAAATGACAATTGTTTCAAAGATGAAGATGAAAAGGAAGCAATTTATTATTATTTGTTGTTCCAAAGGTATTACTGAAACTAATTCTCTTACAGAGATGGAGGTATATCTATTTGGGTATCAGATAGGTATGCTGTGATCTAGCCTTTTACTGCAGTTTTAACAACACAGAAGCTAGGACATTATACTAGAAGGTAAATCAAAATGCATATATATCATTTTTTCAAGTAGAGCTACAATTTCTTAATTTTTCATGAAAGTCAGTTGCTTGATGTTTATTTCTCTTTAGTAGTTGTCTTCCCTTTGACTTTAACTCAATGGTGAGTGCTCTTCTTGACTTGTAGCATTCTGTACTAGCAATGGATGACATAACTTTGTCTGTGACTCTCTTCATTACTGTCTCCTTCCAATTCTCTTTAACTTTGAACAAGAAAATGAAGCCAATCAGTTCTCTAAATAAAACTGAAAGACAACGTGCCCCTTATGCACACTTAAAGAATCATATGAAGATTCAATTAATTTGATTCTTAACAATCTGAAAACAGATGGGCACTAAATAACAACAGGATATTGCTATAGTGTCAATCATATCAATGGAACTTGAAGTTGTTGATTTGCTTCCCACTTAAAAAAATGAATACAAATTAAAATGCAAATGAAATGATAAACGCAAGCCCATTTGTAAATTAAAATACTACCCATAAGAAAAGTGAAATGAAACACTGAGCCTGTCATAAGAGAGGTAAGATATCAATCAGTGGGTGTTAAGTTTTGGCTCATTTTGTCCTGCATGTAATGATCAAGGTGATAAAGAGGGCTAAGTGCCTTAAGTTAAAAACTACAACATATTTTTATTTTTTGCATTCCTCAGTGAAAAAAAAATACAGCATAATAACAAGTACCATCATCTTGCACATTGGGTGAGCTACATGCAAATTAGTCAACAATTATGGTCGACTAAGAATTATATTTAACAATTGAATGTCATTTCTTACATGAATTATCATAAGGCAACTGAAAAGTAGTATCAGAAAGCATTTGAAAAGTAGTAAAGTAGTCATGTTTACAGGGGTCAGTTCTAGAATGTAGATTTGAAGCCAAAGTGGATTAATTTTTGAGTTAGAAAGAAGGCTAAAATCCTTTATATCACTAGGATGAAGAGAGTGGAGTTATTACATGATGGACAGGTACTAAGCAGGAGAAGCAGAAAATACTAGGGAGAGCTTCAACAAATTTAACCATGGTTTCTCAAGAACTTTGTAATTGTTTAAAATTAAAACTCCAAAGAGTAAAATTTGCATATATAGAAGTATCTTGGCAAGTTTAATTGCTTAGCTAAATGACCTAGAGGTAATTTAAAATTTGTGATTTTTTTTATCTCTGCTCTTTTATGTCCAAATACATCATTATTGCTCTTTCATCACCTTTAACTTCTGATATTTCTAATCAAATTTTGCTTTTAAAAAGAAGCACTTGTCATTTCAAACATCTGTCTGAAGCTTTCTGCTTTTTATTAAGTAGAATTTAGAGATAGTTTTTTTGTTCTATTTCTATTGCATAGCTAATAACATCAAAAACATTTTTAAGCTTCAATCCTTAAAAAAAATTAAAAAGAAGTTTATAAATTTAACCCTATAGTTTATCTTTGTTTGAACTGTTGGTTAGTCATCTTAGGAATTCAGAAATTCTTTCTCTAAGGAGATCTTTTTGTTAACATTATGGATAACATATTTTATATAACCAAAAAAGTTTATTCTATACATACTATAAATGACTTCATTTGCTGAAAGGAGTTTCTAAATGTAAATGCACATTCCTATTGTGACTTTAAAATTCAATGTTTCCTTTTTTTCAGAAATATTTTAACAAATAGCCTTTCTGTGTATCCATATCCCTATTTATTCTGATTTTATCTCATGAACTACAAATTTAATAATCTCCATTTATATACTCCCAAGCAGTAGTTTGCCATATTAGCTTACCTTTATCATGACAAGGTCAGACACAGTGAAGGAGACCTAGACCTGAAATCCCTTACTAGTGGGAAGAGTACAGATTCCAAGAAAATGAAGACCTCCTGTAGGTATTAAATAAGTGAACCTTGGGATCCATAATAAATCATGAGGACCTCACAGTCACAAATTTAGGGGCAAGGGAGCAAACCCTTTTGTAAATTGGATGTTGAAAGACCTGAAATTTTGCCTTCTTCATGTATCTAAAACAAGTACTGTTTTACAAAATAGAAGAAGCTTGTTGTGCCAGCAATTTGAGTGGCTCCCAATCATCACTATGAGATAGTTTCACTTCATAAAACAAGTAACTGTCACATAACATTTTTCATATCTTTAGAGAGAGAGAGAGAGAGAGAGAGAGACGGGGAGAGAGAGAAAGATGCCAGGGAGGGGGCAGACAGAGGGAAGGATGGAAGGAGATACAGGCTGTATAACTCATGTAGTGCTGGGACTTTCAGAAAGAGACTTTTTAAAAAATTTATGTTCCCAATAATTAGTACACTATCAGGTTAAAGGGGACTTTTAATCATATTTGATATCAAATTAATATGGGGCAAATGTGAACTTTATTCAATAAGGACAAGACTGGTTCAGAACTACAGTAGCTACATTGAGTTTTTCTTCTGGTTAAGAGTCCCAAATACCCAATTTGAAGCAGTATTAAGTGAAGATGGTTTATCATTAGAATCTTGAGAGGTTCAATAAAGAAATATAAAATTGAAAGAAAGAAAACTAGGATAGGAGTTCTACTAGAATTTATTGACGACTGGGACCAGGCTTGCCCTTGCAAGTCCTCCAATCACCAGGGTTTCAGTCCACGTGGCAGACGTGGGGCTTGTCCAATTTTCCATAATGTATACCCCAGCATCAGAGACATACTTTTCTTTCTCTCTCCAAAATCACCTCGGAGGATAAGTATTGTCCAGTCTTGGAACAGGTGCTCAGTTCTGTGTCTAGGAGGCAAGATGCCCTCCAGGGATATAGAATTATGGAATAGATGTATTGAATGGTGATCTATACAAAATTGGGCTCTGGATTGACAAACCAATCATAATTTCACTCTTACATTTCTTCAAGTAAGACAGTAAAACAAAAAGTAAACAAAGCAGAGAGTGCACAGAGTATAAAAATTGTGAAGTTGGAATTTGAGAAATAATAGAAAAGTGACCAGCAGGGGGTTAGAGCTGGAGCAAGAGAGATGGTTTCAGATCCATGCTGAACACTCACTGATGGTATTGCTGAAGTAACTTGATTTCTTTCTTTGAGGCCTTATATGGACAAACTTTTATGCGCACAAAGGTATAAATTTAATAGAATGGTGCATATACCAATTATTTTATAGGTGTTATTATATTCACATCATTATCATCCTAGTAATTCCTGTGGAGAGGCTGCAAGAAACCAAGCCCACGTCCTCATCACTGTATCAAACAGCCACCCTTTAGAATAGGGCTCGCCTTCTATACTTAATAATTTTTTTTCCCAAATATAGATCTCAGGAAGAAGGATTTGTTTATATTCTTGGCCCTGTAAGAAAATTAGAACAAGGATAATCCTTTAGGTACCTTTGATTGGCTAAGCTTCCCACACACTCATGGATCTCACATTTAGAAATACTTTGGCACACCAGTGAGAGAGGCGTATTTTATGTCTACAAACACACATATGAAGACAAAAATGACTAATTTATAGCTTTATTCAAATATGTATAAAATATGTAACCTTTCTATTTTTTTTCTTTTTTTATGTGTCACTGTGCATCAGAGCTTATTCCAGACCTGCTAAATGGGAGGGGGATGAATAGAAGGAAGGAGAGAGCAGCGAAAAATTCAATTTAGATTGCAATAAAGTTGCCAGATCATACCCATAATATATCTTCAGAATGTAATTTGTAAAGCCACTTCAAACATACATCACCATCTAATTGTGATTGTCATATTATATTAAATTGTAATTAATAAAATACCCGGTAACATTCATTAATTCAATTCATTCCTCGTTATGCTTCTTAAAACATATCTATTTTATTCTCCTTTACTTTTCTGTAACTCTTTCTTGGCCTGACCCCTAAGCAATTATAGAGAAGTTGCAAGGTCCATGGTTCAGCGATGTTTAAGAAAGTGCCATCAAAATAAAGGGGTGGAGAGAACATATCGACCCTAGAGAGAAGCCAATGCTAAAGTAGGATAGCATTGTTTTTACTACCAGGGAGCAAAACTGCAGATGGCAAAGCACAGAGGTGAAATAGTCATTCATCCAAGAGGAAGGAAGGGCCTTACTCTAGCTCTACATTTTTTAGATATTTAAAATGAGCAAGTTACTCAAGATCCTAGTGCATCACCTTATTTCAAAAGAACAAGGTTGGCCCAAACAATCTCTTATGCTTCATCCTTATCCAGTATTTTGAATATATCCTTTCTTTACAAGCATAGTTACTTGCAAGGTATGGTAGCACATGCCTGCATTCCAGCTACTCAGGAGGCTGTGGCGGGAGGATCACAAATTCAAGAACAACCTGTGTCACATAGAGAGATAGTGTTTCAAAATTTAAAAATGAATAAACAAACCAAAAAAGCTGGGGAAGTACCTCAATGATAGAAAGTCCCCTCCCTCTGGAAAAAATGAGTAGCTTTTTAATTATCTTACTATAAAAGAAGTTTATTTATTCATTTATTCATTTGTGCATTCAATTATTGAACAACTACTATACACTAGGCCCATATAAAACATAGTAAAATATGAGTCTTGTAAAAGTCATAAAGATCATAAGTAATAGGTTACGGATAAATCTTTGTGATGATACTGGGAATAAATATTTAAATTTGCTCTATGAAAGTCAAGGAAAATTTCATACAGGAAATGATATTTAAGCTGGGGCTGAATGATAAATATTTGCTTTAGTAATGGATCTTCTAGCTGCAAGTCAGAAACACTGAAGTCGCCTTTGATACCAATCTCTTTCTCTTGCCTGGTTTTTACCCACTTATGTTATAATTCTGCTCTCTTCTTTACTTCTACTACTTCCTTCAAAGTGAGAAGAATAATCCTGGTTACTCACCTTCCTGCTTTCTAGAGATGAGGGCATTTGGTGGGCATTCCAACAAGGCAACACCTCTCCACCTGAGCCCACTGTGCCTTCTACGGTTCAGTGCCTCTCTCTCCTCTTTATTTGACTCTTGTAATTAATACTCTTTTGGTCATTCTGTCCTTTTGCATTTCTTCCCTTTTAACTGTGTGTCTTTCATTCTTGGTTTGTCCCAAATGTGTTATGTTCTTTGCCCATGACACAATTTTTGCCCCATGTTCTCCCTGCCTGGGATGATTTTCTTTCCCTTCTCCCTTTAGCCAAGTTTTCTCTTCCTCATCTTCATATGGCAGTTTAAAAGTTATTGCCCCAAGAGATATTCCCTTTGTGAACTCCTGGCGACCACCATCAAAGACAGAGAGTCTGGTTAATTATTCTCATGGAACTCTGTTTTCCTTTTATAACAAAACATATCTTCAATCGTAATCACTCTTATGGAAGTTGTTGAATAAATATCAATCTCTTTAAATTAGATCAAACCTCAAGCCAGCAAGGGTTATCTGGCTCTGCTCTCCATCGAATCTCTAGCTCATAGGAAATTTCTTCACCAAAAGTAGAGGATTATTAATGAATAAACTGAATGAGTAAATAAATTAATAGCATATTGGTGGATGAACAGACAGAGGATAATTAGATGGGAAAATAAAGTTTGCCAAAGGGATTCAAAAAAATAAAGATAAGAGACACCCAAGCTCTTCATGAGCAAAAGCAGAAGGAAACAGTAGCCTGTGGCCATCCTTTGGATGGACATAGAGTACGGAGGACACAATGCTGGAACAGATGAGGCTCAGGGAGTAGGTTGGAGCCAGTCTACAAATTAGCTGTTTGCCAAGTTAAGAAGCTTAGATTTTTTTTCATCCTGGGGGCATTAGAGAATCAGAGCAGGTTATTAGGAAAACAAATAGTATAATCATATTTGCTTTCCTATTAAGATAACCCTGGCAGCACTGAGGGGATGCAGTACTAAATATTAGGGAGACTTTATAGAGAAACAAGTTGGAAAGCATGATTAAACAGAATTGAATTCAAGATGGTCCAGGCAAGAGGAGCATAATCCCAGACTGCACATCACAGGGATTCTGGGTAGGAGGGCTCAGAATGGTGGACACATTGAATGGTGGAGAAATGTCAAAGATGAGGGTAGAAACAGAAGGCAGGAGTGTGGTTGGGAAGGGTTGGAAATGGCAGGTCAAGTAATTCTGTGATTGATCTTCATCCTTGCCTGATTTGATTTTACTTTGCCATAGTTTCAGAGATATCAGTAACTAAATTAAGGATGTGCCAACATTGTGAAAGATGATTGATGGATATAAAGTGTACGTTATTGATTTATGATGAAAACAATGAAATAAAGACTTTTCATGCACATATTCTAATGAGCTGGTAAGATTGAATACTTTGGGTTAGACTTCAAGATCATTTGTATTTTTAAATGTATTTTATACATAGTAAACTAAAATTTCTAGGAACAATGTTAAGTTAAACACTATTTGAGAAAAAATATGTCACAGAGCATATACACATTTCTAAGCAGAAATGAAAAAGTACCATGTGAGACTGAAATGAATGTATATAAAAACTTTTTATTTTATTTTTAATGCAATCTGGGAGATGTTTGATAGGAACATTGCTGTCCTTTGCATGGTGAATTATTTCCCAGAAAAGGATCTTGTTAGGTATATTCTTGCTATACAGATACTCAATTGGTCAACTTGTGTGATTATTTCTCTCCCCTGCCATCTAGCCTGGTATATTTTCTTCTCTTCTTTATTCTGTTTGAGGCCTGAAATATTGAACCCTGCCTACCTGAGCTTCCTCAACTGCTGGCTGGTTGAAGTAGGCCACCAATGGTGAACACAAGCAGGAGCCTGAAAGGTGGAAAAAGAGGCATGACACCACATCTCTGTCTCTGGTATAGATGTTTATGGACATTTCTCCTTCTAACTCCAGTTTTTGCTATGCTCCAGTGACTGTGCAATTTTCTCTCTTGTCCATTCAGCCCCAGAGAGGCAAACGGCTTCCCTTCTTAATATTATCTGGAGTATCTCCCTATCTTTGGCCAAAGGCATAGACATTGCTCCTTTATGAAATTATTTTGCTGAGATAAATTCTGTATTTTCTGAAGTCACAGAGACTTGGTTCCAATAATTGCTTCACCCTTGTTACTTGTGAAACTTGAGCATGTTATAAATTCAAATCTTCTCACCTATAAAATGTATGTCATAATGAGATGAACCTGATAGAGGCCCTATAAAGATGAGATGAACAAATAGCATCCAAAGTGCCTTTCCCTGGACTTAGCATTTATTAGTCATTAGAATAAACATTAGAAAGACTTTACTTAAAATCTAGTATAATTCCATGAAACATGCCAAGTAAAACGCATGCATTCTCTTTTGGTGTCCCGGCTAGGAAAAGAACAAATGATCATATAATCCTCTACCTTTACACCTATGTGCTTTTCAAGTGGAGAAAGAAATTTTAGGCCCAGGTAGTTAGAGTTTTAGAAACACAGAGTGGAGCCATTTTTCCCCATCAAGGAGGGTATGAGAGAAAACAGATTATTTTTACCAGGAATTTTGTATATGAGGTTTAAAAAATTATATTAATACTCACATTAGGTTATTTGTAGATTTTTTTAAATGGATGTTTAAAATAGTAATCTAAATCCTCAATTCTGTCACCATATTAGTATCTCATATTTGAGAGAATGTTTTACATTGTTTATTCTAAAATCACTATAAATTTTCACACTGGAAATATCATTTAATCTCAGTGCCTAGATTTTCTGTAAGTTGTCAAAGAGACCAAAAATATTTAACTGGTTGGTTAATGGACAATTCACCTGAAATGAAATTGAGATATACTACACGAAGACAAAGCTTACAGTGGAAAAAGCATAGATATACAGAATATATATATATATGATGCCAGAATCAAAGTTTGTAGATGACAACAATCCCTGAAAACGACTACATTATGTAGTGGCCAGGAAGCCAGGGAAAAAGAAAGTGCTCTAAGGAATGTATCAGTTCCTCTTGAGCCGTCCATCTACATTGGATCAATAGCTCTTCCAACCATGGGACATTCAAGCTTTCAGCTTGAGAAATTGAAGTTCTCAAAATAAGTCAGGGTTGCAACACAAGTCCATCATGGTGTGTCACAGAAATGAAATGAGTTGTCTCCTGCTCGATTGATGACTGACATCAAACCAGGAAGAAAAAAGGAGGAAAATAAATGAGACAAGGGTTTTGAAAAGTTGTTACAAAGGCTTCTGTAGAAAAGTTTACAATAAGGCCTCTGCTCTCTGCTTAAAGCAGATGCATAACTCCCACTACAATAATAAGAGCTTTACAGCAAGCCCAGGAAGCAGTGAGGAGAGAATTCCCAGGAGAACCCCGTTTACTGCTATGGTGTTTTTATACAGCTCTGCACAAGACACCCAGAACTTATCAGACTAGGGTAGTTTAGAACCAGCAAATACCCAAAGATTGGCAGAAGATGAGAAAACCAATGGATGGAACAGGTGATTTAAAAAAAAATGATGATATAGATTGTAATAATGGCCAGAGAAACACATGCTGGCAATGGCTTATCCTGTAAAACAAACTTGTAAGAACAACAAAAAATAAAAATAAAAAATAAAAAAAATCAAAGGCTATTCAGCATATGTCTGTGTTGTATAGCTAAAAAGACCCCTGCAGTGCCTACAAACAGGCCAGTGAAATCAATGTTTGGTGTGATTGCTAACCAAGCTTCATGTTGATAAAAGGAAAAAACAAAAAAAGAGAAAAAACTTTCTTGTCCATGCTACAAGTCCTCCTGCTCCTCTATTATCCAGGCTTTCAAACTGATTAAACTGAAAATACTTTCCATCAGTGTATAGAGATGCCCTGGATACGTTGGAGAATTGTGAACTTCAATGCCTTAAATGTACCGGCTCTTTTTTCTTAAGCCATTGCCTGGAGCAAAGAAAATAGAGTGGGAAGCAATGAGCATCCCTGGCATCAAAGGTGAAGAATGCTCTGCTCGAAGGTGAGATGGCTGAATTGCCTCAGACAGCCTTGGTCAGTGCCTTCCAGTTAGCAGCCATTTTCTCTAGATGGCTCTCAAGCTCTGGCACTTGCTGGGAGGCCTGGGTTGAACCTCCTTAAATCAATTGAAGGGGATGTCGCTTCTAGTCCTCTTCGTGCTCTCATTTTTATTTATCATTAACTTGGTCTTTTCATCTCTAAAATGGGATGTTCTCCCCTTATACTTGATACAATTGGATATCAGGGGTTCTCCAATCAGTATGCAAAATGATTGGCAGGAAATCAAGGACCTGACTTTAAAATATTAATGTACATGAATTCCCCTCCTCCATGTGCCTGCTGTGAAAAAATCATGGGCACCACCGTGAATACAATGTAGCTATGCAATGTTTACTGAATTAGCACTCACTCTGTTATCAAATATATAATTTTGTACAGAATTCCTGAAATATATACAGTATTTACTTCAGTGTATTTAGAGTAAGCTTGAAGTACAGCTGTAAATTAGTGTTCAGAAAATTGCATTTGGAAAATAATAGAGCACACTTGGAAACATATGCTAGTTACTCTATTGCCCGAATGTGTCCACAGATGTGATTACATACATGAACCCATGATTGTAAGAAGCATACAACAAACTTTTCTGATATTTTCTTAGTGATAGATATTGGATCGAGGTAGTTTCTGTTATTTCTTCAATTGTCATAGAATGAATGGGCAGCTATCTTCTCTTCTCTACATTCTCTTTCTTCTTTCTAAAAGACAAAAGCAAATTTTAATCATCCTCATTTCTCCACAGGACCATTTGAAGTGGTATTTCAGATACAAGTTTCTTCCAGTAAGTTTGCATATTTGAGCATTCTATTAAAAAGTAAATCTCTATGATTTTTGAGCCTCTTCTATCTATGGACTTTTTATCTAACTTGATCATTTATTCCTTATTTATTTATTTAATTACGTATTACTCTGTAATGTTTAAAGTACTAAATTAAAATGAAAAAATTTTATTGCTTGATTGGCTAAAATGTTGAGTATGTTTTCGTCCTCCAGGAAAAATTCCACTTTGTCTCTAAGCTTTGATGAGTTAAAAATACAACTTCCTTTTCTTGTTTCATGAAGGAAATCCATTTCTTCGTCCCAACTTTAGGGGTCATCTTCCTATTTTTTCCCTCCATTAGGGCTTTGCCAAGGAGTAGGCAAGACAGGGTCTCATCAGAATAGATGTGGATCTTTCTCATGTGATGAGATATGAGAAGGTGGCAAGTTCTAGGAGGGAACTCATCTCCTGTGAGTGGCATTTTAGACTTATCTCCTAATAAAGGCTAGTTAGTCTTAAAACGGGGGAAAAAATAAAACATTTTTAGGACTGAGAACTCTTGCTATTTTAGTCCATTTAACCTAGCTGGTTTCTGTCTTCTAAGTGTAGGTTACTAAAGTTTGGTGATTTGTCATCACAGTGAACAAATAGCATACATTTAACTCATCTGTGTTGTCTGAAGAGGAAATTCTATACCTTCCTGGGTGTTGTTTGGATCTTCTCACAGTCTAGGTTTGAAAGGCTCAGAGGATTCTTTGACCCATTCTTATTTCCTTGGAATATCTAATCATCAATAGGGTGCCATCAACCTCCAATGATAACTGATACTTGAAGAATGTTAGTGTGTAAGTGAATTCATCTAAAATAATATTATGACCATCCTGAATGCATGGTCCCCAATGCAGAGAGGTGTGGAGGTTGGACTTTTAGGCAAGGATTAGATCATAGAGGTGCTTACCTCATAAAAATATCCTCATCAAAAAATCCATAACTTGATATATTAATCCACTGATAGCTGAATGGACTATTGGGAGGTAGAACCTGGTTGGAGTAGGTAGGTCATTGAAGCATGTGCTGGAAGGTGGTTTACCTTTTCCTTAGTCTCTCTCTCCTCTCTTTTCTTCTTTTTTTCTTGTCTTTACCATCCCTCCTTCCTGGCTGCTACAAACTGAGCAGCTTTCATCTACACTGTTCCTTCCACAGTGATGTTCTTTACCTCGGGAACAGGGCAGTCAAGGAATGAATCCTCAGAAAACGCAGCCAAAAATAATTCCTGGTTGTGCTTCTCAAGTCTTGTTTATTACAACAATTTAAAGTTTACTAATAAAATGAGTAGCAAACTTTCACAAGTAAAAGTCAGAATTTTACTTTACAATAGCTGTCTTCAATGGGTGTTTGTGTTCGTGTGTGTGTGTTTTATTGGAGAATGAACCCAGAGGTGCTCTACCACTGAGCTACATACACACCCTGTTTTTATTTTGAGAAAGGGTCTTGCTAAATTGCTGAGGCTAGCCCTGAACTTGAGAATCCTCCTGCCTCACCTTCCCGAGTCACTAGAATTACAGATATGTACCAACTTGCTCAGCTAATAAAAGTCTATTTTTTACTTTACTGATAGGATTTTTTAAGGCACATTGGAACTTTGCACTTCTACAAGTTTCAACAGAAACTTACTGCTAGCTTTCTAGTTGTTGTAATTTTAATTACTACAACTTGATGGTTGGAATCTTAATCTTCCTTAATATAGGGAATAATCACATATTATATGATTCCATGCTGCCAACTTCCAATAGGGATTTCATTTGTTATGCTTTTCCTCACATGTGCCCCATATGAGTTAGGGCTGGTTTTCCTTCTTAGCTGTTTGTAGCTATATTAAACTTTTTCAATGTCCATGGGAAGGGCTCTGTCTATCCATGGTATGTTTGGCTACTTGCTGTAAATCCTTCTTCCTCCTTTTCTTATACTCCATTCCCTCATTTCCCTGCTTCATTCTGCCAAGTCACTCTTTCCTGTTTCCTCATCTATTCTACAGAATGTTCTGTGAACTTTTTCTACCTACCATTGGACAATCTGACTACTCACCTCCTTTCTGAGGTCTTTCTTGTATTACCTACTATACTCTATTTTGATCATTTGTTTGTCTCATCTAACTAAACAGCAAAGCTCTTGTGGGAAAGAACCAAGTGGTAGAAATTAAAATTAACCTTGCTTGGAGTATTTTTCAATACATGTTTCCTAACTTAGAGAATGAAAGCTGAACCCTCCTAGATCAAACTCACTTCCTCAATGAAATCTTGTCCATTTTAATGATGTGAACTCATCAGATTGAAAGTGATTTTTTTTTGAAAAGAGCAATTTCTAAATAAACATGTTAGAGCAGGTAGGCACATAGTAGAAGCTCAAAAAATGTTTGCTGACAATTTAAAATGGAACTTCAGCATTAGGCTGATTTTCCACTTCTCTATACATTTTCAGATGTGATTGTCACAACAATTACCTAATATGCCTGCTATAATCTTCAGACTTAGACATCTTAATTAACATAGTGATATATAGAATCAAAACTTAAATATTTGACAATTAACCATTTCTCTTTCAAGATTGCCTGTGCTGAGTTTTAAATTTTAAGTTTTACACAGATATTTGTTTCAGACTGAAATAATGTGAAGTAGAAAGTTACAGGAAGATACTCAAGATGGTCACGAGATAAAGGGTTAAAAAAATTGGTCAGTGTGAATTACTTAATTTTTTTGCACTTGTCTCTTTGTCTGAAAGAACCTTGTCCAATAGATCAATTTGTCATCAAGAAGGTAATCTATATTTACTTTGAGGCAGGTACTGTAGCTCTTAACTCTGCATTTAGCTGATTCAGCTCCTATCCAGACTACTTTGACCTCAGAAATATTCCCTGCTAACTGTCCTCCTGTTCACTCCAATTTGTACTGCCTAAATGCTTACTGCTGAGTGTCCCTCTGGCCATTTTGAAAGGTGTTTCATCACACTACAATAAACATGAAATACTGATGCACTCAAAATGGCACACACATACACACACACACAAGGCAGCTGGATATCGACATGGGAATGGACAGGAGCATTTATTACACTTTACTCTTATACCATTGTCTACCTTTGGCAAGGGAAGATTGTAAGTGTCCCTGGTGGTCTATGCCGATCAATACTACGTGGGAGTTAAATTAGACCTCAAGTCAAGCACACATCTATGTTGGCTGAGATACCTTCAACCTAAAATCCCTGGAAAATTTACATTTTTCCACTAAGTTAACCAGTAATAGAGTGAAATGAGTGAGAAAAAAGCAGCTGTTTATTCTGTGTCTTGCATCTTTTCCCAACAAACCTGGACCCATATTTTTCCCCTGTAGGGGTATTATAGCAATAAACCTAACAGTCTCTCTCAAATTCTCAGCCTGGAAACATTTAGATTCAGTAAAAAGAACATTCACTAAGGAAGATGAAACCTTATGAAATCAAATTTGAGAATCTGAGAAGGTCTCTGGTTACCTATCTTTTCTACATGCTCTAGATCAATGTTTTCTAAATCTTGAAAGCAATTTGGGAAACAGATGCTCTTTGGCAGAAAAATCATCATTTAAACTAGTTGTTAATCCTGAATTGCTGAGTCAAAGTAAATTTGAAGTACCCAATTCATACCTGTTAAATAAGTATTTCCTCAATTATTTTGGTTATTTGTGAGTTTCACATAATATCTAGAAGGCATTTGGCTCTATGTACAGACTTCACTATTTATCACCTTTGTAATTTTTAAAATCAGACTACTTTTAAGCTTTAATGTATCACTTTTACCTCCATTTAGTATTCAAGTTGTTTTCCAAATACAACAGAAGAATTCCAGAAGAATTTTTGATAAAACAAATTAAGCCTCAATTTAAAACAAACATTACAAGAAGTGTTTTTGACCTAACTTTAGATAATCAGAAGCACTTTCTTCTTTCGATCATGTTAACTAGGAATAAAACTGGCCACTAACTGGGTCAAATTTCTGAGAAGGGGAAAATCATTGTATTGGAATAACCCTGGCAACTGATCTAATAGGATTGTTAACAAAGGATTCTTGAGAAGAATGGCACACTTCTGAAGACCATTATTGAATGCTGAAGCTATTGAAAATTGAATCTGAAGCTTATTTTCCGTGGGATCCTGATGAAGGTTTAACAGTGATCTTCCTGAATGGGGGAACTCAGATTTGTAGTGTTTTTTCTATTTCTATAATATACATACTCACAGCTGATTTTAATCAACCAGAATGACATCACTAATTGGGAATCAGGAAGAGATGCCAGGATCATCTTTCATGGATTGATATGCATCAACTGCAGCACACCCCTAGTCATCTGATAATGTAACTACCCAACAAAATATATAATGCAAAACTGGTGAAGAATACACTGGAAACATTTAGTTCAAAGTGCTAGGAAATGCTGGTTACTTTCTATTTTTACTTAAACATCAGCAATATTTTATTTTTCTTTAAGCTTCCAGAAACTCGTAGATTTATTTTACTTGTCTCTCTGTACTTGAGGATAGTGATCTTGGTTTTGCCTCACTGAATTATGGTCCAGAAGTATTTGGCTAATTCAAGAATGAGCATAATCTATACCAATTAAGCATATATATTATCTATAAAGCACTATTAGGTATGTATTTGTTCTCAGATATCTACAGGGTTGTCTCTTTCCTCTTCAAGGCCTTTATTAAAATATCACTTTTTAAATTCAAAAGACCCTAGGTGCACCATTAAAAATTGCCAACCAATATTTTGGTATGTTTAACACTTATTATTGCAGCTTCATCTATTTTCCCTAGCACTTGTAGTTTCTAATATTATTGAAAATTTAACATTTATTTTTTCTTATTGTCTATTTTTACCTCTATTCCACTAGAGTTCATAAATCTAGGAAGCATAGTATTTTTTTTTCTTCTGTTTTGGTCTCTCCAGTATCTAGAACAGTGCCTGATTATAATATGTCAATGAATATTTGTGAAATGGATGAGATTATCTCTGATTATCAGAATAAAAATCTATGATGTTTCTGAAGAATTTTCACATAGTATTTAATACTTAATTTATTTAGAATTTATTATGGGATTCACTCATCAATAAATTTAGAAAATGGCCTAAGTTCGTATTCTTCTGAAATTATTTAGATATGGTTCCAGTAAAAAAAAAATTATAATCATGTGTTTGGGAGGGGAGTGGGAGTCTCTTATATAAATTTTAATTGAGTAAAATCTTATATTTAATCCAAGTATGTCTTCTAGGTGTACAGGTACTTGGAAAACAATATTTTAGATTATTCCCAAGCTAAAATCCCGCGTTTTCTGTGTTTCTAATTATTTCAGTTCTTATAATTAGTTAATAAATAGAGAAGCATTAGTTAGTAAATTGGAAGGTAAACGGGATGTTGTAGAAACGGAGGCCCTTCCTACCTTTCATTCCTGTAAAGTAAATAACAACATTCCCTCTTATATCGCCTAGAAGGAAGGGGTCATAATCTTTAAATAAACTCTTCCTTTTCTAACACAAAATGGGTCTATGACACACTTGTTCATAGCATTTCAAAATGTTTTTTGAAGAAAACCATGTACAAGTCTTAAAAGCATGTGTTTTAAACGAGAGGCTAAAAAAGACGAAACAATTTACCACCCAACTAATACGGAAGAAAATTATTTTGAAATATGAAGCAGGTAGTGCCTGGTGCCTTTCCTTTGTTAGCAATTTGAATCCAATTTGTGGCAGAAAGGGCAGCCTCTCCTGGATCAATAGGGTGCATTCAGCACAGCTGACACACTACACCTGATCCAGAGTCAACCTGGCTGGGGACCTATTAGCTATACCTGAGGGATTCTCCCTAGCTTTTATCTCCAAGTGCATCTCCTAGGATTACAGGTACTTGAGGCTAATTAGGTCTGCTCTATTACCTGCCATGAAGGCCCTCTGTTTCTACAACATCCCGTTTACCTTCCAATTTCAATGAGATAATCAGGGTGCCACAGTGCACTAAAGGTAAAATGATAGCCTTGCATACACCCCTGGATGCCTTTATCTCTTAATACCATGCACTGATACACACACATGTGACACACACACGCTGGAGGGTTACAGAGATAATAGCTGGACTGACCTGTTACAATTTTACCTTGTTTGCTTTGTTGCTTTTCCTCAGAAGTCAGTCCCCCTTCCAATGTAATTATGTGATTAGAGCTAAAGACTACAAACAAATAGAGATTTGTCCCCTCCCCTCCAGTGAGCTAAGCGCTGAAATCAAACCTTTTAAAAGTGGAACCTTTGGAAGCCTACCCCTCACTGACACAGGGCGGCAGACCTGACTCACCTTCTGTTCCTTTTGGACACATTAAGTCAAGGAAACACCAGCAGACAGCAGATTCGGCCTTCATGTTGCATTTATTTTAAGTTTTAGAAGATAAAGTTAATATTTTATTTAATTGTATGGCATATTAATAATACCACAAGAAATTAAGACTATGGATTAAAACATATACCTTAAAAATATTGAACTCTGACCTTTATCTATCCTTCCTTATTTGGGCAAACCTTTTGCTCATTATATATACTAGTTTCAGAGTAATTATATTTAAGTGCACCATACAATAAAGAATGTGTTCCCTTTTCTGATGCACTTCCCTGAGGTCAAACCCACCAGATTTTACCCTGAAAGTTATTATCCCAACTCACAGGGAAAACAAAAATAATTGGGTCCACTATTCTTTGGGAGGAAATGTATATGCAAAGAAAAAAATTGGCAATATTATTTCATGTTGTGTCTTTGCTAATATTTTTATATTTAAAAAGCATAGTAGTATGGGCTGGGATTGTGGCTCAGTGGTAGAGCGCTCGCCTAGCACAGGCAGGATCCGGGTTCCATCCTCAACACCACATAAAAATAAAGGCATTGTGTTGTGTCCATCTACACCTAAAAAACAAATATTAAAAAAAGCATAGTAGTCACTTTTCTGGAGGAATTTTAAAGTGATGTGTATGTGCTTGATTTTGGCCACTGTTTTGTGCTTCCTGGAATTCTGGTTTTTGTCCAGCTTCAAACCCAAAGAAATCTCTTGGAAGGGATCTGTGGTAGGCTACAGAAATGGCAGTGTAACTCAAATACTACAAGATCAGGCAGGTGACACAGGTGGGTACATTAGGGTTTTTTTGTGACATCATGAGGTAATCATCTGAAGAATTTTTTTCACTTTGGAAAATTAAACTATTTTTTTAACTATTTGTCAATTCACATACAGATATAAAGGATAATTTAGAGAAATCACATGTACTCTTTAGCTGATATTCTTCAGTAGGATCACCTTACAGTATTAATCACAGCCTGGATATTGATTTAGATATCATCTATCATTCTGAAATTCTCAACATTTCTCCAGTTTACATGTATCTGTGTATGAATGTTTAGTTCTACACAATTTTATCTTCTATGTAGGTTTTCTATCTACTACCTCAGACAATCAAGATACAAATGATTCTATAACCACAGAATCCCCCCTTAATAACCATGCATTCTTCAGTACTGGACCCTCTTCTTCCTCTTGCCCCTAATCCTTACCAACTACTAGTCTGTTTCCATCTGTATAATTTCATGACACAAGAATATTGTATAAAAACAAACATGCAGTATATAAAATTCTGGTATTGACTTTTTTCACTTTGTATAAATCCTTTCAAATTCATCCAAGTTATTATATGCACCCAAGAGGTTCTTCTTATTGTTAAGTAACAGTCCATACACAGTGAATGTATCACAGTTTGTTGAACCATGTATCCATTGAAGAATGGGTTATTTTCAGGTTTTGTTATGAATATTTGTGTAGGCTTCAGTGTAAATATAATTTTTCATTGCTTTTTTTCTCACTTTCATCAGAGACAGAGACTCAGAGAAATATTTCTATTATATAGGAAAAATGACCACACAGATACTCTGAACATTGGCAGGTAGCACTCAACCTCAGAGCTAAAGAACAATAATTGTTGGTGGTGGGTGCTGTGCTCACTGAGTATGTGACTCACTTCCCAGACCCAGCAGACCTTCCTACATGGAAATATGGACCCAGTAAGTTTAGATCTACTTTGAAGAGAATCCTAAAATCTGGATAAATATATAAGACTTTCCAGTTTACATATTTTACATTGAAGTAGGCACGTTTTGAAGTATTATGACATCCAGTGAAGTAAACCTACAGGCTAGATTTTTTTTTTTTAATGATGGGCCACCTTTTAGTTTTCAACCTCATAATTAGTCAAAGAGCTGACTTTATGGAAGCCATGGCTTAACTGAATTTACCTGAGAACTAGTTTTTATTTTCCTGCCATTTTTATCTCATTTTAAAATTCTGTAATGAATAAGATTAAGTCAAACAAAATATATTTAATCATCTATTAGAACCACTCATTCATTCATTCATTCATTCATTCAGGAAGAATGGAAAGTGTGAGAAGTGTCAATTTGCACTTTGGCACTTTGGATGTAAGGTAACAGTAGCTGAAGTTTCACTCTCACAGAGTGGGTGGTCTTGTGCCATGTTCAACCTGGTAGCCAAAAGAAGTGACTCTGGCCCTGATGGTATGGTTTTTCTGACCACAAATTCTGTTAATAACTATTAACTTCAAAATTAATTTATTAGATGATGTCCGAGGTTTTAAATTCTAGACGTGAATTTTGTAGAAAAACCAGGGAATCAGATAAGCTGAGGCCACATTCTAGCATGGACAAGTCAGTCAGAGATGAAGAACAGCTGGCCCATTGGAAGGAATGGGTTGGCTGTAGCCCCCTTGGCCAGTCTCAATTGCTAATGTGATCTGCACAACCTCTATGAATATATGAGTTCACTATCTCTGCTGCTATTGAGATAAAATATTCAGAAAACAATAAGCATTGTAAATCCTGGCTTCTCTTAATAGTCATTTTCTCTATCCCAGGAAATTACCACTAAACTTGAGTTATTGCAACCACATAGATGGTTAAATATGTTTTGTATGATTGGGTCATTGCATTTACCTACTCCAGTATATAACCCTTCATTCTTCAGTAAAATCTGTGTTAATTTAAGATTCACAAGATGTAAAATATGAACACACATGAGACCATTATAAATTCATGATTTTTATAATTCTTTGAGGTATCATTGACAATTAAAACTTGTATATATTGAAGCTGTATGATGTAATGATTTGATAAATGTATTCACTGTGAAATGACCACTATAATCAAGGTAGTTAATATACCCATCACCTCATATGGTTACCCTTTGTGTGTATGAAAGAGAGAACACTTCGGCTCTATGGTCCTAGCATATTGTAAATGTACACTACAATATTATTAACTACAGTTACCATGCCTTACATTGAATCTACAGAACTTTATCATATAAGTTTAAGGTTTGTACCTTTGGATCAACCTCTCCTATCCTCCTCCCAATTTCTATATCCATCATACTATTCTCCATTTCCATGATTTCAATTCTTCTAGATTTCTCATATGTATCATGCTGCATTTATCTTTCTGTCTCTGACTTTATACAGTGTTCATCATCCATGTTGTTGCAAATAGTAGGATTTCCTTCTGCAGATAAATCTTAATGATGATAGTGTATGTATGTGTGTACAATATACATGCACCCTACATTTTATTCACCCATTCATTCTTCAATGGGCAGGTAGGATGTTTTTATATTTGGACTATTTTGAATAATGCTGCAAAGAACATGGAAGTATTCAGATCACTTTGACATACCAATTGCATTTCCTTTGGTTCTATACCAAGAATAGGATTGCTAAATCACATGGCCTTTTATTTTCAATTTTCTGAGGAGCTTCCATACTATTTTCCATATTGTCTATAAGAATTTATATTCCATGTATATTCTATAAGAATTTATATTGGATATACACACACAAAGATATTCTTTCCACTTACATTCAACAACACCCTGTGTGTGTTTGTGTGTGTGTGTGTGTGTGTGTGTGTGTGTAGAAAGAATCTTAGAGAAAAAAACATACAGCTTTGGCCATTGAGTATGACATTGTCTGTGGATTGGCCATATATTGTTTTTATTATGTTGAGGTACATTCTTTCCATACACAATATTTTGAGTGTTTTTTAATGATGAAAAAATATCCACTTCATCAAATGATTTTTCAGATGGTCATATAGGTCTTATCCTACATTTGGTTAATATGGTATATCCTGTATACTAATATGCATAGTTTCAAAAATTCTTGCATTCAGGGATAAGATTCCACTTAATCAGGGTGTATTATCATTTTAATTTTGTGTGGAACTCATATTTGGTTGAGGCTTTTTACACATACATCTATTGGCCTGTTTTTTCTTTCTTTTCTTGCATTCTCCTTCTCTGGTTTTGGTATTAGGATAATGCAAGTTGAGTTTAAAATGAGTTTAAAAATATTCCCTACTCTTCAAATTTTTTTAAAGAGTTTGAAAATAGTTAGTATTTTTTTTGTTTAAATTTTGGTAGAATTTAACAATGAAGCCATTAGGCCCCTGGCTCTTATGAGGGGAATCTTGATTACAAATGCAATCACCTTAATGTTTATTGTCTATTCGAATTTCTCTGTATTCATGATTCAGTCATGGTACAACCATACACATACACATTTCTAAGGATTTGCTAATTTAGGTCATTTAATTTGTTAGTACATTATTGTTTATAAGAGTCATCTATGTTCCTTATTTTCTTTGGAATCAGTACTTGTGTTGCTTCTCTCATTTCTGATTTAATTTATTTTGTGTTCTCTATTTTTTTTTACTCTTTTTAATTAGGTTAGTTTAGAATTTTCCAAATCTTAAAAAAAAAACATTTTTTCAATCTTTTTTATATTACTTCTAGTTTTTATTTTCTTTTAAATTTTTGTTCTCATTATTGCTATTTGCTTTGTTTGCTTACTTTGGTTTTAGTTTGATCTTTTTCTAGTTTCTTTAAGTTTAAAATTTGATGTTTATTGAGGGACTTTTAAAAATTTGTTCTAATTGATTATACATGACAGTAGAATGTACTTTGATAAATTATACATAGATAGAGTATAATTTCTCATTCTTCTGGTTGTACATGATGTAGAATACCACCAGTCATGTAGTTACATATGTATATAGGTAATAATGTCCACTTTGCTTCCTACCCCTATACCCACTCCAGTCCCTTCACTCCCCATATGTAATCTAAAGTAACTCTATTTTTCCCTAGCCTCCCCCCTCCACTTATTGTTAATTAGCATCCACATCTCAGAGAAAACATGAAGCCTTTGTTTTGGTGAGGATTGGCTTATTTCACTTAGCATGGTATAGTCCACCTCCATCCATTTACCAACAAAGCCATAATTTCATTCTTCTTTAAGGCTGAGTAATATTCCACCATATTTCTTAATGTAAGCACCTGTCATTATGAACTTCCTTCTTTCATTTCCCACCCAAAATTTCCCATCACAGGCCACTGGAAATGGATGTATATTTCATGAGCTATTTTTTTTAACTCATTTAGCTTGAATATCAATGAAAATCCTCAGACTCTTCTGAGTTAGAACATAAGGAATTCTTCTTAGACAAATATTTAAGCTAAGGTTTTGTATTTTATATGCATTTTTTAAAAGGATCAAAAAATATGCAATTTCTACCACTTTAGACCTAACAAGTAATATACTTGTTTGTGTAGGTTATTGTTTGGAGCAAGAATACCAAATAAGTTTTAAATATGGCTATAACTGTGATAAAAGATTGGATTATTTAAAAAAAACAGGAAATATTAAGACATCATTGGCTTTGTAGAGTGGTAGATTTAAAGGAGATATTATAATACCAATTTTGGCATGTTCATTTATTTTTGAATTGCCTGCTCATAACATCATAAATGTTAGAAAATTATCAAATCCCAGGGCATCTTCAATGAACTTCGCTCCAGATTCCATGGCTGAGTTTCCCCAAGTTTCATAGCATTCTGAAGTTTATGAACCTCAAGAGAGTATATTAAAGACCTTGAGATTTTTCTTTAACATAAGATACCTAGCCAAAAAGAAAAAAAAAAAAGTTGTTGCTTAAAAACAGCTTTTCCAACCAAAGGCTATTAGAAACACACTGCTTTGTTCATATATGAACTAATCTTGTAAGGAATGCTTGCTCTTTTTGTTCATAACCTGGCCTTATGACAAGGGTGAGGAAGAAGAAAAAGTTGCCTAAGGCATTTACAAGCTCTACAAAGACTTTATTAAAAAGAAAAATACCCACAAATTTACTACCGATCCATCTAGATCTTTTACCATGTTGTGTCAGCTCTCATGAGAGAACTGCAATGTGAGAAATTTAAGCACAAGAAGTCACAAAAGCAACTGTTTGATGCACAGAGTAAACCATTTAAAGGTACATTTTTCCTCATACATACTTGGGGGGGAAATTGGAATCTCCCGAAAAATTGAATTTGCCTTTACCAGGGCCAATGAATATTCAGTTCAGCTAGTTCACTAAAGATTAAAAAAAAAACTACTTGTGTAATACATATATTTCATTATTATGGTGTATATTTATGACATCAGCAAACTTAGGAGACAAAGGATATAAAAATGGAGAGGTTTAAATTATAAAAGAAGAGGCACACCACAAGTTGCAGATTTAAGTAATATTTTATTACTTAATATTTTAAAGTTCTTTATATCCTTTTACAATTAAATTGCTGCCTGAAAAAAAATACAAGTTGAATTAGACAGGCCTTCCATTTACCATATGCATTTTTATTAAATCCTTTGGACTGTCAATTCAGTTAAATACAGCTTTAGTATTAAACTTACCAAGAGAACAAGAATTCTTCTAGTTAAATTTTAACACAGTTTTCTAAGTAACTATATTTTTTTTAAAAAAAAATTTGTTTTGTTAAAAATGCTGAAAGTAACAAAGACCTCAATTTAGTGGCAATCTATGATGTTCGTTTTGCAGAACAAACAGCAAGGCTTCTACATTTTAAACAGGAGAAGCTAAATCATTGCAGTGACAGTGACAATAAAAGCTTATCAGACAAGTAGAGATACTCATTTAAGTCCTAGCATTGTTGTTAATGTGCTCTGTTATACTGGATACATTTTTTTTTGTCATTGTTATGGTTTGATATGAGTCATCCCCCAAAAGCTCACATGTGAGGCAATGCAAGAAATGTGAGATGAACAGATTGGGCTGTGAGAGCCTAAATCAGTGCATTAATCCAGTTGAATGGATTAACTGGGTAATAACCATAGACAGGTAGTGTGACTGGAGGATGTGGGTCATTGGTGGTATGCCTTTAGGGTTTTTATGAACTGAGGTCTCTCTCTCTCTCTCTCTCTCTCTCTCTCTCTCTCTCTCTCTCTCTCTCTTCCTCCCTTCCTCCCTCCCTCCTTGCTATCTGGTGTCCTGTTCCTTTCTTCCTCCACACACTTCTGCCATAAAGTTCTGCCTTACCTCAGAACCTGAGGAAGGGAGTCAGCCATCTATGGACTGAGACCTCTGAAACTATGAGCATCAAATAAACTTTCCTCCTGTAGAATTATTCTTGTTAGGTCTTTTGATTGGAGCAGAAAAAAAAAAGCTGACTAAAACAGCCCCTTTTAAAAATATCTAAAGTGGAAATGATATTCTTACATAATGAATTCTTTTAAGGAGCAAATAAGATAATAAATGTATTTTGGAAAATATTATTAATATAATATAAGTGGTTTGGTAGAGATACTGAATATAATACAGACATGCAAGCTACACAGGAGCACTAAAAAATTGAAAAATATAAGCATTATGTCTGTTTAAAAATGTAATAAAGAGCTGGAAGGAGCATCCTAAACAACCTTCCAACAACAATTAAAATTCAGGGAAAATTCATTTTTTAAAATGTTTTTCCCTTAAACCCGTGAAGTGCTAGTATTTTAGAGCAAGCAACAGGACCTCAGTCTGAGACTTGAGTCTCAAAGACAGACATGACCTCTGGTTTACCAGAGCAAGATGCAGCCAGAGACCCATAAATAGAGTGTGGCTAGGTTGACTATTGAGTTAATGTACACTGAGTGGCCTGATGAGAGAAGGCAATGTCCCTGAGAACTTCAGTATACTAGATCTTGCAAGAATTTCCCGTGAATTTCTCTGAATACTCATAGAATATTGAAAAGTTACTTCTTGGTACGCTTATGGGGAGAGGAATTCACTGCCACTGTGAATGTCATTGTGGTCCTTCTCCCCTCTTCTCTATGAAACAAATTCCTCATCTGTGGGATTAGGGCAGTGACATTGCTGCCCTTTGGAACCTATGAACCTGTGAAAACTCACTGAAACTTGGGTAATAGGAACGAAACCCTGAATCTTAGAGAGGTAGCATGGGTGTATACTGGGCTTAAAGCTTGGATTTAGAGAAAAGAAGAAACACTGAAAAGGCAAGACCCAGGTGACACAATTACACAATGTTTATTTAACATGTTTAATACTGAAGGTTAATAGGAATAACTAGGACCTCTCCCCAATACTCCATTACCAAGCAAATCTGAGTCATGTTACAACTTGAAAGAGAGAAATCCTGATGGTTGAATAGACATTGGGGAAAACAAAACAAAAACAAACAAACAACAATAAAAACTCTCTTGCCCAGTAGCCTTCATCATTACTGAAAGATTTTGAAGTCTTTGGCACACAAAAGCTACAAAACTCAAACTCAGCTCCACTTCCAGTTAAATTAGCTCAATTTGCTCACCCAAGGTTAAGCAGAGTGAAGTTACCCATTTTGGTATGACCCCGTTAGACACACAAACTTCTACTTCAGTCTCTACTGTTTTATAAGCCTGGCTTCAATCAAAAAAAGAAATATATGAAAAGATGAAGGAAGGGCAGGACACGTTTCTAAGAAAGGAAATGATCTTAAAAACTAGACTCAAATATGACATAGATGTTAAAATTGTCAGACAGAATTTAAAAATAACTGATAAATATCCTAATATTCTTGTGGGAAAGTTGATAACATGTAAAACAAAAGTGGATAATTTTGACAGAGAGATACTTAAAAAGAAGCATGCAAAAATATCAAAAATGATAAACGCAGTAAGGATATAAGTGTAATTAATGAGCATATCACTTGATGCAGTTCAGTTGAGGTAATAGTTAATTTGAAAGTATAAATATAGAAATTATAGACTAAAAATAAAACAAATTTAAGAAATGGAGTGGAGGAAAGAGAGAGAGAGAAACTGGGAAATGACAGAGCAGTCTCACTCTAAGTCTTATTCTGAGACTGTAAAATATCATGTAACCACATAAAAAAAGGAGCTAAGAAATACTGAGGATATAAACTAAATCTAATCATATGAAATTCAAACTTCTAAAATACAAGGAGAAAATCTTCATGGTGACCACCACAAGGAAGACCACCACATGTGCCATATGCAAAGCAGAATTTTACAGACTGCCCATCTGAAGTCATGTAAGTTAGAAGACAATGGAATAACATGTTTTCCTAGGCTAAGAGAATATAAAGTAGAAATAATTACAAAATCATAATTTTTGGCTTTTAATTACAGAAGTAGGATTGGATATGCATATATATTTAGTACTTTTCCCTGATAATTAATTAAAATGAGGCAAAAGAAAAATAAGGGCATATAAATTTATTACAACAGAAAGTCTAAGATGATATTCATTAGAGGATAAAGATTTGGCAAAGTGTTAGAGGATGGAACTTTGGTGCAGAAATGATAGGTAATAAATAGATTGTCAGAAGCTGTAATATGAAGAATGATGTAGCTAATGTGAGAGGAGATCCTTCCCATAATCTGGAGATTTTTGAGTCCTAAAAGTGGCACATAGTATGACAGAATAATTTGTTAATTAACAAATTATTATTATTAAACTGAGAGTAATTACATATGCTCACTGCTTATATAATACCCAGAAGTTAGATGTTTATTTACTAATTTTTAAAATGTAGATTTTATTAAATAAAACAAAATACCAATATGGAACTAAAGTTGCTATTTGAGATGTAATTCAGTAACATTCCACATTTTGAATTTTTTTGTGTACCAAATTTTTACTTTAATTTTTAACACTAAAACTAGCCTATTAATGGAGAAGCCTTGTTACACACACATACACATAGACCCTAGTAAGTTTTTAAGTTCCTTGACTTTTAAATAAGAACTACTGGCAACCAAGGTTCATTGAGAATTCAATAAAAATTTGCAATATCAAATTGAAAACTACAAATAAAATCATACAAATGACTTCAGAGAAAAAAAGAAATTTGGGAAACAGAAGCAAAGTTGGAAAAAAGTGCTTCTGAATGTATTAAGAGAAACATTGAAAGATGCTACATTGGGTGGGAGGCAATTGTGGAAGACAGTGGATCTACTAACCATGTTCCAAATGCACTATGTAAAATTGCTCCTGCCACATTGTTCCTGTCACTGAAGCAGGCAGATTCTCAGATGCTCTCCTGTGTGTGTGCCCTTTATAATTCTCTCTCCTTGCGTGTAGAAAAGATGAGTAATGAAGACTGGGTTTCATTCCCACTACTATTTAGGTTGAATGATCACTTCAATTTGATATAATGATAAGAAAATTGCCCTGGAAGAATCTGACTTAATAAGGTAAGCTTCAACAGAAGAAATAGGCCCTTCCTGAAGAGGAAGAGCTAGAACAGCGGACATTCTCCTGCTTGCCTCTATGAAAGAACCTACCACATTGTAAAAGGCCTCTGTAGAGTAGAACCTGATGAGGACCTGAGTGAGGCCGCTAGGAGCTAAGAGCTATCCCCAGACAACGGCCAGGAAGCAAATGGACATCTCAGTCACACAGTTGCAAGAAACTAGATTTTCCAACAAATCTGTGAGTGTGGAAAAGGATCCTGAGCTACAAAAAGCAACACTGCTTGGATAATACCTTGTTTGCAGCTTCAGAGACTGAGCCCAAGTTCCAGCTAAGCAAGGCTGGACATCTGATCTAATGAACTGCAAAATAAAAAAATTAAAAAAAAAAATTAAAAAAGTGTTGTTTTAAGCAGTAAAGTTTGTGGTAATGTGTGATGCAGCAATAGAAAATTGAAACAATCAGCACACTCAAATGCCCTTTCCTGTCCTTTGTAAATTTATTTGTTTCATCATTGTAGTCTCGTATTCCCATGAAGCTTTAGATGCAACCAATATCTTTTATATAATAATCCTCCTATCTTAACAGTTTTATCAAATGGTTATTAGTGAAAGGTACTCAATGAATATTTGATAGATTACAAACTAGCTTCACTTTCACCGTATATCACTGGGACTAAATCAATATTCAAATCATCCTTTATGGATTCTAAAATTTGTTTTCAGAAAAAAAATGAAAACTCTATAGCCTGGGTCAACTAATCAGATGAAATGTTTGATTTCAAAATAATGAATCCGCAAGCTAATTTCTATCAATTCTACATGAGATTGAGCAGGAAGAACATCACAAAATTTCTGGACTCAAATCCCAGAATCTCATGTAAAAAAATTTTTTCCACTATATTTGCAAAGGTAGAAGGAGATAGAGAGAGTGCAGCATTTATGTCCACAGGCTGAGAAGATAATACATAAAGAGGCTTTGTCAGAGCACATGTGTTCATTTCCCATGTGGACAAATGACACAACTCCCCTACCCAGGTGGACATGTCTTCACTAAAGTTGTAACACTGAGTCAAGTAACCTGTTTCAAAACCTGCCAATCTCTTAACCACAGACACCTGGCTTGTAATTATAGACTTTATTATAAATAGATATAAGCTTTGAGTGATTAGTTATTGTGTAGAAAGTATTCAACCGTGGACCACCTGATTTTCACATACTGCTGTACCTTCTCATTTCTTTGATACATCCTTGCTATTAATAGAAAAACACCTGTTTCCTGATAGTCTTGCAAGCTATCAAGACATATATTTATGTAGAAACAGCTGGGAGAAAGGTCCTTGTGAAGGACAACCAAATCCAACTTTTACCATCACAAAGCTTTCTCTGGTAGCTGCTGATGGATGCAGTTCTGCCTTGCCTTGCATCACTCCTGTGCAAGCTACCACAAACAAAGTGAAGCTACAGATAGACTTTAACTACTGTGGGAGGATTAAGAAAATCCTGCAGCAATAAGGATAGGATTTCCATTTGATCCTACAAACAAAAAGCATTTCTAAACCCACAGGTGAATGACATATTCTGAAAGACAGGGGATATGTTACAAGCATTTACTGCTTCCCTCCCACATCTTTTTAGAGCACCTGCGCACACCTGCAATCTTCCCTTCCTAATACATAAAAGCAGGGGGCATCTGACTACAATGATAAACTAGGAGCAGCTAAAGAAAATGAATGATGACAGGAAATGAAAGTGGCAGAGACAGTTTGTGGTTGTTTGATGACTTTAATGCAATGAATGGTGGCCGCAGAGTTTCCTGTCAACAAGTGTCTATATTGAAAAATAAAAAGCAATCAAAACAGTAACCGACATTTCAGAACATTTCAGAGGTGGCAGAGGTTTCATGCTTGACAAAACCACTTGTTCAGTGTCCTCTGCAGGAACTACCCAATATTTAGAGAGGAATTATCAGTATAAAGCCGAGGTGAGTGGCTGCAATGCTGATTCTATATTTTAACACCCAAGAGAAAGTGGACCAAATAATGGGAGACCTAATGACCTTCATCTAATGAATATTCTACAAATTGTATAGGATAAGATGTTAGGACATATAATCCCAATGTAAATCCTACTAGTAATTGAAATAAATGATCTGAAATCAATTAGCTTATTTCTGTCTAATTCCTCTTCGTGTAAAGAATGATTCCCTTCTTTTTTGTGCCCAAGTCATAAGTCTGCTATGAGGTACAGAAAGAAGATTAACAATGGTAGAGATGCTGAGAATCAGGGGGCCATCATACATAAATATGCTTTTAGTAAAAGAAGGAAAAACAACTAATGCAACATTGTGCAGATTTTTCTTGGCTAAATGGAGATATTCACACCCCATCATACTTTTATCTCATTTTTTCTTTGAGACATCCCCCCCCACCCCTTGCAAGCTAAAGTTCTTACTATTTTCTCCTTTGAATCTGGATCTAGGCCTACCACTTGACTTATCACAGTCTGATTTCTACTTCTATCTACTCTAACTAAATGCCAGCTCCTTCTTCTCGAGCAGGCAGCCCTGCCAAATGCCTTCATCCCAGTAAGCTCCTCTCTACTCAGAAAATTGTGAATCTGTATTACTTGGTTCAGCCTTTCTCCTTGAAATTCTTCTCTTCTTTTTTTTCCCCCCTCCTTAAAAAAGAAAATGCTTTGGAGAAATATGGCTGTAATTAACAACTGACAAAAATATCTGGGCTTGAGCTGAAGTGGGAAATCACAAAGGTTAGTTACTTATTTTCTCATGCATTTACCATTTGTTCTCTTTTCTCAGGGAAGTTGAAAGACCTGAGGTTCAAACTTAATAAGGCCCCATACTGTTTCTAAGAGTATTTACAACATGCAAAGTATAAGCCAGTGCATTGCTTATATTTAAATTTGTTTTCACTCATCTGAGCTATTACACAGTATGCCATCCCTAAACCTTTTATAATAAGGAACACACGTTTCTCAGCCATGAAAGGCAATGAAATGTTCAGCAATTTGAGCTCTTTGGTACTGGGAAGGTGACAAAACATTTATACGTATCCAATCTATTTCACTGATTTGGCTCCAGCATTAGGAGGGACTGCCTGAGGCACAAACCTTTTGCTGTATACACATCCCTGGGAATTAGCAGGTGAACCAAATGGCCCACAGTGATGATAGCAACATCTTTCAAAAGACTCAACTTATACTAAGTGGAGTCCCCAAACACATTTTCTCTTTCTGAACATTATCATTTTTAAAAAGTCTAACTAATAGTACAAATGTTTGTTGACTTGGTTAAAAGAAATTTCCAAGAAACCAAAAGACTAAGATATTAACACATTTTTTTAAACAAAAATGGTTTCATAATTGACTTCCTACAAATTAACTCCATATTTATCATTGATTTTTTAAATCTCTGAACCATAGCAAGTTAGCTTAGAAGAATAACATCATGCTGATGTAGGTGTGACATGGAACTTAAAAGACCAGTATTTATGTATACCAATACACAGGAAATTTTCAGTATTTGCATTGTTTTTACTCCTTGAATTGGGAGTAAGTGATCTCTGGATTTCAGTCTCAGTCTTGTAAACAAACAGTTATATCTATAGGAAATCACTTAATTTTTAGGCCCAATTTTTATTATTGTACAAAAAGGAAATTATAAAATAATACTTAAAATCTTTACTCTGTTTTTTATTGAATAAATTATTAAAGTAATTTCATAGCATGCATGCATTTAAAAATTGATTTCCAGAGTTTAACAGCAGGTATTATATCTTTAAATTACATTTGAAACATTGCTTATTTATAATATCATCTACTAGTAACATAAAAATATCTTGTTTAAAATTGATAAAAAGTACAGATGCTACTTCACATTTAAAAATATATTTTAATTTTTTAAGTATTTTACACAAACTATTGCACAGTACTTTATGGTTAATGGGTTCAGAATAATTATCAACATTTGAGGTGACTTGTGTTCATACAAGATGTATGTGGCAAAACCTAGAATGAGGATTTTTTTTTAACTTTGATTTTTCTATATGTAATTTGCACGGTGATTTTTTTTTTTTGGTTGTTGTTATTTTTGTTTTGTTTTCTTTTTTTTTACTGTTAGCCCACCTGGCAAAAGAAATTTATAGAGCCATCTTCTTAAACTGTCCATTTGCTTTCCACCATTACCTAGAGCTGGCTAAGCATTTGTCTTTGTGCCATTTTCTGCTCACTACATTCCTGATGAGTCATGAACATGTTTTTCCAAGTTACCAAGGTGAACACATGTGTATGGAGACATAGAAAATTGCCTAGAGGAGGCCAAGACTTATGTCAACACAGATATGCCTTTAACTTTACATACATTTAGATAGTAAAAAAAAGTACATGACACCCAAGTATTACTATGTATAGTTGTGCCAAAAAAAATAGCAAAATAGTAAGACTAAGATATGCCTTCCATGTTATCATTGCTGAACCGTCACCAGGCCCTTCCTCACGGCCACCCACATTCAGCATTGTGAATTCCTGATCCAGCTGGGTCAGGAAATATACTAGGATCAAAGCAGACATTTTCTTTTTTGTCTAAATTACACTCCAAGAGATCCTAATTAGAATAAGTTATACTCCATGTGTGTTTAATATGTCAAAATACACTCTACTGTCCTGTATATCTAAAACAAACAAACAAACAAAAATTTAAAATGTTTTTAAAATTTAAAAAGAAATATTTCCCAACGTTCAATTGTCTTGATGGAGAAAAGGGTCAAAACTGTGCAGGATCCTCAAATTCTACTCCATTTAGGTCTTTGTTGTTTGAATGTAGTAATCAATAAAAACAATAGAAAAAGAAATGAAGTTAAAAATAAAATTAAATTAAAAATAGAAACACTCCATTAGATTGTGCCTGGCTGCCTTTAGACAGTTTCTGGGGTAGACATACATATTTGTGGTGATCAGCTTATTAACAATTCAGAACATGTGTGGGATTATATTAGGATATGTACTATATCTCCCTCATCCATAAATCTTTGGCCTTAGTGACTCCCCCAAATTGAGACAGATATGGAATTGGCCACGATATCTGATTGTGTCTCATGATTACATGAGGTTCAGAAAGTCAGACTTCTTATTATGTTCAAGATACTATTTTAGGTGTCAGAAATATACTGTAAACATGATGGTTGAGTGGAATGAAAACTGGTCAGGTAGGCATGAAGAAATAGGACAATTTCAAAGTAGAAAGATGGTATTAAATGTGTTAAGAAGGTAAAAAGGTATTTGGGTTGGGGAGAAGTAGTCTACTTTTCTGACAAGGGTGTGGAAGTCATCTTTAAGGATACTTCAATTTTCTAAGAATATGTTAAATGTGTCAAAATCTAGGATATCTTGATTAATCAGCTGTCTAAGGAATGATGCTAAGAGTTGTCTCTGGAAATCTTCCCTGCTCCCACAAATGTCTATCACAACAGTTTAGCAAAAACCTGAAACTCCACTATTAAAAGTGTACTTTTTAATCCATTAAAATTTAAATGCCCTTGAGAAGAACCATACTGTCTCTCCTAACTTTACTTCGAATTTTAACAGATTTTTAGACCCATAGCCATATTTCTTTCTTGGAGTCATATTCTCTATTCATTGAACTACAGTTTATATATAAGATCCTTTGCATATAATTGGCTACATTTCAACAAACGTCTGCCTATGTTACTATTACCCAATCAAGATAAGAAATATTTGCTTCACCTCAGGACAGTCCTACCTGTTCCTTTTTAGTTGCTCTTCCTGTAGGTTTCTGATTTTGATTGTTTCGGATAAATTTTGCCTATTCTTTTGTTGTTTTTATTCTCTTTGCAGTGCTGAGGATCCAATCCATGGGCCTCAATATGGTAATTAAATGCCCCACTACTGAGCTACACTTAGCCTCTCTTTTTTATTTTTATTTATTTATTTATTTATTTTTTGAGACAGGATTTCACTAAGTCGCCAAGGCTGCCCTGGAACTTGTGCTCCTCCTGCTCAGCCTCTCAAGAAGTCCCTGGGATTTTAGTCTCATGTCATGGTGCCCAACTGAATTTTGCCTATTCTTAAACCTTGTATATAAAACAAATCATACTGTATGTTGCATTTTTATCTCTGGCTTCTTTAGCTCAACATAACATTTTTGAGGTTTGTAAATAAGGCTGTGTTACATGCATAGATTGTTTACTGTTATTTTTAAATAGTTAAATAGAGATCATTTGATGTGGGGAGAAAAAAACCCATGAGCTATGAAGAAGAAACTGGAGAACAGAAAGACAGAGTAGTTGTCAAAACAGGCTCTGTGGACCAGTGGCATCAGCACCCGCGTCACTGAGACTGTGCTAGAAATATAAATTCTTGGGTCCCACCCCAGACCTACTGAATTAGAAACACTGGGGGTTCCAGGAATCTGTTTTTCTAACAAACCCTCCAGCGAATGTTGAAGTACATTAAATTTGAGAACCAATGAGTAGAAAAAGGCTTAGAAAAGGAAGAAAAAAAATAACTAAAGTAAGGTGTTGGGATTTATGAAAGAGAAAATATGTTTGCTTTGCTTTTCCATTTTTCTTAGATCTCTTGAGATTCTAAGAAAGTGGGAGCAGTATTGATAGAAATAACTTTTGGAAATCATCTTAAGCATTAATATATACCTTTACTTTTAAGTATTTAGGGACAAATTCTTACTTAGACTCTGCACTATTCTTTAATATTTTAGCTATAGAAGATAAGTGGAATACTTGTGGTAATTAAAACTAGCATCTACTGAGAGGTGGTGATTTAGTTCTCACACACAAAGGAAAATTCCAAACTGAAAAGGAACAAAAAAAGCTCATTTCAGCTTTGAACATATCTTATGTTTCTTAAGAATTAACATAAAATAAATCTTGTAATGTAAAACTTGTTTGAAAATTATTCAATATTATTGTAACGCCTTTGCAAGTAATTCATTTTCCAAATCTGTGTCAAAAAAAAAAAAAAAAGCCCTTGGCCATAGAGGAAAGCCTTGTGAAAATATTAATCATTGGCTTAAAATTTAAAAAAAAAAATCAGCAAAATTTACTGGGATTTGAAAGAAAATTTGATTTAATTCAAATGAGTCAAAACTGAGTAGAAGAAAGTTCCAAGAGGACATAGGTTTCTGTGATAAGGCCTTTTCTATTCTAGGGGGAACTTGACTGAAGGTACTTAACACTTTAGTTGTTATTTAATTCAACTCAATTATATTAGAGTTAGTTTTATCTCCAGATAGTTTCCAAGAATAGAAACATTAAGTAGTGACAACCTGGAGTTTTTAATGAGGAAAAGCAAAATAAAAAAAATTTATACATATATATGAATGGACACAAAATCTACTTACAGCATGAGACTCATAACCATGTAAAAGATCAGACAAGAAAGTAGACCTGTAGGAGAACCTAAGTTTGATACCAAAACTTAATTTAAAAAAAGTTGGTACTGGGGATTGAACCCATGGGAACTTTACCATGGAGCAACAACCCAGCCCTTTTAAATTTTTTAATTATTTATTTTGTAGGGGTACCAAGGATTGAATTTATGAGCATTCAACCACGGAGTCACATTCCCAGCACTATTTTGTATTTTATTTAGAGACAGAGTCTCACTGAATTGTTAAGTGCCTTATTTTTACTGAGGCTGGCTTTGAACTCACAATCTTCCTGCCTCAGCCTCCTGGGCTACTGGGATTAAAGGCACGTGCCACCCTTCCTGGCCTTTTAATCTTTATTTTGAGACAGGGTCTCCCTAAGTTGTTCAGACTGGCTTCAAACATGTGATGCTCCTGCCTCAGTCTCCTGAGTTTCTGGGGCTACAGTTGTTCATCACCACAACTGGCTGATAAATGACTTTTGAAATGTACCTTTGATGCTCATCCATCTTGAGCTCTCAAGTTCATATACTGAACATAAGTCATTTTTCCTTGAAACTAAAACATGCAATAAATCAATCTATTGACTAGTTTTATATTGTATGTCATCACCTAATAATCTGAGTCCCTTGAAAATCCCATTCATCAGTTCAAACTGGACACAAAAAGCAGATGATAAATTTGAGAATTCTTGAAGTGAACGCTGAGTGTCCGCATCAGGAAACTTTAGTTAAGGAGTAAGACACAGGATTCACCAGTATCTGGAAATAGGGATGGTTTTCAAACCAAAGGATAGTTCTAAGTTCATGTGGAATAAAAGAGACAACATTTCTATCTTTTCTGCAGATGCCAATTGCAAAACAAAAGCAGAGAGAATAGAAATGTAGATTTACTCATGTAAATCTTCTAAGGGCCCATTTCCCTTAAAATCTAAGATACCCATGTATCTCTTCATGCTGTTACTACTTGAGATGCTCCAATGGCAATCAGTACCACCTGAGAGTTTCAGAAACTGATACGGAAGTAGTGAACCAAATCTCCATTTTAACAAGATCTACATTGATTTGTATGCATATTGAAATCCTAGAAGCACTATAAAGTAGTATTTTAAGCTATTGCTGACTCTCTAGGCTATTGTTTCTTCTGCTTTTCTTGATTAATAGGTTCAACTGGAAATATATTCAAACTCTCAAGTCCTATCCCAGAATTATTTCATGAAGATTTCAGGATTTTAAAAAGTGTCCTATTTTCTTATGACTATATAAGCTTTGGAAACAGTTGCTTTGGGCTGTCAGGAAAGGGCTGATTCCAAATATGTGTACTCTAAAACAGAAATGAGCCGCCATCAAATTCATTGTTCTGTTATTTCCATTGATGTAAATTTTGTATTTATTTGGTTGTAGCAATATAAATAAATTACAAGCATTCGGATATAGGAGAAAATAAAGAAATGGCAATAGTAGTAATAAATAACAAGACCGTGAGAAACATGAGGCAGATTGTTTGTCCAAGCGTACTTTTGTGTATCTTTAATGCTTTGTCTATGTAAAACCACCTAGTGAAGCAAGTCTATCTCTAAAGGGCAAAAGAACTTCCAAAGTATTTCAGAGGGAGACAAAAAGGTGTATGTGCCTGGGGTTGGGGTGGGGTGCAGGGGAGAGTTAAGACAGATTTCTTACATTTTTTATTATTTATTATTTCTTACAATTTTATTATCCTTAGCACACAACCTGAACTTTGTTTTGTTTTGTTGGTTGAAACGTCTGAGTTTGGAGTTTATAAAAACAGAGTCTGAGTTGAAAGTAGTATGCAGTTTTGTTTATCAGGAATGTTCTCTGGGTGAGTCCTAGAAGGTTGAGGTTGGAACACATAGGATTAGTGAATTTGGTTCAAAGAGGTAAATTTCATGTAGTAATAAAGTCTTTACTGAAAAGGAACCTAGGTGAGAACTATCAGACACCAACCCTTTGCAGCTGGGAAATATATGCCTCCATGGGCAGCACACAGAGAATCCACTCAAATGACAGCCACAATGGTAACCAAATTTTCTGTTTTTGATCTCCAAGAGGCTGTCAGAAATGCCTGATGTCTTCTTTATCCTAAATCTTAAGAAGAGTATAATTCCATTTGTATTCCTCTAGTTTCTTCTGATGCTTAAGAGCTTTTAACTAAATTCCTCCGTAGAGTGTTTATTGTTGGAACTATGAAATGCACACTTATCTTTCAAATCTAAGATGAAGATTTTATTTTGCATAGTCTGAAAACATTCTCAAAGGTGTCAAAAATTAAGTAGGCCATTAACCCAAGTCCACACTATTTTATTTAGTTTTTTGTAAGATAATATGATTCATATCATAATTTTTCTGAAGGTGCTCTATTCCTGATTCGATTATTAGTTTGTGTTTTTTATAGGGTCTGTGGTTTAATGTTTTATCTTAATTAGTATTTTTATGCTTATGATTTTAAATATGTACATAGCCAGTTTTTATGTTGTCTGCCTTACTGCCTTACTAACATAACTAAGGTTAAGTGTTTTCTTGCAACAAAGGGAATTTATATTCAAATTAAAAGTAATTACAGATGCTTTATCAAAAACAAAGCAATTGGCAGTTGTGTGAATAGCCATCTTCCCCACAATACTAAAATACAGATTGGGCAACCACTGCGTTTATGGTTCTAATAATGTTTCTTATACAAGGAAAAAAAAAGTACAGAGTGTATTTGCAAATGAAGAAAATATCTATCTTTAGTGCTCTATGCTAACTTTCTATCTTTCAGGAAAGTTGACCAGCCTTGATATTAATATATGCCTAGAAAGTAGGTCTGAGTTATGCAAGCAGATTCTAACATGAAGGATCAAACTTTGATTTTTTTACTTCATTTATTTCTACATTGAAAAAAGCAGCTTTAAAACTATGTATACACCTAACATGTATGAACTTCTTTTTTTTTCCCCCACAAGACCTAAAATACCTGCTGTAATTACAACATAAAAACACAGTCCTGATCCACAAGGGCTTCAAATTGTAGTGGACAAATTGTGTTGAGGTTCAGTGATTAAGAAAATCAATAGAACTGAACAAATGTTCCATTTTCCATTTATTTCAGTTGTCAAGAAGTAGCTACTACAGTAACTATAACCTCAGAGGTGTTTGTTTTGAAAACTGATGAACAGTACATTAGATGACAAAGTAGTCACTAATAATGTAGGATTCACATTTACTTGTTGAATAACAAAGAAAACAGTTTAGTGAACAATTTGTTTTTACAAATGGATGCATCAATATTCTCTGTCTTCTGGCCTTGACTCAATATTCAATGTGTTAGGAATCTTTTTAGAAATATATTTTTGCATTTTTTTATTCACATGTATTAATTATACACATGAAGGGATTCAGTATGTTATTAAAACACATACCCACAGTATGCACTTCCTTTGTTTAACCCCTATCCTTCTCAATCTCTAGTAATCACTATTTCTACATTCAGGTTGATTTTTTTAATTTCCATGAGTGAACATGTGGTACTTGTCTTTCTGCCTTTGGTTTATTTCATTTAACACAATATCTTCCAGTTGATCCATTGTGTTACAGATTAATTTCATTTTTGTTTATGGGTGAATAATATTTCATTATATATATCATACATCCTCTGTGTCTCCCCATCTGCTCTTAGGCACCTAGGCTTATTCCATATTGTAGCTACAATTTCATGAGAAATCTGGATATGCAGGTATCTCTTTGGTTTGTTCTTTCATTTCATTTGGATATACGCCCAGAAGTGGGATAGTTAGGTCATATGGTATACCTAATTTTAGGTTTTAGAGGAACCTCCAGCTCTTCTCCATAAAGGCTATACTAATTTACATTCCCTCCAACAGTATATGAGAATTTCTTTTTCTTCACATCCTTGCCAGAATTTGTTATTTTTTGTCTTTTTTATAATAGTCATCCTAACTGGGGCAACATGGTATCTCATTATAGTTTTGATTTGCATTTCTCTGATGGCTAATAATATTCACCATTTTTTCATACATTTGTTAGCCACTTGTAGTTTTGTGTTTTTTTGACAAGTGTCTATTCAGATCACTTACCCACTTTTAATTGTATTACATGTATTTTGATAATTTTTTAAAGTTTCTTATATATTCTGGATGTTTATCTTTTGCCAGAAGAATAGTTGGCAGATATTTTCACCCATTCTCGAGATTGTCTCTGCACTCTGTTGATTGTGTCCTTTGCTGGGCAGAAGATTTTCTCCTTTTGCTTATATTTTCCTATGCTTTGGGGATTGTATTTACAAAATATTACCTATACCAAAGTCCTGAGTTTTTTCCCTTATATTTTCTTACAACTGTTACAGAGCTGCTTGTCTTATATTTATGTCTAATCCTTTTTGAGTTTATTTTTTGTATAGGGTGAGAGGTAAGGTCAAGTTTCAACCTTCTGCATATGGATATTCATATATCCATATATTCATATATTCATATATTTCCTAGCACGATTCACAGAAAAGGCTGTCTCCTCTCTAATGATGATTTTAGAGACTGTCAATAATCAGTTGGTTGTAGATGCTTGGATTTATTTCTAGGAGCTCGATTCTAGTCCACTGGTTTGATTTCATGTTAGTGCCATGCTGTTTTGGTTGCTATGGCTCTGTAATATGTCTTGAAAGCAGGTATTGCGATACCTTCAGCTATGGGGTGTTGGCTTTTTTTGGTTTGTTTTGTTTTTTGTGTTTGTTTTCTCAAGATTGCTTTGTCTATTCATTATATTCTGTGCTTCCATATGATTTTCAGGATTTTTGTTTTTACTTATCTGAAGAATATCAGTGATGTTTTAATGGGGATGTGTTGAATATGTAAGTCTTTGTAGATACTATGGACATGTTAATGATATTAATCATTTCACTGTGTGAATGTGGGACATCATTCTCTCTCTGAGTGTGTGTGTGTGTGTGTGTGTGTGTTCTTCAATTTCTTTCATCAGTGCCTTGTAATTTTCATTGTAGAGATCTTTCACTTCCCAGGTTACATTTATCCCTGTGTGTTTTTTGAAGCAATTATGAATAAGGTTGCTTTTCATGAATTCTTTCTCAGAAATCTAACTATTGATATAGAAAAAATGTTACTGATTATTATATGTTGATTTTGTATCCTGCAACTTTATTGAATTTTTTTTTCAGTTCTAATCATCTGGTGGAATCTTTAGGTTTCTCTATGTAAAGAATCATATTATCTCAAAATATGGATAGTTTGACTTAGTCCTTTCCTACTTGTATGGCTTTTATTTCTTTCTCTTGTTTAATTGCTCTAATACTTCTAGAACTATATTGAATCATAATGGTGAGAGTAGACACATTTCTCTTGTTCTAGATCTTAGTGGAAACATTTTCAGCTTTTCCTCATACTGTATGATATTAACCTTTCTTTGCTGTATATATGATGCAGGCTAAGGAATTGGGCCCTGATCCCACACTCTCATCAAAGTTTAGCAATGTCTGTACTACAAAGTGCTTAAGAGCAAAACTTTTCATTAAAAAACAATGCAGATCAAATAAAGCTTCAACCTGGCAACAAATGACATTAACTAGTTTATTTAATATTATTCTTTGGTTAGCTCTCAAAGCTTAATTTTCCCACTAGTAAAAACAAAGACAAGTTCATGCATTTATTTATTAAACATTATTTTTGTCTATATGTCAGGCTTGAGACTATGCATTGAGGATACAGCTCTAAACAAAAGTAATATTATCGATTATCACAGAATCTACAAAATTACAGAATCTACTAATGCTGAAGTGGGAAATCATCACAAGGCATGATAAGCACTTTTTAAAGTGACAAGTGATGTGCAGGAAGATTCTATCTGATGGGTATGTGTCCTGAACTTTACAGCTTAGGGAAAGCTTCTGGGGAGAAAGAAAATGTAAACTGATGTTGGAAAAATGACCCGAACTGCTATGTTGAGTGGACATGTGGGTACAAAACAGGATTTTTAGTGCTTTACCTACAAGGAAAGTTGTGCATATAGATTCATTACTCAGGCCAAGACAAACCCAGCTTGAGGGTACAGCTGTTGTGGTTTGGATGTGAAGTGCTCCCCAAAACTCACATGTGAGAAAAGGTAAGAAGGAGGAAAAATGTTTGGGTTGTGAGAGCCTTAACCCAATCAGTGAATTAATTCCTTGATAGGGATTAACTGAGTCACAAATAAAGGTGAGTGAGTGTGGTGTTGCTGGAGGAGGTGAGCACTGGGCTTGGCTTTGGGGTATATATTTTGTATTTGGCAAGTGGAGTCTCTCTTGGCTTCCTGATCATTTTGTAAGTGGCATCCCTCCACCATGATATTCTGCCTCACCTCAAGCCCCTAGGGATAGAGTCTGCTGTCTATGGATTGACCTCTGAAACCATGAGACCTCAAATAAACTTTTCCTCCTCTACAATTATTCTGATTCATCTTTTTTTTTTCCACAGCAGAGAGAAATCTGACTGAAATAAGGGAAAAAGATTCTCAAGATGTAGAGCATAAAGCTAAAGGCAAATAGGACCTTGAAAGGGTCACTAATGTGATATTTCCTAATTGAAGGAATTATACAGCCATATGTTAATTTTAGGTATATGACTCAGCAATGGATGGAAAAAAGTTATAGTTCTGGTATAATAAAAGGCAATTCCTATCAATACTGAAGACAGAAAGCAATGTAGACATTTAACAGATAATTCAAATGTACCTCTAAGGCAACCAGTCAATGGGCACATACTTAGGATGAAGCAAAAGAGAGGAATCAAAATGATTCCTGAATTTATAACTTCAGCAAAGAGAATATTTACTTAAAAATAAATAAATAAATAAACAAACAAATAAATAAATAAATAAACAGGAGCATGAGTAGATTTATTTTTCCAGGTAATGCATCTCCTTCTGGACTAGTTGCTTGGGACATAGTTGCCATAATATATATATATATATACATACATACACACACAAGAGACATAAGTGGCCTGAAATTGTAAATTTTGAAGTCATGAGAGAACATGTTAAGTGTCATATAGGCCATCTTGTCTTCATAGAAGTGGGATGATACCCAGTTTAAGGAGCAAGGAACATAGAAGAAGTAGCCAGGAAGACTTCAAGGAGTATCAAGACAGACTGGAAGAAATTTTTGAGAAAAAGCAATAGCAACCAAGGAAACAGAATATTTTAGAAAAGAGCTTTGGGCAACAATGCCAAAGGTTGCTAAGTAATCAAGTTGAATGCAGCATAAAGACTCCACAGAAGATACGGAGATGGGGTAACCTGTGACTGTCCCCCTGCAATCGGTTTTGGTCGTGGGCAGGATGAAAAGCTAGCCTGGAGTCACTGGAGTGTGGTAGAAGCAGCACATCCAACCATGCTCTCATGGAGATTGGATAATAAGGAGAGCTAAGCATCAAGGCTGCAAGTCATATGGCATAAAGGTACCTGTTGTTTTTTTAATATTAAAATTTTAACAATAGTTAAGTACTAGTTAGAAGAATATAGAAAAAGAGAAGAAGTAGATGAAGAATAAAAGGAAGGAAAAGTGACAAAATGATATCTGTCATAGTGCTAGAGGAATTCACATCTGGCTTCTTCTATTCTTTCTGTAAACTGGGAAATAAGATAATCTGCAGAGAGAGAATTTTAATTTCTTAGTTAAAGTCTGGAAAAATGTGGAGTAGACATGAGACACTTGTGGAACGTAAGAGAGTGAATAAGGAAGTACAGGATTTCTAAGCAGGGTACAAGACCACCTGAATTGTCAATCTTGGGAACACATGGTCACAACTATTACCAGCAACAATAGGGTAAACAGGATGTGGTCAGACAGATGAGTGGATCCATGGTAAACATTGTGTCTAGAAGAGTCAGAAAAAGATTAATTATACTTAAAGATGTGAATGTTAGTTAGAATTAAAAAGATGGAGTATTCCATTTTAAACCAAATAGGCAAGTGTGTATTCTGTTTTATTTTTAGTGCTGTGCAATATTGCTGCCCCAGTAGTCAGTGGCTTACAACAATAATTATTAACTTTGTTCACAAAATAGCTATTGGAAAGAGGTCATCATTGTTTCACAGATCATCATCTAGGGGACTCTGCTGGGGCTAGAGAATCCACTCTCAGGATTGCATACTTAAAAGTCAATTCTGGGAACTCAGTGTTGGCTGTTAGGTGGGCATGTAACCAGGGATGCCTTAACAATGGGATCTGGACAGAGTACATGTGCTTCTTACTACAATTCTTATCCATTCATTTGCTCTTTTATTTGGGGTATAGAAATATAATTTGCCCTTCTCAAACTCCAAAGAATCCAAAACAAGAAGCTGATATTCCTCATGCCATCTCCCCTTTTTATCCTGTTCTTTCACACATTCCCACTAACAGATGCCTGAAGTTATTCCCACGATAAGAATGTTGCTGACTTCTAGGAAGAAAACTTGTTCTCTTTTTTTTTTCATATTTATTTTTTAGTTGTAGTTGGACACAATACCTTTATTTCACTTATTTATTTTTATGTGGTGCTGAGGATTGAACCCAGGGTCCCCCATAAGTTCAACAAAAGATGAGAGGGCCCTTTAAGTCATGGTCAAAGTATCAAAGAGTGGTACATGGGTCAAAATATCAATATCTAAATTTTGAATTCCATGTAAAATTTCTTCTTAAAAATCTTTTCATGTGAGAATGATCCCACTTTCAAAATACTGCTTTGACCCATTTTATAGGATAATTAAAGAATCTGTCATCTACCTCAAAACTTAAAATGGTACATTGATCTGATATTTAAAAATTTTCTAGTGCTGGACAAAGAGAAAAATTAAAACACTTTGTATGAGGCTTTGTAGATTAACAAAGATTTCTTGTCTTTTCTTGTCTTATTCATCTTTCTATTAATGAGAATTTTTAATAAACTGTTTTGGACATTGTTCAAATGCCCAAATTTAAACTCTGTCCAATTGACATGTTACTGATACAGATAATTTTAAATGTAACTGTAATATTTTCTAAAGCAATTGATTTTTTTCAGATAACATTGAATAAAACCAAGGAAAGAAAAGTTTGATGTCATTTATTTCATATTTTGTGCACTTTATTTAATAATATGGTTAAAATTCATTTTATTGATATATAAAATTATACTTGAATTATAATCAAACTTCATCCTATTTCATTTTCTAAAGTACATACTATTTTAACTTTCTTTTATAAAATATAATCTTATTTAAATCTATAAAAATAGTTTACAGGTCAACTAATGAAGATGCAAAGAAGAGTACATAAATGTCAAATTTGTTTTATGAGCTACTCAAATAAAAATGTTTGAGGGTTGTGGTCTTTTATTAGTCCCAAATTTATTTCTTCCAGTCTCAGACCCAAGAGCTCCTTGGAGATGGAGAAACTCCCAATGGTTTCTTTTATTTCCATCTAAGTATGTGAGTTTTGTTGAACACAGACACATAAAGATAGTGCTCTTGTTCTTGTTCTGTTTCATTATGGATTTGTCCTTAGTTTCATTCCCTTAGAAGTAGAAATTAATTTTCAACTTGTTTTTGATGTGGATTTATCTACAAAGCGTTGGTTTGCAGGGTGTACTCTAAGTGTTCTAAAAGTAAGAATTTCGTAACTTCCTCCTACTTTAAATGCAAAATAAATTGAAAATATTAGTGAATGAGGAGACTTGCTACCAATAATATTTAAAAATTTGCCTATTTCTTTTATGAGGGGAAAATCATGTTGTGATAAAAAGTACAGTATTTGAAAATCAGATAGCTTAGGTTCAAATCCTATTCCTACTGTTATTCAGTTGCAAATACATAAAAGTTGTAATATATTTTAGGGAAATAGCGATACATAGTACGACATAGTACATCTTGGTGTTTTTTGTTTGCTTGGTTTTTTTTTGTTGTTGTTGTTGTTTAATCTCCTTGGAACACAGAATATCTCTAGTGGACTGATTTGTGCTATTCTTATAATATCCATGGTGTTCCTGGAAACATCATTCTCCCTCCGTCTGGCTGTTTCTCCTCTGTCCTTATGTCAGGATGAATTGTCATAATTTTGTCATAATCCTTTTGCACACTCATCTTGGTTTCTACAACTTCATCTGAAATACAGGTATACCTCTAAACTTCAGAAATTGAAAATGTTTTAATTTTCTTAGGAGCAATTAAACTCCAAACTCCACTTTTAAATTGACAGCTGCCAATAAATTGAGAAAGAGAAAGGGCAGAGGGGCAGAAGGAGCAGAAGAAGCAGCTTCTAGACATACAACCCAAATTTTGGTTTATACACAGAAAAGGGATTGAATGCATAGTCCAAAGAAAGAATGCTAAATTATTTCCATATTGCAGATTTTTTAGACATTAGGCATTTTTAGGTTTGCCCACAATTTTCTAAAATGGTCACATAGTCAACCAGTAACTTATTTTGTTTTTCTTAACAATGTATTAAATGATTAACAGTCCTATTCCATGTTCTAATATCTGGGTACCTCCTGGGTCCCTCTTTTCCCCTCACTCTTCTTGGTCATTTTGGACAAGAAATGAGCAGATAAATTTCTTGTGTAACAAGGTAACTAAACTTAGATTTTAGATGAATAGGTAGGTGATAGATGAGAAAGAAAAGAAAATATGGAAATTGGGGGGGTCAAAAGACCAGGAACTTAGAGGCCAACCAAATAATACTATAAAACAATTTTTTTTTCTGATACCACCTTATTGACAATTTAATAGAAAAAATAAGTTCATTTTTGATTGGTCTCAAACTGAGCTGCATGATGAGAAGAAAGAGTTAATAAGAATGAAACTTCAAAGATAACATTATAAAGGTTTTCCAGTTATCAGACAAATGGTGAAGGAGAGAAAAAGAGGACAAGCATGAAGGGAAAAAAATTTCCCTTTCCCATAAGCTCTTTTTGAAAATTACTTGGAGACTTAGAGACTCTGTTGACTTTAATTAAGTGCTCATTAGATTGACAAACTTTTTAAAGAAGTGATCCTGCTTGCCATGTGGGTTTTCATATGCTCTCCCGGCTTTCTCTCTAAATTACTTTAGAACCCTTTCAGAATAACTTGTTTATTCAAGGGAAATTACTCATAACCCTTTAAAGAATTCAGATAGATTTTTATGTCCTGTGGTTACTGCTTTATTGTTTTTGCACAGTTTTATAATTTTCACTGAAATCTCTTAACTCCTCCCTACAAAGTCAAAGTCTTCCCAAATTGCACTTAATTCCTCTGGTACCAGTGGGGGAAATAACTTGTAATCTTTGAAATCTGCAGAGTCAGACGTCAACTCAGACAGAGTTGAATAGATATCATCTTGGAGGCTGTGGCTGTGCCCAGACAAACAACTGAGCAATCCTTCCAACCATTCAGGTCAAGAAGGAAAAAAAAGTTAAGTGCATTATTTGCAATCATGTGGATACATTAATACTATCCTCTGATTTAAATCATTAAATTTTGAAGTAGTTCTGATAGAGATGTGTCTTAAAGATCCTCTGCTTACCAAGGTCCTAAGAAAGCATAACATTAAAACAAACAAACAAACAAACAAAACACTATCAAAGTATCAAAGGACGGAAGAACTCTGGAACACAATTCCAGGTTTAGCACAAAGATAACTATTGAAGAAAATGTCACTTAAAAATCATCATTAATTAGTTATCATAGTGATGGTCCATTTCCTGAACTTTTTCTTCTTTTACCCTCCTGTTCATCCATTGAAGTATTGAAGGATGGCATAATCATTAATACTAAAATGTAATATTTTAGAGCATAAGATTTAGAAAACCAAAGTATACTGAAACTTTCCTATTTCAAACCAATTGCTTTTAGATTTTTTTTTTTTACTCACAACAACATTAATGTATAGTTGAATGAAGTATTTAATAAAATTGAAAGTTATCCTTAGGGCTGGGGATGTGGCTCAAGCGGTAAAGCGCTCACCTGGCATGTGTGGGGTGTTGGGTTTGATCCTCAGCACCACATAAAATAAAAAATAAAGATGTTGTTTCCACTGAAAACTGAAAACTAAATATTAAAAAAAAATTCTCTCTGTCTCTCTTAAAAAAAAAAGAAAGTTAGCCTTAGTTTCACAGGGCTTGGCATATACTAGAGGTATAATAGATTTTCCTATATATAAAAAAAATAATTGTTATAATTTTTAGTAATTAATTATTTAATTCACAATGATGGGACTCCTAGTAAACCAAGGAAACATTTATCTGAAATTTTTTTAAATGATGGTAATTAAATTTTTTTTAATGATTTTACACATGGTAAAAATATCCTTATAATTCTTATAAGGCTTAAAATGTTCTATCCTATATCTCATGTAACATTATTTGATAAAAATTTATCTAGAATTTGTTGCACTCCTTTCAGCACTTCGGTAAAACTGATGGTAAAAAAAACAAAAAATTAGGTACAATTTCACATGAACTAGGATGACTAAAATACTGACAACACCAAATATCAGCAAGGATGCGCAACTAGTCAGCCTTTTACATGTTATCCATAGGATAGTACAACCAGTCAGTAAAATTGTGGATGGTTTTTTATAAAATCAAACAGTTCAACTCACATTTACCCAGAGAAAGAAAAACAAGTTTTCAAGTGGATTTGTACAACAGTGGCTTATAGTAATTTTGTTCATAATAGCTCTAAAATGAAAACAACAGAATTGTTCAGAAGGAGGGGATTGAAAAAATAAATAACTGTGAATTCACGCAATTTAGCTTTATCTAATAATTTTCTAAATGGATGTATGGCATAAGCAATAGCATGGGGTTCAAAAGCATATGAAATGAAAGAGCCACAGAGAAGACATCATACTATATGTTTCCATCTGTATGAAGTTCAAGAATAAGGAGAGTTGACTTGTGGTGAAAGAAATCAGAATTCTTGTTTCCCAGGAGGTTGAGAATTGACTAGAGAGGGCATAAGCAAGACTCTGGGGTGTTAGAGAAATTTACTACCTTGATTGGGTGGTGGCTACATGGGCGTTACATTTATCCATTCACCCATCAGGTTGCACCCATAGCTACATTAGCTGTATTAGTTCATTGAGTCATGTGTTTATGATCTGTGAAATTCTTCAAATAAAACTTAACTTCAATTTTAAAATATGTGAAAAACTATGATTAAAAAATGATGGTTAAAAATCTCCTTATAAAGCTTAAAATGTTCTAGCCTATATCTCATGTAATATTATCTGATTAGAAATATTCTTGAAATTCACTCTCATGGGATAGGGTTTCTGAAGGTCTTCTGAGATATACACTCTATTGCTCATTAATAAATAAAAATATTTATAAATCAATTTTCAAGCAAAATATGTAAAGTTTTGAACAAGGGTTTTGTTTGCTTATTTTGGAGACACTATAACAAAATTAAATATCAATCTACATTGTAACCTGTTATTTAATTCTAACACCAAATAAGACAATGTAGTTATTTAAATGAAGTTTGCCACAATCACACATTTTGTAATATAAGTCACTTAAAATTAATTTAAGTGTGTATCATATATGCTAGTTCAATGATTAATTAAAATGTCTATATAATACAATAAAATTTAAATTGCTCTTATATTTAAAATACATCTTATTTTAGTGACCTAAAATTATATATATATACATATATATGTATATATATATATAGAGAGAGAGAGAGAGAGAGAGAGAAAGAGAGAGAGAGAGAGAATGCAAGATAGGCAAAATTAGTTATTATGTTATTCTAAACTGAAGTTAGGATTTTAGATATTTAATTATTTTTGTATAGAGTGACACTAGACTAAACAGTTTGGATAACACTGATTTGGTAGTTGGATTAAATTTCTCTTTTGATTTTACTCATTTTACCTGCTGAGTCCCGGTGCCTTAGATTCCTATTTCCTGATACTTTATTAACCAAAAATCACTATACTTTTCTAGAGCTATTAACAAGTTTTCTGGCTTTTCTAATTCACAATTATACATCAAAGATGTTGAAATTTACTTTTCCTGAGATCATGATTATAAGGCAGAGTTTCCAACAATCAGATCAAACTAGATATTCGTGAATTACGGAGGCTTCTTTGTATTCCCCCAATCCAATATTGTTTCTTAACAGAAGCTAACAGGCCCCGGGTATGAAGAGTCCAGAAATATTTTTAGAAAGAATTTCATTCATAGCAGATTCTCAAAACAAAACATATATGAGTTCTCAGCCTACTTTGTATTTCAAATAATAACATTGAAATACTATTTCAAAACCATCAACTATGATATTCTTCTGTGCCTCTCCATTGTTCTAACCCCCACAAAGCTTGCTCTTCCATAACTAGCAATCACACATCATGTTTCTGCTTGCTTCGTTTTTGGTTACCTTCTGTATGAAGGGCACTTAGGTTTCCCAATTGACTTAGGTCCTTAATTTAAGTGCTAAAGCTTCAACTCTTTGTGCATATATGGGAATTTACATATTCTCACCCAAAACTAAAGATAGCAGAAACTGCAAAAATAAAATATACAGGCAAATAATATATTTTGTCTTAATGACCTCTGGATTAGCTAAAGGCAGGTTCATCCTTAGTTTTTACTCACATTTTGCTACCAACTAATAGATTTTGTCTTTTGTTTATCTTAATTAGAACCTAATCATTTTTGAATTCCCAAAGCTTTGCAGTTCACTGCCTCAAGTTATTCTTAAAATGACTAAAACAGACACTCCAACCACACTGTGGCCATTTCATTCAACACATAGCTGCAGTCTGAAGGAAAAGTTTGCGCATGTGTCCTTGCCTTAGGTATAAATTGATCAAAAGTTTAGATGAGATTTCCATACTGACAGCTACCACGGTAGGGAATGGGGTAGAAGGTGGGTAATAGCTTATACCAACATGCCTGGTAGACAAAAAAGGGCCCGTTTTCCATAATTCACTCAAACTCCAAACAGCAACTTAATTTTCTTTCAGTTTTCAGTTTGAGATGCACGGCAGGGATCTCCTCCCCAAGCAAAAGGCAATATGAGGTGAGAAGAAGAGCATGCTGCCAGCACAGGTATAGGCCTGCATAATGGAGCTGTGGCACTCAGAAAGAGGCTTTTCATTTTAACAACTGTGATAGTGAGGAAGGAAGCATAATGAAGATGGCATAATTGCAGAGGGAGAAGGAAACATTAACCATGCGTCGAGGAGAAGACTTGAGGGTTAATTTTGACTTCCTTGTTTGATCAAGCATTAAAGCTGCTTGAGAGGTCAAGAGACTCATAGAGGATAGCACCTACATAACCACAAACCCCTGAATTTTAGAAAGTTTTTTTTTTATTTTTAATTATGTGAAGCCAAACTGTTGTTGACACTGCCCATTTCTGCATTTCCATATGCATGTTGACTTTGGGACACCAGCCCCCCAGCAAGAATTATACACGGGCCAGAGGATGCCCAAGCAAATCTCTCTTTTTTTTTTTTTTTTTTTTTTTTTTGATGCATGTGTCTCTTTGCAGTGAAAGAACTCCATATCCTCTGTAGGAAAACTTCAGCAGGAAAAATTTGAAAATAAAAATGGAACACAAGAAAACTGAGAAAATAAGCAAGGATGAATGGGAAAAAAAATATACCAAGATCCAAAGAGAGTTTTTTTTAAAAAAAGGTAATAGACACATGATTTCAAAAGATATTGCATTAAATGGGATTATAAAATCTTACTACCACATTTGCAAATGACATGCAAAGTTGAAATTATCAAAAGTTGTATTTAACTGCTGTGGAAAACTATTTTTAATTCAGACACAGGTCATGTGATCATAAATACTCATGAGTGAGCTTGTACTTATAAAAAAACTCAGTTGAGAGGTATTTGTTAAATATTCAATGAAAAAATATACCTAAAATTCTCATACATTTCTATAAAAGAATTATAGGTAATTATTTTGATTTCTAACCAGTAGGCTTTCTGAACTTGCCAAATCTCTAACAATTCTTAGGAAAAATAACCAACACGATTGAATGCACTGTGGACTTAACTGATGGTAGGAATTCCTGAGGCATGTTTATTAGGAATAAACAACATATCTCTAAAGGAAAATCATATTTATGTTCTTACCTACAGGAAGTTCATGAAGAACCCATTGAGGATAAAAAAGTCACTGTTTATTTTAGTTAGATTCTTATGTCTTTGACTCTATTGATCAATATCACCCCTGAATAGGTTACTCTGGGATTGAGGCTTTGCCTGATTCAATAAACCCCAAGATTCTTAACCCCTCCCGTGTTTTTAAAGAAAGGTGAGCAAAATACTTTTAAAAGAAGGCTTTATCTTTTTCCCAATGCCTTGAGAAAATTTCAGCCATACTTTAAAGGTATGTGGATGCTTTTGAAATGCATCATGTTCTGATCTAGCCATGGGCTAGAAAGAACTTAAAATCATTTGTTTAGCTTGAAAAAAAATCAATGTAGAAAAATATGGCATTTGTGTACATAGCAATCCACAAATAATATTTTATGGAATAACATATTTAGAAATTAATATTTGAATAAAAACTTTACACATGTATAACTGAAATTTCACTCACAAATTTACTGCTATTCCTATGTACATTTGTGTATTCATTTATATGTATTTATTTATTAAACCATACTCTGAGCATCTATTGCATCAGACCCTGTGCCAAGTATCAGAAATGTGTGCTTTTTATGAGAAATTAAGTTCTAATAATCTTGATATTTTATAATTTAGTGGATCTCATGAGATATAATACCTGAGAATTGAGGATGAGATTACATTACTTAAAACTCAAAGTAATGAATATGTAGTTTTTATTTTAAAATATAGAACTAATTAATCAAATTGTTAATTATAGTATTAACCATTTTTATTAGATTCTAGTCTTGGGAATTTGGTAAGCCATATGGGTTATATAGAATTACAGGAATATTTAGAGGATCCCTTTCCAAATTATTATGTATTAAAGTTAATAGAACAATTTGTACAATCTTGGGTACCCAACATGTGAGAAAAGTATAATATATCTTGTATAGCTTTGTATGCTACTCTCCAGGAGAGTAGCAAAAACATTCATAACACTCTGAGCCTTCTTAAAATATTCCTTTGTTATAGTTTGTTTATGTCATTCACTATCTGTAGATACATGTATCTGTACAAGTAGGGTGTGAGAAGCAGTCATCCAATTTGATGGAAATGGTGCTGAGGATATTGGACTTATCATATAATCTTTCAAGTTCTTATATAATTTTTAGGATTAGTTCATGAAATTCCTGATATGATTCTCTCAGCCTTAGTCAGTACATAGTGTTTCATTACACATCTAACTAATGGTAATTAATAATTTCTAAGTAATTACAGTGTTTCAGATACTATTGCAAGCCTTAAAGTTCTACAATACCAATCTGATACAGATTAGTATAATTCAGATAATAGGTTTCTACAAACAAATCACAAGATAAAAATGATTCATGTCTTATAATTCAATGAGAGAAATATAATGTTACCTGATATACAAATCACAAGATATATTTTTAGAGTGAATATTGCAAGTGCTTCTGCTCCCAAGTCCTGTGGTACTATCCTGAGAGATAACATTCTGTAGTAATGCTTCCAAAACACGTTTTATCTTTGTTTGATTTGTTTCATTATTGAAGCCATATCTCTTCATCTTCAAGTTTTTCCTCACTTTTTTTTCTCCTCTTGCCATGTGGCCAAACTCTTCTTCTTTTTTATTGTATATATATTCAAAGACTACAGCATGAAGTTATGGGATGCACATCGTAGTAATTGTATCTAAAATATGTAGCAATACAGATAATAACCAAACAAATAATGTATATTTTATGGGCATATGTGCTGAACTACATTGCTGATTGCCACATATTCTAGTACTACTCTCTCTCATACATAAGAATTATATTTTATCACCTCATTGATATTAGGTTCAGATGTATTTCTTGCTTTAAATGCTGTGAAATATATGTAGAAGAGGCATGTGAGACTTCCAGGAAAATGCTTTAGGAGTCTGCTTGTGATTCACAATTTTTAAATTTCTCTTGCTCCAAAGACCAATAGAGCTCCATATAAAAGTCCCTCGTTGTCCTAAGTCTCAGTGAGAAAAATCACCAACAGCCAAGCCACAACTGACCCGTATGGATATGCATATGTAGAACATCAGGGGTTGAGGGTAACTAGTTGTTACAGTAGAGTCTAATTTAACCTGCTTAAAATAGCTAGTGATAGATGCTTTATTCAAAGCTAAGTGGGGAAAAGAAGTAAAGGAGTATGGTGTTGGGATGGGACTGACTGGCAGATTTAAATTGCATTCTAAGGGACAAATTTTCCAGCATGATATTTTGTCCTAAACTAGAGAGGAGAATAAGATACCTGGATATAGTCTCCTTAGCAAACAAAGCCACAATATAAAGATCACAACGCCACAGCCTGGTTCAAATAAGGGTGACAGGATGGCCAGAATTCAGAGAGGTGAACATTTGTCCAAGACCAAGTGAAGCAATGCAGGTTCCTGGTCATGTCAAGTCTTATAGATTATTCAAAGTTCTTCATTATTTTTCCTCTGAGGAAGAAGGGAGACTTTGGAGGGTTGTAGGCCAATAAAAAGAAAAAGAAAAAGTTCTAAGTATATTTTGAAGTTAGAATGAACAGATTTGCTGACAGGTTGGATGTGGGTTATATGAGAAAGGAAGAAGGCAAGGATGACTCTTTATTTGACCTGAGCAACTGGAAGGATGGCGTTGCCATTTCCTGAGAGACCAATGCTGTTGAAGAGAATTTTATAAACCCAGTGCACCTGTCAAATTTTTTTGCTTGTTTTGCTTGTATTTCTTACATAGTTTTCATATTTCCTCATTTCTGTGTTTTCACTCTTATCATTCTCTCATCTCCATATGTCTAAGTTCTACTGACATTCATTCAACTCATATGCTGCTGTCCAAGAAGCTTATTTTTATAAGTGTTTCCACCAGAACTAGAGTCTTTTCTACCTTTATTTAACCCCTTTAATAATGCTTTATTTAAGCCTTCTAAACCATAGCAATAGCTTTCTCTTTTGCTTTATATTGTGCTTATAATTTCCAGGTTCAGTACAACAGAAATGAAATTGTCATCTATAATACTAATTAGAGCTGATTTTAGAGAATTATTCTGATGGATAATTACTCTCCATTAAATTCACCCTGTCATATTCACAAATCATCTTCTTTTCTTCTTCTCATATACCTTCTCACAGAAGGTAAATTGCCCTGTGAAAATTTCTGAGTACCAAGTAAATAAAAACATCATTGAATCTAAATTATATTTGTAGTTTTGCTCCAATCCCAATTCACTGTTTACATTAATGAGTCCTCCACACTGAGGAAAGAATGAAGGAGTTCATAAGCCAAGAGGCCAAGTCTGTATTCTTTTGAAAGATGGATATTTATCCTCCACCATGTCACTCTTGACTCTCTCCTGTTCTGTTTGGAATAGACTAGATATATGTTTCACTGGCATATTCTGGTAACATTCATTATAACACTTCATACTCAGGAAGAATCCCAATTATTTCTGAATAAATGAATCTCTTGACATATCCAAGAATAAATGGAATAAAGATGGTGGTGATGACAATAACAGGAACTATCATGAAGTCATTAATATTTGGAATGTTACCTGTAAACAAATCCAAATCCTCTTTTTACTAATAGATGTTTAGATTCCAACACAAACCCTTAAATATCATTTTTGTATTTATCCTGTACATGACCATGTGCTTGTCATAAATTTCATATATATATATATACATATATATATCATTACATATAATATTAATTTTTAGATCAAAAAATATTTATATATCATTTTAAAATTCACGATTGCATTTCCAAATTAGAGGCTATGCCATTTTAAGAAGAAATGTTAGAAACATAAAACAAGGAGACACCATTTAAAATTAAATTTTCCAAATCATTAAGGGAATAGAACCATGGAAAACTTTTTATATATATCCAAAGAAGGAACAATTGATAGAACAGTAGCAAAAAGAAGAGGATCCCCAAAAAGAAAAAAAAATAAAATTCTCCATGAAGCATGTGTTGTGGAAAGCCTGTATTGTGGTAATTATTTTAGAAATGTACCAAGTCACTAGTACTAAGGTGTTTTACGTAATTTATCTTTTCATCCTCAAGAAAAAAAAAACAAGCAAAAAATATTTGACCTTAGTACAAAATCTTGCTACTTCCACTACTAAACTGTTGAACTATCTTGCATGATGTCTCCAGATTTTCTGACATTATAGAACCTTACACCATTTTCTTCATTCTACAGGCTTTGCAGTAGTTTGGTATTATGCCAATTTTCAAAACAGTTACTTATATTGAAGGGACATCTATGTCATTCTCAGGTGGTTGGCTTTGAACTGGAGAAATAAACTATATCTTTGACATTTTCAGAAACAAATGAAGAGAATTTTTTGGCCATGCATTCTCTCTTTGTAGATTTTTCACTGTACTCTCATGGAAATTTTACCAGCCTGCTTCATGAACAGGCAAAGAGGTGAGGGACATTGGTGAGAGAGCAAAATTAGTTAGAAAAACCAGTAAATAAGAGAAAATCTTTCAGAAATTGATTTTTAAAAAAGAGAAAACTAGGATATTCACACTCAAATTCAAACTTATAGTCTCAAGCAACAGACACAATCCTTCAGTTTAAGAGATATCTGTTATCTCATTTTGCAAAAAGTACCTAAGACAGACTTATAAATTAATCTACTTCAAGAAATCCATGTAATCAGCGTTTAAAATTAATAGGAAATTTGAGGAAAAGAAACAGTCAATCATATAAAGTACAGTTAGATAAAATTATTGTTACTCTGTATGTCATGATCAATAGTCAAAATTCCACTTCCATTTTATCCTGTTTATGTGCAATTAATAGAAAGAGCACTAAGCTATGGATTTAGACACCTGTGCCTCTTCTTCATCCTACCATCTTTGTGTGCACTTGGAAAAGTCCCTTGGTCTCCATGAGTGCAAGGGCCGCCAAATAAACAATGAGAGACTTGCACTGGGTTCTTCGTTGGTTTAATAGTATGATTTCCTAATCTCATTTCTAAGGATAGTCTAGTTCTCTTATGATTTCTTTATTATATTGTGAATCTTATCAATGTTTTCTTTTTCTCCAATATTATTTTTATTGCTCAATTATATAAGATCAATAGAGTGTGTCAATACAAATTAGAAACTGTATATGGTACACCCCAAATCACTACTCTCTCACTTAATTTATTTGGTGCCATTAACAATTCTATCTTCAGCTAAGGAGAAGGAAACCCAGACTGCCTTTCTCTGCAAATCATCTGTTCTATACTTGAAACCCTTATTCTAACCTATCTGATTTACCTACCAAGCATCACTCTCATTTTTGTATCCAATTATTTCTTCCAATTATACCCTTTTTATCTGAAGACGTATATTCTCTTTGTTTCCTGAGTCATATTCAAATGTGTGCCACTAAAAAGGAACTGAAGTTGGGCTGTGGCTGTGGCTCAGTGGTAAAGCACTTGCCTCACCCATGTGAGGCACTGGGTTTGATGTTCAGCACCCCATACACAAATAAAATAAAGAAGGTATTGTGTCCATCTACAACTAAAACAATATATTTAAAAATAAAAAATCAATGGAAGCTACTTCTGATTTGTACTATATTTGCATCTGTTTGTTTTATGTAGCACAGGTATTCCCACACTATTCCTAATAGCTACTTTTCAAGGAGAATTTGCCATCATTTAACTTATTCATACGAGGGATTTTTTAATCAGAAAGAATAAAATTGCATCTTAAATTATTTTGAGTATTGTATAGCATATGAAATGTAATGCAGTTTTTCCTCAATAAAATAGTTCAGTTGTCATAAATAAGGTAATCAGGTTGTGTCATAGAATTTTCAATATAAATACTTTTTTTATGTCAATGATGCAAATTTTTTTGTGATGTGAGATCGAGAACAACTCAACAGATTTATTGGAAAATGTCTCTAATCCTGGTTTTCAAAATGCAGCCAGATAGAAATCTGAGCATCACTGGAATCTGTAATGGCTCACACAGGGTACTTGTGTATGATGCAGTCTTGACATGATGCCAGAACAACTGGTCACATCAATCAAAAAACAGTTGAGCAATTCTTCCATGCCATGTAGACAATGGCCCAGTTGGTCGTATTTTTCATTCTTCTGCTAATACTTTGGCAGCATGTTGACATGGTGGCCATTTGGCTCTGTCTCTGATGAGTGTGATGCTGGTGTCTGATCTGTATGACCTAAGGCTCAATACTTTGATGAAGCCCTTCCACAAAGCTTCTAAAGACTGCCAGTTATTCAAACTTCATGCTTCTTGGAACTCTGTTTGTATATTCCTCTAGGAAACGATGGTTCAACAAATCATGAGATCATATAGCACAAAGAGGCCCTCAAGAGAGTCTTTGGTCCAGCAGTTGATTGTGTATATTTATTTCCTGGAGTCACTTGTGTTTATATCCATATATTTATGTTGGTGCCATCTTCCCATTGTAGCAGAAGGTCTTTAAGGACTTGCCCTATACCATTTTTTGAACTCCCCACAGTCCAATAGAGTACTCCAAACCAGTGTTGTACTACTTTCTCAGAGCAGTCTGTGAAAAATTCCTATCATGCCAGATAACTAGGCAAAATTTACAAGGATAGCTGAAACCCAGGTCCTCTCCTCTCCAATAAATATACATCCAAAGTACAGGACATTTCACGAGCCTCTAGATATATTTCTAAATGCCTAAAACTGTTCTAATTTTGCGTTCAGCACAGGTTTCACAATTGTTATTTGTCAGCTCATATAGCTAAAGAAAATGTGCTTATTCAAATAGCAATGGCGGGAGGCATGAGTAAGAGCACATAGCTTAGCTACTTTAGCTCAGCAATGAAAGTTAGCCCTTAAGCAGCAGAAGGGTTGAGACCAGATCCACCTTGCTAAATATCATATCCCCTATACCTGATACAGGATTAAGTGTTAAATAATTACAAAAGCAAAAGAATAAGATGGAGTAAATCTGCTATTGTTTCTTTCACTAGAATTCATTACTCATTTGAATAATCATTTGATTAGGAATACTTTTATATTTCTTTAAAGCTCATTTTAAGAAATGATATACTGAGGTTTTGCTTGCTCTTTGTTTTGCTTTCATTATATGTTATTGTTGTCTTTGCAGTTTTCTTTAAATTCTTTTTTTCAAGATTCATCTCAAATAACCATCACTGCTATTAAGAAGAGTTTTATACATTATAGACACCAACACTGAGTAAATTAATTTATTTTCTTTCGTTGAATGTTCCTTACACTGTATGGATTCAAAAAATCTATAATAGAGTTACCCTGACATCACAGTGTTGCTCACAATATTGTATATGTGCTTTTAAAAGATTGATCCTAATTTAACTTACAGTTTACTAAAGTATCAAAAACCAAAGAATAAAAAGAAAAATTAAACAATACTATTCACGGCTCTTCAAAATTAAATACTTCATTTAAAATTAGACTTTCTCTTTAATATTGTATAATGGTTCTGATTAAGTAAAAATAATGTTAAAATGATTGTTTCAGATAAATAAATATATGTGATAACATTAGGTTACTATGTCTCATATCTGTCAATAACATTTTTTTCTGGTCAACACATTCTTAAGGGTAGAGAACAATTCTAACTCATAAAAAATTATCATTTATAATAATCTAAAAATTGCCAGCATGTTGAACTCACCTTTATTGGACAGATGGCAGGTGACAAACTGATCTCAGCCAATATAATCTGTCAAAACAATCTGCCATGAGCAGGTGTCAGATAATTATCTAAATGAACAGATATATAAAGTAATAAACAAACTAGAGATAGGTCCTGAACACAGGAACTTAACAAATACCTGATTTGCAACCTGACCTTAAATCATACTTTTGATGAAAAATCAGATAGTGATAGGGCAAATTATGACTATTAACTACAGTTTCAATTTTCTTTACTTAATAATTGTTTTGTGAAAACAAGTTTTGTGACTCTCATTAAAATGGAACTCTAGTTACATAGTTGTGATATGGCATTAGACTTTTTTTGTCAAGTATATTTGAATTCCATATTAAGTTAGAGAAATGCAAAAGTTTTTTAAATTCAAATTTATAAAATTGTATACACATAAATGTGTAAGATATAAAATGTCTATAATTATACAAATAATCAAAAATATGTAACCAAATATGCAAAACTTTTCTTCTTCCAAATAAGTAAAGAGTTCTGTAAATCATGAGTGATATTCAAATACATTAATTTATTTGCATAAGTAGAAATTATTTAGTTTAGTTAGTTTAATTAAAAACTAACAATTCCTCATTATGTATTTGATGAATTGGTATTGGCCCACATAATTTGCCAGTGATAAGAAGCATTTTCTTTGCTGACCTGAAATCAGTCATTTTGATTTTGGTTATGTTTTTTGGAATAACTTAGTTGCCATTGGCAAGTTTGATGAGTAGCAGGGAGCCCTGTTAGTTGTTAGCATCATAGAAAGAAGCTGCCATTTAAGTTTTCTCTCTTTAATACAGGATGTTTTTGTCTCCAAAATAATTGTACTCTTTTGACTTCTTGCTTATGTAAATAAAAGCACATTTGTCAGCCACTCTCAGATGGGAAAGATGTGTTATAAAGAAGCCTGTTTGTGACTGACTCCTGGTACCTCTCACTGAGCTGGTCCCTCTAAAGTGGACATATTTACATAAAAGCAGGGACTCCTGAAAGAAAGTGTTCCATGGGGTTCTGGCCCCATATTCCTGATTAATTGCAAGGCACTGACTGAATTCTGAATGAGTCCTGGCAATGTTTCTCAAACATTTGGCCTCAGGATCCATTTACACTGTTAAGATTATCAATGCCCCCTAAAGAGCTGTTGATTATATCTCTCAACATTTATATATTAGTTAGAAAATGAAGGTATTTTGAAAGTATTTGTTTACTACTTAGTGCAAAATAATAATAAAGTCAAATCTATTCATATACATTGGACATTTTACTAAAAACTGTATTTTTCAAAATAAAAGACTGAGATATTTAACATCTTTACATATTTCAAATATGTTTAATATCTGATAACAAAAGACATTTGAGTACTTCTATCTGCTTCAACATTTGATTTGTCAAGATGTATTTTTTGATCGAAGCATATGAGGAAAACAACTTCACACGGGTAGTTGGAAAACAGAGAGGCAGTTTTATAGTTTTTTAAATATATTTTTTGTATTCTTTAATGTATCCAAATGTTACAAATAGTGGTTTCTTAAAAATTATTTGGAATGTATAAAAACATATTGAACATTTTACTTTCTTAGCAATTAACCTGCCATGGAATTTGAATGAATCTGTTAGCCATGCTGGATTTTCTAAGGTCAGGCATTGGTCCACTGAATTACACAAATCTTGCAAATAACCAACAAAAATTTTAGCTATACTTTTGTGACAGAACGGAAATGAAAAGTCCCATACTGTCATGATGTTACTAGAATAGTGTTGACCTAATAGATATCCCTGAATGGATCTCAAGTACTCCAGATTCCCCAGGCCACTCTTTCAGACTCAGGTCCCTAAGGAAAGGGCCAAAAACATAGAGACCCACATTCAACACCAGGGACTAGAGAGCAGCATGGGATATGTGGGTTGCACATACATAGTCTCTGAATCAGTGGGAATATGTATGTTGTAATTAAAATAGACATAGCAGAAAACTGGGCCCATGAGTAGACAGATGATGATGTTTAAAAGGCCAGGGCCAGAAGTTCAGCAAATATTCCCTGAGAGTAGAAGAGAAAACAGCAAACAAGCAAACAAAAAGGAATACCATGTGCAGCTTCATTGGTGGAATAGATGCAAAAGCTAGGTTCCAACCATGAAGAGAGATAATTCTGCTCCCTCTTTATAAGTATATATGTGTATTCCACTCATGCCTCCAAGAGGTGACCCCCCAAACACACTCTATGGTAGAGTTGTGTCAGAGACTGTGACAGAATTAATGCTACAAGAGCTGAGGCTGTAGTTTATTGACAGAATGTGTGTTTAGCATGAGCAAGGTCCTGGGTTCAATCATCAACAGTGAAAGAGCTACAATAAGACAACTAAGGCCGTAAGCATTCGATTTCCACCTTGGTTTTTGTTGTTGTTGTTGTTGTTGTTGTTGTTTGGTATGTTTCTTCTGGGGGAAGCCAGTTGTCATATCAAAAGTTTGAACACCCCAAGATCACCAATGATGTGAGGAAGCCCATTGTGGCCACATGGAGAGACCATGTGAAGAGAGAGAAAGAGATGCTTCCAATGCAAAGCTATTTTGGCCATCCAGACCCAAGCACCAGACATGGGAATGTTAAAGTTATCGTGAACATTTCTGCTCCAGCCAACACCATGTAGAGAATACCTGAAGAACTGAACAACCCCATATGAATCTTCACACATATGGTCATTCACATATTTTGGCTCTCCACCCACTACTGATTTTCCTTACCACTTTATTGTAGGTTCAGTATGCTGGCAGAGGGATTTTGCTGTCACCTAGAATGGTTTCATGTTAAACATCTGGGACATGAACTCCCATTCATCATGTTCTCTCTCACTCCAGTTTCCCTAATAATTGCTCTTCTCTCAAATAGTCCTTGAGTCTCTGGATTATGCTATTTCACTGATCTGTCTCCTCTCTCCACCATTCGCTACCTATGTGAAATCCGTGACACTAAACTGTAAATACCCTCTCACCATCTCTCAGTAGCCTGACTCCTTATTCATCAGTGCCCACTGAACAAATCCCAAAGTAATGTGGATCCAAAAGTCAGATTTTTTTTTCTTTCTGAACCTGGATGACATGTTTTTCTATGGGAAACAGAGAAATTAAAATCGGTATCAAATTCATTAGACTTGATCTTAGCTGAGGTCTTAGCTCTTTCAAGACTGTTACTCTTAGTCAATTCCCTTTTTCTTTTACTCTCCACAGATATTTTAGACATTTGCATCTTTCCTCAGCCTTCTAGTCACTACTTTCCACATCACTCTCAGGGTGACCCATTTGGTAGATTTGCACCATCATTGGATAGCTCCTTCAACTTTGTATTCCCATCATTTACAAATATATTCTTATTTCTGTAGTGCAGGAAAGGAGGTCATTTTTGACAGGGTTCTAATGACGTCTATCTCCTGATCTTCATGCCCTTGTGTGGGGGATGATCTGGCTACTTGCCTCTAAGGAAGAACATGGAAATAGTGATGGGATATCACCTCTGGTATTAGATTATAGAAATCAGATCTCTATCTCATACTTGCCCTTTCTCACTCTGTGAGAAATACTCTCTAACACTTCCCTTGGCTTTTTCATTCTGATAATGAAGCAAATTGATATGTTATAAGGTGCCTGGAGAGACCCATGGCAGGAGGAACTGAGGACAGCCTATTGCAACTTGCAAAAACCATTAAGGCCCTCAAGCCAAGAACTACCAAGAAACTGAACCCCATCAGTAGCTAGGTAAGTGAACTTGACATTGCATCCTTTCCCTCTCAGTCTTTGAGGACTGCAGCCCTGGTCTGTGGTCTGGCTGTCAGACAACAGGAAACACAGGACTTCTGTAAGACATACCTGGATTCCTAACGTATGGAAACTGAGAATTGATGAAGATTGCTATTTTGAGCTTGAAGGTTTGGGATAATTTGTAATGAAGCAAAAGATCACCATTGCACAAGCCATCCTTTTCTCTAGGCTTAAAGGATCAGGAAGTCAATGTCTACCTTTCTACTTGATCTCTTGATCTTATACCCTTCCAGGCTTTCCTCCATCCATTTTCTTCCTCCCTTTTTAACCCTAAATTTCCCTATTGCTTCTCTTAATCCAAAGATCTGCTTCCAATTCCTGTGCCCTTATTCAGTGGTGCCTTAGTTCCCTATTTCTCCATCTCATCTAGATTTCCTAAGACCATTCCACTTTTGTTGCCTGCAGTTCAAGCATTCCATTAACCTGTGGTAAACTGTCTTCCATACCCCTGTGAATTTACTCTGGCAAATTCAGTCACAGATAATTATGTTGCTACATCTAACGAATGATACCCAGGTTTTAAACTATCTTTTCCAACCAACAGATATTCTATTTTCAAAGCACTGGCTCTATTTGTTTTCCTGAAACACTTGACTACTAGTTTTCCTTCTAGTGCTGAATGTCTGTCTTGTCTTGTCTATTTCATATCTCCCTGTCTTCTATTTTAGTGCTTCTAAACCAGAGTTGACTTTTGTCCTCCAGAGGACACTTGGTAATATGCAGATACATTTCCTCACAACCAGAGAGACTTGAGGTGCTGCTGAAGTCTAGTGAGCAGAGACCCAGGATCCTGACACAAATCCTGCATTGCATGGAATGACCTCCCAAAACCAAAAAAGACATTTTGTATCACAAGACATTAATACTGTTGATGTTGAGAAACGCTGCTCTATCTGATATCTAAAATCTTTTTTTTTTTTTGTACAATACTTTACTTGGCATTCATGTGTTTTATCTGGAAAATATCATCTTCCCATATTGTTTTAAGTACTGCCTATATGCTGAAGATTTTCAAATTTACTGTTCCAGTTCTATCATTGATATTATGAATCTAAATACCTACTAGATATGCTTAATTGGATGTGTCATGTGCAGAACTAGATTAGCATGTGCTGAACTGTGACTAGATTTACCTTCCCTATTACAAATCTCTTTCAGTAACCCTACCTCTGGCAATAGCACCCATCATCACCATGTGATAGACCCTTCTGATGATTGAGACTCTCTCACCTCCCATATCCAGTCTTCAAGTTCTGTATATGACATTCATATGCCTTTATAGGTTCCAAAATCCTTACTTGTTTCATACGTTAGTCACTTTTCCATCATTGGAACAAAATGTCTGAGATAATTAAGAAAGGCCTGGGTTGGATCCACTTCAACTCTTAATGGTATTTCTCAAGGGGGACTTTTTCACATTAAAATAAATAAATATGTTTGACTGCCTTATTCAATGTTTGGTAGAAAGCACTGGAAGATAGGAGGGAGGGTGCCTTCTGCTTGTTTGAGCACCTGCTGCACTCATGTTTTCTTATAACCTGCAACAGAAGTGTTGGCCCAAAACAATTTCCATCACCTCTTTAACCTTTTTTTTTAAATAATCAGCATGCTGTAAGAATTTGTCTACTCCCTTCAAATTTGCCCATTTTTTAATTCTCTGGAGTGTATGAGAACTTTAATAAATGACTGATGGGCACAGAACACATTGAACACATTCCCTAGTGGACATCACAAAACAGTCACAAAACAGACTTGAAATAACTCAATTAGGGCCTGCTTCCTCATCATGGGCAACCATCAGGCTAAGAAACCAGAACAGAATATACCCAGAAGTACGACAGTCTAGCACCTGGTTGCAAACCCATAACACTCTAGAGTATAATTCTTCATTTTATTTCTTTTCTTTTCTTGGTTATTAAGGAAAAACACTAAAGATGGGCAATATAGCATAAATAAAAAATATTGGCTGTAATCCTAGAGAGACTGGATTTCTCTCTCTGATCTTGAACAAGTCTCACGTTTTAGTCAGTTTTTTTGCTGCTGTGACTAAAAGGACCTGGCCAGAACAATTGTAGAGGAGGAACTGTTTATTTGAGGGCTCAGGGTTTCAGAAGTCTTAGTCCATAGAAGGCCAGCTCCATTCCTCCTATTCCTTGGGGCTCCAGGTGAGGCTGAACATTGTGGTAGGAAAGCATGGCAGAGGGAAGCAGCTCACATCATGATCAAAAAGCAGAGAGCGAGATCTCCACTCGCCAGATACAAGTATATACCCCAAAGCCACACCTCTAATGCTATACCTCCTCCAGGCACACACCACCTGCTTTCAGTTACCACTCAATTAATCCCATCAGATGATTAATTCACTTACTGGGTTAAGGCTCATACAATCCAACCATTGCCCTTCCAAACCCTCTCGAGTTGTCTTACACGTGAGCCTTTAAGGGACACCTAACATCCAAACCATAACATCTAAATTACTGAATCTGAAATATATGAAGTAATACTTATTTTGCAAAGGAGCATTCCACATAACATGTAGAGTGGCCCTCACATCTTGTATCCTCACTACAGCAATGATATGTGTTGGTGTTTAGTTTCTTGAGTTTTTTATATATCCTAGAGATTAATGCTCTATCTGTTGTGTGAGGGGTAAAAATTTGCTCCCGAGATATAGGCTCTCTATTTACCTCACAGATTGTTTCTTCTGCTGAGAAGAAACTTTTTAGTTTGAATCCATCCCATTTATTATCCAAAGTACATGTATGAAGACATAAGTTGGTGTGAATTTACGTTACATACAACCAGAGGTATGAAAAATTGTGCTCTATATGTGTAATATGAATTGTAATGCATTCCACCACCATATATAAAAATAATCATTTAAAAAAGCAATGATATTTCTTTCCTCAATAGAACTGTATTTTTGAGTAGACAAGTAAAAATTAAAAAAAAAATAAAGTGGAAGTGTGTCCTTCTTAATTCTTAAAAAGAAAAAAATGAAACTTTTTTTCATCTAAGTTTGTATATTTTTTCATGCTAACATTAGGATATTCTTAAAAACAGATGTATTAACAGAGTGCTAGACATATCATAGATCCTTAATAATGGCTTATGATTGACAAACCAAAAATGAAAAATAATTTGTATTCTGACTTATATTCTCCAAGTTCCATTTGCATTAGTTAGGTATAAGAGGAGAGGCTGCAAAATCGCAGAATTCTTGGGACTTTGTTTGATTTAAGTTTTGTCACCAGTACAAAAATTTTTGTGACATCAAAAACATTTTTTCTAGATTAATAAATCTTATTTTTTTTTAAATCACTATAGTTTTTTTACTATAAAAAAACATTTTGTTGCAGGAAATTTGAATTTATTAGAAGGGCCTCAGGAATCAAGGAATATCATCATAATCTCATAAAACAAAGAAAATATTTGTAAAAATGTTTTTCAAAGAATTTCTTCTTCTGTGTGAATGTTTATCTACCTACTTTCTGTCTACATTTTCATACATACATTAACCCAATGTACATTATTTATATGTGTGTGTGTGTGTGTATATATATATATATACACACATATCTTTGATATAATTTAATAATTTGTTTCACACTTTAACCATGAGAATTTCCATCAATGCTAAACATTCCTTTAAACTACCATTTGAGCATTTTTATAGTATTTTACAATCTAGATATTACAGCTTATTTATAGATGTTTTATTTAAATATTTTTTTCTTTAATAATATTATTTCAACTGTGATTAATATCTGTATAAGAACATCTCTATGCATATATCTGAAAATTTTTCTAAAATAAGTAAGATTCCTTGGCCAGAATATAAAAGCTTTTAAGAATATTTAACTTTATTTATTTTTTATGGGTCTGAGGATACAACCCAAGGCTATGTTCATGTTAGGAAACTTCTCTACCACTGAGGTACACCGTGAGCCCAGGAATCATTTTTTACTAAGGATGCTACATTTTGCAAATAGGTACATAGCTTATTTGGACTCTTTATTATTTTCATATGATAAAAACATGAATTTATTTCTTTTCAAAACAAAACATGTCAGTTGTTTTCCTTCACATTTCTGCTTGTATATAAAATGATCCCACTTATTCTTTCTACTTATTTTATAGTTTATAACTTGATTTATTCTCCAGTACTGAACTTCATACAAAATTTCACAATATCCCTAGTGCTGAACTTGTTACTGATGAGAGAGAAATCTCTGCATCAAAGACCTAACCAATTTCCTCAACATCGATGATGGGCTAAATCCTTCTTTCTTTATTGATTAATGTATCTATCTTCATAATTTACTAAATTCTTATTATGTTGGTACCTCTTTTTCATTTTCCATTCTGTTCTAATATTTTTTGATGTACAGAATTATCTTTTTAATCACTGTTGTTCATTTTTGCATAACCTTATCACACAAAGAATGATCTGATCAACATCATCATATGCAAATTGAAGATTGATAGGCATGTGCACACAATTCTTTCTTTTGGTAATTGAGCCTGTTCTTGTTTCTCAGGCCTTATGATGGTGGACAGTTTGTTGTGGTCGGGATATTCTGATTAACTTACTATATTCATCGGTTTAATGTGTTTTGTAAAAGTCACTCAAAAAACAAGAGATACTTTTGCACTAGCTGTCTTCCCAGTGTGTCATCTTGGGCTATAAGACCACTTTTTAAATAAAACCTCTGTGAGGCTTCTGTTTTCTTCACTGAAGGCCTACTTAAACAGAGACCACTGAAAACACAAATCATAAATTCAAGAAATCAAGACTTCCAATTCAGGCACTTAACATATAAAAGACTAGAGTTTGCCAACGCAAATAATTAAATGAAATTTTAAAGTGTTTTCAGTTCAACCTGATATCTAAGTTTCTCAGAACTCAGTGCAGAATTTAATAATTTCTCAGTGAATTAACCGTTTTGCCTGCTACTACAGAAATGTAAGCATGAAAGCAATGTAAGACTAACTAAACCCTTACCAAAAAAAAAAAAAAGAAAGGCAGAAAAAAGCTTCCTTCTTGTCTTACCAACACTGCTATTATCACATAGTGTGTTTCACATGATAAGCCATTCATTAAAGCATCACCTACTGTTTTTTTCCTCCTCAGAACCAGCTAGAACATGATCTGTCTCTGCATGAAGACATTGGACCTCTGACCTTTTCTGTAGCTATTCCAGGCAAGTATAATAAACAGAGTTCACTAGGTTTCTGTAAATCTCTGATTATGTTTACTATGGAATCCAAGTGTTCATCTCAGGCAGAAAAATTAAGGTTGATTTTCAAATATTATGTACAAACTCTAGCTACTAAGCATTCCATAATGAGCACTTTGGCAATTCAAAGCAAATTAGGGTTCCCACTAGGCAAGGATGACATGCACTGCAGTCAAAGAAAGATAGTATGTTCTTAATGGAGAATATTCACTGAGAATTTAAAATAAATCCAGAGAGCTCTACTCATTGTACTTTTGAGAAAAAAAAATATTAGTGTACTTCATTACTGGAAATTCATGTCAGTCATAAACTGTCCTCTTGTTTTTAAATATTAGCTTACAGTACAAGGCTAATGAGTCCCAGCCCAATATCAATAGGTGGTTCTTTATAGGGGCATTTGAGGAAAAACAGTTACCTTCCACCAGATCAATGCTGAAAGAACAGTTTGATGTACCCAACAACTGCCAGAGATTAATGCCAGGGTTGATTAAAAATGAGGAATGAACTTTTTATTTTCACCCAAGTACAAAATCTAATCAGAACTGCACTTAAATGAAAGAACCAAGATGTTGGTTACTAGTTCATGATGGGCCAATTATCCATATTATTTATTTAATTAGACAGCAGTATAGATGTTATAGAAAAGTTTAAAAAGACAATATCAAAATCATCTTGTTCCTACCAAATGGAGAAAATCAGTTAAATTGATGGTCTATATTAGTTGAGAAAAATAAATGCACACAAAGATCAATGAATATGATGTAAAAAGGGCTATACATAGATATAATAGGCATGTATATACATATATGTGTGTTTATTTACACATACATTTATATGGTAAATTATTTGTCTATATGCGGAACATCTTGCATGGATAGATGTAGAAATATGCAAATATGTATGTATGAATATATATATTCTGTGTAGGATATAATATTGGTTAAAAAACAACAACAAATATATATAAAATACCCACAGAGAGGCACAAATACACATATAAGAAAATCAGTATCACTTTTTGTGATATTACATTTTATGAATTTTGCTACCATTTGCTTTGTTATTATTGGACATTCAGGTTCTTTTAAGGTTTTACTATTATAAACAACATTTTAATGAAAATCATTTATATAACTGTCTGATTAGTTCCTTACAATAATGGAATTACTGGGTCAATGACTGTGTTCTTTTTGGACTTATGCAAAATATTACCACATTATCCTCCAGGAAGTTTGTATTAATCCACCTTGCTCATGGCAATGTATTAGAATAACCTTTCTTTCCCTAAACCAAAATAGATGTTATCATAACAAATTGTTAATCTGATAGATCAAAAGCATACTAAGAAAATTGAATATTTTTATATATGCTTCTACTTTTCCACCTTAATATTCAATTTGTAATTGTTTAGTTGTAGGATTTCTTTATACATTAACTATAATCATCCAAGATATGTTCCACTTGTAATACATTTTTCTCTATTTTGTCTTCACTTTGTTCATGGTGGAAATTTTGCTCTGAGTTAAGCTTTGTCAATCAGAAAAATAATTCCTTTTATATGGTCAAATATATCAACCTATTCACTTGTGATATTATCATGTAAAAAAATACTTGCACCTTACAAATTTAAAAACACCAGCTTGTCTTCTTGCTTCTTCTGGGCATTACTTTTTGACATTTGAATCCAACTCAGAATTATTATGACATAAGCAATAACATAAATGATCCATTTTCAGAGTTAATCATTGTTTCAGAACTATTATAATCTTTTTATACCACTAATTATAAAGAACATTATCATCTCTCAGTACAAACCCACATGCACGCACACACACACACACACACACACACACACACACACACACATACACACACTATACACAGAAAGCAGAGTTTACATCTCTGCTTTCTTCTTTATTCCATTGACATCTCCACTTTTCCGGAACCAGTTCCTCATTATGATAAGTATCAGTATCATTTAGTATACATTTCAATGGTTTGCAATGAGAGTTCCTTACTTATTAGTTTTCATCTTCACAATTTCATTGTTTTATTACTTGATTTTTTTCGAACAAAATTTAGAAAATTTTCCCCAAAGAACATGTTATTTTTTATTCAAATGGAATTGCATTAAATTGGAAAAATTCCATATCATGGTCTTTGCATATAAGATCATAGGCCTTTTCATTTATTTACTATTCAGTTTCTCAACAAAAATTCAGTATTTATGCCATATGAGTGCTGCATCCTTTTTTATTTGTTTTTTTTTTTAGTTATACATGTCAGTAGAATATATTTTGACATATCATAAACACATGGAGTATAACTTCTCATTCTTCTCATTCACTTGTACATGAAGTGAAGTTACACTGTACATGTGTTCACATATGAAGATAGGAAAGTTATGTCTGATTTATTCTACTATCTTTCCCACTTCCATCCCTCCTCTTTTCCTCTCATTTCCTTCTGTCCAATCTGGTGAACCTCCACTCCTCCCTCCTCCCCTATCGTAAATCATAGTCTGCATATCAAAGAGAACATTTAGCCTTTGGTTTTTTGTGACTGGCTTATTTCACTTAGCATGATAGTCTCCAGTTACATTGATTACTATCAAATGCCATGATTTCATTCTTTTTTATGGCTGAGTAATAGTTCAGTGTGTATATGTACCACATTTTCTTTATTCACTCATCTGTTGAAGGGCACCTAGAAGTTTTATTCCTAAGAATATTACATATATACATATATGTATAATATAATACAATATTATACATTTGTATAATATTTGTATGCACTAAACTAGTGATTTTCTATTTTCACTTGCTGTATGTAAATTAGTTTTAGGTTTAGAAGCAATTTTTTTTAATATGCTATATAGGAAATGCTCTTCTTGAGATATAACTATTACACAATGATTTGCCTTGATTTTTGATGATACTTCTACATCATATTTCTGTTTTCTATTATATTTCTATTATGTAATATTTCTACAATATTTTCTATGATAAGCATGGTTTTCAAGGAATTTATCATCTGACATGTCAAGAGTAGATCTTTTGACATTCCATGAAAACTGATAAGGCTGTTTAACCTAATCACTTTCTGCTAAATTCAGTCAAATCCGTGTTTCCACTTCATTTAGGTTTTAAATCATTCATTTCATGTTGTACCCGTTCCTTACTGTTGCACCTAAAACAGAAGGTTCTGCATGGTGTTAAATAGAGGGAAGCACTGGTCTATCTGAGACTTCTGTTCTCTGTGGACTCCTTTTGAAACTTCCAACCCTATTCACTACCACTCTTGTTTTCATTTAATGTTCCATGTTTCCTCTGTTGCTAATCACTAAATGCTTGCCACAAATTTGTGTGTGTTCCAAATGTGGAATAACTTCAGATTATAGCTTTCTATTTTTTTTTCTCTCCCTCCCAATGTCTGTATCTACTCAGGATATGAGGAAGACTGCCTTACTCTCTGTGGCTCGCTCTCATCAATTTTATCCCCAATACCTCATCTTGACATCCACATTCTACTACCTTGATAATTTTGTGGCATGGGGCAAGACTGTAAGGTTAACACAACTGTATACATTTGAACAAGTTTTTACTCCATAATTAATTTCTATTGATTTGCATGTAGAGAAAATTAATTTTATTGAATTCAATAATCTATAACAAATAAATATGAATTAATTATTCAAATAGAATGTTAACCTTAAAGAAGATGGTGACCAATTATGAAGAACTAAATTTTAATTCTTCTCAAAAGTTTTATCAAATGTTAACAGTCATGTTTAAGTCAACTATAAAAAAAAATATTTGCTTATACTTTACTTAGGCTACATTATATGATATTTATATTTTCTTTGTGCTTTTATCAGTAAAGACAAAATTTTACAGATGAGTAGCTCATTTTACCTCTCCCAACATTTTTTAACAGTAAATGTATTTTTCAATTGTAAATACGGTCAATTATTATAATAATTAATAACCATATGAAAATTTTATTAGACTATACCAGTAATACATCTGAACCCCTATTCTTGAAGAATCTAGATTTGTATACAGTGTAACATGCTTTCTGTATGCCAGCTTAACTATTTTTTATTGCATACATACAGTCTTACCTTAACTCTGATACAGATGATGCATTTTCAAAAATTATACAGGGAATGAAGCAGGCCATGGAAATATCATCATCATCGTAGCATGTCATTGTCCTTTGCCCTAAGGTTTTTCATCTAATCAAGTACAGGCTCTGAAGCCAAATTGGTTAACAACTCAACTCTGCCACCTTTTAACTGTGTGATCTTAAAGAATGTATTTGAAATCCATGCCTCAGTTTCCTCACGTTTAACATACAAATAGTAATATAGAAGGAGCATATTGAATTTGAAAGTCTGAATTTGAAATGTTCTAAATTCTGAAAATTTTTGAATGTTTGCCATGACACTATAAGTTGAAACTTTGTTTTATGCACAGTTATTTAAAATGCCATATAAAATTAACTTCAAGCTAAATGTATTAGGTATATATAAAGCATAAATGAATTTCATATTTAGACTCATCTCTTAGATACTCAGTAATATATAAATATTCCAACCCCAAATCTTTCCAAAGCCCAAAACAATTCTGGTCCCAAGTATTTTGGAAAAGGTAATTTCAGTCTCCTAGGATTGGTATAAAAATTAAATTAGTTAATACACAGAAAATCCTTACTGGCAAATAGTAAACATTCAATAAATGTTAGCTATTAGTATTGCAATCATATAATTGAAAATATAACCATATAACAATTATGCAAATTTCCATTATGAGTATATAATTATGTTTGTTAACATTGCTGCTAAATCAACACTTTTGTCATAATGTTAGTTCAATCATTTTCTACATGTGATGGAATGCTTACTGGTCCTTTCTCTTGTCATTTATCTTAATTCTATAAGACAGATGTTGATGATGGCACACAGATATCATAAAGAGTCCAGTAGTATGCAAACAATGTAAAGAATTTTTAAACAGAGCTTTACAGTTTACCATGAGCATTCACATTCTTACAGCCACTTACCTATATATTCCCACAAGAAAATGTTGCAATAAAATCCTTCACGAATGTGTTCATTTAAAGTGAAAATGTACTTGAGACTTTGGGGCTTGAGAATTGCCTTTTATTTATAGGTCCAATAAAAATATCATATTATCTACTTCATCTACTTTTTCCGCAAGGTGCAATATTATTATGAATATATTCTGCATACATTATGGATTTTATCTTTATCAAATTCAACTTAAATAGCAATTTAATCCTAGAAATCTGGTTCAAATGGGAAAAAAAGAACATATGATTATTTTATATTTCTAAAAATCCACTCTACTTTATTTAGAAATGATATCGTGGCACTTTTTAAAAATCTATAGTATTTGTTTGAGACTATTATGTCTGGATTTTTATATGGGTGCTTTTAAAACTTCATTTTGCTTGTTTTGGTTTACATATAACCATCTAAAAGAGACCCCAATTCTTATATCTATATGATTTCGTTTTCTTACTACCAACTGCTGATCTAATTTCAAGTCTGATTTTGTTTTAATCAACTATTTAATCAAATAATCTGGATTAGCCACCCTCATTTCTACTTAAAGAATAATTCTACTTATACCATTAAGATGCTAAGTCATTATTTTGGGGGATGTCAATTTCAAATGAAATGATATTTTGTTCTTATCTCTGTAGTTACACTGATTCCTCATTATATAGTAGAAATTTTAACATGGCAACATAGGATCCAAAGTCAAGTTTTGTCAAAGGAAGTCAGGACCCTATTAAGGGTGAGGGTTTAAAATAGGATGCTAATAAGTATCAGTCAGGAAACTTGAAAGAGTGAAGTCAGCATGTTATAAGCCAAATGGGAAATGAGGATGAGCTTGGTGATCAGACAGATGGATGCCTCATTTTCAGCATGAGCTGCTGCTACAAGACCCACCTACTTGCTTCCAGGCAACAGTGTGTATTCAGTGTTTTAGTCTCTTTAAATTTATTTCTGGATGTTTCTGATTTTTAAATGTGAAATCTCCCAATTTTAAAATCTTGGGAATCAATTCAATATTTCTGAGGCACTATGTTTTTCAAAGATGCTATATGCCTATGGGCCATCTATGGCATGCTGGCATCTAGTTGGTAAATTTTGTTGGAAGGCAATCTTTTTTATAATTTAAGAGTTATAGCATGGGAGAAAGGTCAAGAAAAATCCCATGTTTGTAATTAAAAGTCCCTTTGCTTAAAGATTCCCCTTCCTATAATGTTGAAGATTACAAATTCTCTGAAGATTTTACACAAGAAAATAAATGTATTTTAAAAATTGTGTATATATAAGATTTCAAACAGTATTTTCTTTTAAGATACCCTTTAAATCAATGCCTAATGAGAACCAACCCCATTAAAGATTTTGCTTGTTATACATGTCTCTTCTTATTGATTAAAAAAATATATATTTACTCTAGGAAAGGAAAGCATTACTCCCTTTTCTTCACTTTGGCTGTAAGTATTTTCAGACATATACCCATAACAGAGACTTATTAAGACTTTAGATTGAAAATGCAACATGCTGGACACATAATCAAGAACTTCATTCAAATACACGTCAGCCACAGTGAAAAGTCCCCAATAGGTTCAGAACTATAGTTGGTCACAAAACTCTTTCAACTAGCACACAAAGGTTATCCTGCAGTTACCACCCATGACCCTAATGATGAGTTCAATGACAGAAGTCCCAGACAGACTGGCTGCTTTTCAGATTACCGTATTTTCTTTCAGGCCTTGAAAGCCAAGAATCCCGAGTGAAAGTTCTTAGGTAATTTAGCTCATTTTTATTATTATCTTTTTTAATCAATTCTCTGAATTTTTGAAAACAAACATTTTTCCTCTCTGTATTTTCCTTCTCTGACTTTCTTTCTGGTTTAGTTTTTGCTAAAGTTATTGAATCTCTACATAAGTAACGAAGATTCTTTCAAAGCCTTCAGTCTCCCTTGTTTGGAAAAACCCTTCAGCATGTTGTTAACTTTACTGTTTTGTATACCATAAAAAAAATAGTACTGATATCGTGGGAACATTCCAGTCATTTGTACTGTTGCCAGATTTTTTCTTAGTTATTCAATAGCTAAAGCTCAAAGTTATTCATGTCCCCTCTGAGTGCATTTTTGGACTCAAGTAGAATAGTTGACATAAATATTTAGTTTTCCCATTAAATTAGTGTTTGTTTATTAAATAAATGAAGTGGGTACATGCCTAACTTTTCATTGTTCACAGTGCAACTAATATTTCAGATTTTTCTTCTTATTTTGATTAGTAGTCACTTTTATATATCCATCACTTACAGAGATACTCATATCCATTTCCTTATTATAATCCCCCAAATTTGCAGGTAGAAAACAAAACAAAACAAAAAAATCATCACCATTCTTCTTCTGAAGGGAAGCTGAGGCACAGTACTAATAGGTACTGCATCAAGAGAACAAGTAAATGTTGCCAGATAAGCACACAATCAGCCACACACATGCTTAAGAAGTTATCTGGATGCTAGAGCAACCTGGAAAAAATTACAAATCCCACTGAATGAGGAGATAACAGCACCTTAGAGTGATCCTTACTGCAGGAATGATGGGTTTGTTCAGCCTCTAGGCCAGAGGTATAGTTATCCAATAACCTCTCCGATATGTTGCCATTCCCTTTAAAATAGACACTCTCTCCCCTTTCCCTTTTTGACACTATGGCATAATCCTCCCAAAGCAAAACTGTAGTATTTTTATCAGTTTTTGTTTAATATGTACATGTACCATATCAAATTTAATTCCTATATTTTCTACCATACCAAAAAAGTATTTATCACTACAATGTGTGATATAATTTCAAAATATCTATTCATGTATTCTTTTATAAAAATACCTCCTGACATTATTGGAATCATAAGAATAAAATATATGAATAATATCTATTCTAAAGCTTTAAAGTTGACTTGGAATTATCCAGACATGTCAATAGTTGGTTACAATGAAGGGTTAAACTGTCCCAAAAAATATAAACCAGGTGAATGGAAAAAAGGAAAGAGAGCAATGTATGCCTTGAAAAAGAAAAAAAAAAAAGAACTAAGAAAATTTTACTAAGCGGTAAATTCTTCTTGGATTTTCCAAGTTGAATAAGTGCTAGAAGGATTGGAGAAGAGACTTTTTAGCAGAGAAAAATATGGCAAAAGGATACATTTGAAAGGATGTGCCATAACTGGGTAATGTTGACAATGAACTCAGGCATAAAGAAGCAAGGTATAAGTTGAAGCCAGAATTTAAAGTCATGCCAAGTGTGCACGTTCTCCTAAGAACAATGAGTACCCCTTGGAACAAGAGAGGAATGACTGTCCAGCTCTCTGTAGTACAGATTGTGACAGAACTGAAAATAGAGATGTAGAGGAAAAAGGAGCCAAGGACAACACTTAGGAAAAGGTTGCACCATATCACACTAGTCAGTCAAAGCCTGATTTCCAAGGTCACTCAGGACGACCATTTCTTCGCTTGCAATCCCAATCGCTTTACTTTCCTTACTGTAGAATTGTTTCTCTGGGAAACTAAAATAGGGGTTCTTAGGGTCTGTAAACAAAAGTCAAGATGGCGCCTGGCATTTTGCCAGAGGGAGTGGTTTGTGAAGTAATGCCAGCAAGCCATTAAGTGTGGAGATTCCTTATTGGTTGACTGCTGTATCTAGTTTATATTAATTAAGATAAGCTATGTGTAATGTATATATACCCCTCCTGTCCTACAATAAATGGCTCCCACTCCTGCTGTATCAATGTGCACAAGTTGCTCCGTCACCCCCCAGTTATTTTGCTGCAGCAGGACTGCGGCAAGGGATCAACCCAATTGTCATGCCACTCTGCCATACAACCTATCCCTTGTTCTTTTCTAAGATGCAAAAAAATGAATCATTTTCCATCAGGGAGACAGACCACATTTAATCATTCCACCCTTCCACATTATTGCATCCTTCTTTCTACCCAAAACTCCAAAAACTCCTCCTTGTACATTGATGTTTTCACTAGTCTTCCTATGTCATTAAGAACTCTGAAGCTTTGAGAAGAGAATTTCTACTGTCTCCAGTCACCACATCCACCCACTCACCATATAGTTTTCCCTCGGTTACTAATAATATGTTTTTGTGCAATGGGCACTAACATGTGAATGGATGGAGCTAAATGGATTCAGATAGCCATAGCCATAGCTGTTGATATAACAGGTGTTCCAATTCCAACCCAATCCCCCTGTTTGTGTGCTGAACCCAATCCTCTTTTACTCTCATGTACTGTACCATCAATTGTCCCCTCATGTAACATCCGTGTCTTACTCTCCTCACATAAGCATGCTGTTTGTTATTGCTTAGATGCCATTATTCTTTCTATCCTACTTGCTTTCTAAACCCTGCTTCCCTTTCCAGTTATGGCCCCATCACTCCACACCTCTTTACAGAAAAATATTCCTCATAAGGATTGTTCAAACTTGCCTCGTCACCATTTTCTCTACCCTCATTCTCTTCAATGCCCATTCATTCAAGTTTTATCAGAAACACTCTCTATGCTGCCTTCGTCAATGTTACCTTTTCTCTCCACCTTGCTGAATCTGATGCCTCACACGCAGTTTCTAACAAGCATATGTAAGCACTTTCCTCATGTGGCTCTCAAATGACTTCTATTCTACATCACAGTTTGCTTCACCCCAGACTCTTATTTTTTTTTCTCTCCCTCTTCCTAGCCTTGTGATATTGCATCCATTGAACTTGGTCATAATGTGGGTTCTCTTGTGGACATGTCCTCGCTCCCATGAAAGCTTCATCCAGGCTCATGGTTTCACTTGTTATCTATCTAATATGCTGTTCTCAATCAAATGTTCCTTGAAAAACAGATTTTATGTTTCAAAGATTTTATGTCATTTTCTAGAACATATAGATATAGGTCAAAGTGAGAGGTATGTTAAGATGAATATAAGCTCAAATGCCTGCAAAATATTCCTAATACCTACTATGAAATTCTTATTAGATCAAATTTCATATCAAAGCTCTTGTACTATATTTTTCTCTCTTCCAGATTCCAGCTACAAAGAAGAGAGAGAAGGGATGAAAAAGAAGAGTTAATGTTTTGGGGAAAGAAAATAATTCCTTTTATATGATTCACTCTAGACCCCCTTCCAAAAGTCTTCCACAGAAAACAGATTTATACTTCTGTACAAACTGCCTGAGAGAAAGACCAAGTGAAAGTGAGCAAGTGAGAGAGAGAGAGAGAGAGAGAGAGAGAGAGAGAGAGAGAGAGAAATTTTCACTAGATATTCATCTGCTGACAATCACAAAAAAATAAATAGAATTAATTGATTGGTTGGGAATTCTTTGGTGAAACACTTATAAAGCTTGAGAAATTTGCATAGTTGCTATTTAAACAGGCTGGATAATAACACTTTCTAAGAAAATAAATGAGAAAGAAAAAGGCTTTTTAACCCTGCGTCTGCATATACTTATATAATCCCCAAACTGCAAATCAACTATGAATTACTCATTATTTCAGTGTCCATATATTCCAACCAATATTTTTCTATTGCCAAAATGTCTTTTTTATTCAGTTGAAGTTAGACTGTATTGCAAACAGTTTTGCTGTCCACATAGATGATACCCATTGAAAACTGATGACTATTTAGAAAATTTAAAGGATTTTTTTTCTAATTTGGCCGAACAAGTTAACAGATGTCTCACATAATACTTTTTTATACTAACTCCTCCTGACGTTAGCAACATTTCCAGTTAAAGACAAAATTACCCTCTGCCACCTTTCAGCTTGACAGAGCCACTTAATCTTTTTGTACTCAGTTTCTGCATTTGATAGTTCTTAGAACTTCATAACCTTCTCTGTTTCCTTATTGGGAAATGCCTGATGTGTTGTCAATTTTAAGTAACTAATTCATAAATTGTTGACTTGGCCCCATACTGGAGAAGAGTCCAACAGTTCACTACTCAAGCTGCTGATCTTGGTATTTAATGTAATTTCTAATAAATTAACTGTGAGCATGCATGCCTATGAAAAGAGACAGAGATTTCTCAATTACTAAGTTTTTTTTTTCCTCTCCAATTTGGACACTAGCAGGTCTTCTTGCTCCTCCTTATATTTCCAATTTTTATTCACCTTTTAAAATTCAATAAAATAATGAACAAAATAAACTGTATATAAAAAGTTACAAGTTGCTTTCAAGTATTTATTGGTAGTTGATATAAAAGATTCATGTAGAAAAGGAGTTAAGATTATTTGATAAAGTGAAATTGTAGGCCGATTGGCTATAAATCACTTAAAAATTCCTGTTCACAACTATCTAAATGTTTCTACCTCTGCTGAATTTGGATGTGCTCTGGTTTTTCATACTTCTCCGGGTCCTATAAGGTGACATTTCAACAATAACAAACCAAGAGACAAACTGTCAAATATTTGATCATCTAGTTGCCAATTGCCAAGTTGACAGTTTCTCATAGGTATTCACAGTTATTTGATGATGGAGCCTAAATTGATTAGTTGATTCAATCTCACATAAATATTGTTCAAGTAGCAATAAAATAGAAAAGGTGCAAACATGTCCATGTTGTCAACAAAGCAAGCCATAATGCAGGAAATTATTCCATCCTAATTCTACCAAATATTATTTTAACTATGGAGTCTAATAGCACCCATCCCTCTGTACTGGAAAATCCAGCTTTGGTTTTCAGAAGGGTTGGACGAAACCAAAATCAAACAAAAGACAAATACAAATAAGTCCAGATGATTAATAAATGAAAGCAAACCCACAAATCAGTGTTCTCTGTCAGGAAGAAAAAATGCAAGTGATGCTTGACACACCAGTAGATCTCTGTGTGTCAAGTCTCTGTGGGAGGACATTCTCAGTGGAGGTTTATGTAATATTCCCCTCTAGCCAGTATGGGACATAGCCAGCATCAAACCATGACTTCAACCGTTTAGATAGGGACCACCTCCTGAAGGGGAGAATTAAATTTACTACAATATGAAGGATTATGGGGCTGATCCAAGATCTTATTATGGGGCAGAGTTGCCAGCAAGGCCGTTGGAGTTGTACCGTCTCAGTTAGATCCTGGGGCCTCCATTTAACCAGCTGTATGATTGTAAGCAATTTTCACACTAAATAAATAGAAGAATAATAGTAGTGTTGTGTGTGTGCATGTGTGTGTGTGTGTGTGTGTGTGTATCTCCAATTTTTCTGAGTATTAAACAAGATCAAATCTATAAAGCATATATACAGAATTTGATCAATAAATATTATTATTATTGAGTCATGTCTAAACAACTAATATTTGTGCTTTATCTCTTTGCTAGCAAACTCTGTCCTTTAATCAAGGGTATACAATGTCAAATAGATTGATATTTTTACTGGTATTGACCTCAAAACAGATAAGAATACCAGTAAACAGATAGATAATTGCAATGGAAGCTATTCATTGCTATGTCAGAGTTTAGCACAGAATCTTCTGAGAACATAGGAATTTCAGGAATTTTTTTTTCTGGATCAGATGAAAACTATATCACAAACACAGTATTAGGACAGACATCAGAAATATGGCTGTGATCCTCAAAAATGTAGCAGAGTTTAAGTCAACTCCAGCCTCGACTCAGAAATTCTGGGTTCAAGGTTATAGGTGCATGCATAAAATATGCCTGAAACACATTCATGCCTTTGAGCTCTTACAAATTCTTCTCAACTATTCCCTTATTTCTTTCTAAATCATAATATCTACAAAACACTCCAAAACACTATCATGTAGGGAGAGAAATACCCCAACAATCAGTAATTAAAAGTAGGTATACTTGCTCCTCATTTTTCAGTAAGTACTCCTTTAGGTACACATAAATAATAGTTAAATTTGTGAATCCAGCAACATCTGAGAGGAAATACCATTGTACATTATAATTTATTCTCTAACTCTAAAATTATTTTCTCTATATTTCTGACATCTTTAATATATTAGCCATAATTATATTCTTACAAATGCTGACCAAGTAAAATACCCCCATGCCTCTCAAAACAATATTTGGTGAATAATGTGAAAAATATATCCCCTAACACCTGCTGAGCTCTAACTGTAAAATATAACTGGTAAAGAGTAGCAATTTTAGATTAGCATTCAACAATTACCTAACATTTATTAGTTCTTTTAAATGTTTTATTAGAATTGAAACAACCAATATTTGCTCATGTTTCATTAAATCCCATATTCAATGTTCAGCTCAAACCTAGTGATAAAGGAGGGCCCTTTGAGCTTAGTGGTAATATCATCTAAGCCTGAAAATAACAGGAAAGACTTCAGAGTCAACATCTCTTTGGTCTAAGGTAACAAGAATACCTGAATAATTACTCAAAATTATAATACTAATAAAACATGAATAAAGAACCACTTACAGTTCATCCGGTATGAATTATTTTAAGCATGTCTAATAAAAGAAAGCTTTAAAAGAGCATTAGCAGAATTTATTTAATTGCAATGTGTGCCGGGCAGTGTTATATTATGTACCTGTGGCTTTTCAGAATCACACACAGTCTTGTACTTAATGTGTATAATCAAACAAGAAAATAATAAAACTGTAAACTATTCTTCAATGGTAAATTTTTGCCCACTGAGCTGTCAATTGTGGATGGATTCATGATTGATAAGAATAATACACAATGGCACGGTGTAATTCTTTAGTGTGATGTTGTAAAATGGAGTATTGCTTCTGTTATTTTATCCAGTTTGCTTTTATATGACAGGGTTTATTGTGCGTTATGTTGTAGCTCATTCCTCTGTTCACAATGCCTACTGATGTGTAATTATGACTTGTCTGAACTGTAAGAAGGAGCAGTAAGTGAAAGGAAATCTGCAAGCACGCTTGATTTATGAGTCCTGATACTATATTACAGTCCTAATCTGCCTGCTTAACTTAGCTTCAGGCTAACTTACTGTATAACAGGCTCACGATTAGCACTGTAGCAAGTTGTGGAAGATTTACTCTGAAGGAGCTACTAGACTTTTTCTTTAATGATTTAGTCATTATTTCAGTTACAGGTAGAGCAATAAATTATTTCTTTTATAAAGACCTCATGTCAGGGAACAACCATTACAGAGGCATTTTCTGTGCTAACAAAGAGCTGTGTGTAGAAGGTTTTCTCCATGCTAAATACCATGCTATTTGGTTATGTTTTATGATGAAATCTGCCATATTCCTCTTCTTCTTCTTTTTTCATATACAGTTAACTTTTGCCTGGTGTTACAATGGAACTAAGAGAATATCTATTTTGATCCAAGGCATCTAATTTTTGCAAGAGAAGCCCAAAATAGAAATTACTATGGATGAGCAAATGAAAGCAAACCCATAAAGCAATGACCTCAGTGTCAGCAAGGAAACATGTAAGCAAGTTTGTCTTTTTTAATCACCATTCACAAAGACAGATACAGCTGGAGGTAAGCATCACAGTATCGTTATTGAATTCTAGCATATTCAATTCACATGCTTTTAGTAAATTAAACTTATAAATTACCCTTTGTTTCCTCAGATCCAATCTAAATCACCAATAAGAAAAATACTCTTCTTCAAACCTTATTTGTGACCAGGTTTTGCTAAATGTCTAAGAGGAAAAAAACAACTTGAAAAATCATCTGTAGCTGATATTTTCATATGAAATAAACAGCTTTGACTGTGCATAAGGACATGAAGCATCTCTGAGTCATTACAGAAATATCTTTAAACAATACCAACAAGATGGATATTCTAGATAGAAGTTTTTTAAAAAATCTCATCATTTATATCAACTTCTTTTTGAGTTGTCCTTTGTTCCATTTATATTGTTTCCCCACCTTTCTCTTTATCCTGAATATTGCTTTCATAATCAGCAAAACATGGGTTATACAATCCAATGAACAAAAAATACAAATTATTAACTGATTACCTCATGACAAGTAACAAATTTCCAGAGAATTAAACTCATAGTGGACAACACAGGTGCTGTGATTTTGAGCACAAGTACCTTCAAGCTTATACAACTTTGGAAAAGTTAGAACAAGGATTCTTTATAGTGAACAATACACCCTACTACATTCTGGATTCACATGAAATGCTTTTGCAACATATTTTGATCATTTTGTGACAAGTAATTATTAATTCTTTACATCTCAAGGCAAAAAAAAGCTTTAGTTTGGATTTGTGAAGGTGACTCCATGCTAGAACCCTTGATTTGCCATAAAATCATTTAGGAAATGTGTGATTGACTACAGGGATTTTTTTTTTTCATTTGGGCATCATTGCAGTCAGCATCTGCCAGAATGTGCAGATGATATTTACTGAACTAAAGGTCTGAGTAATGGGAGATAGCCCTAAATATGCACTTCCTCTACCAATTATCAAATTAAACTTGATTCTTAGCCATTTGGTTGGATTATATTTGGAACCAAAGCAGTTTATATGCACTGTGGATTCAAGTCAACTTCTTTTAATTTGGTACTTGTGAACTGTTTCTTTAATGGTTTAACTATCAATGGAAAATGAGGGATGGAACAGCATGCCATTATAATGAGCCCATAAACCATGTACTGTTCTCACTACACCAAATATTTCAAGGCTGGCATAGGTCACACTCAGAATAGACAACAACAAATCTCCTCTATGTGACCATCTTAATCAGTAAGAATATCATTCTCCTGAATGGATGGATCTAAAAGCATAGTTACTTACTTTGAACTAAAAATAAAAGAAGTTCTTTGGGTAAGAACTATTGGTTAGCATATTTCCAACCACATCTTTCTTATATCCAATGGAACTAAATGTAGACAGTCAGAAGGGGCCATGTATTTAACTACAATGCAGGGCATACTTTTATTAAATTACTTTAAAAGATATATTTATTTATGGCTTTGAGACAATGCTGTTTTCTTGCCTCTCCTGAGCTTAAATCTCTTACTATCACCTTTACATGGAAAACCTCACGTCTGATTCTCTGCTTTTCACTCAACCTTCCCATTGGCATCAATGCTTAATGAAATTAGACTGTCATATTGTTTAAGTGGCTTTCTTTGATGAGAGACTATAACATGCCCAAGTTTGTCATAGTCCTCATATCAACGGGCAAAGACAACTTCATGCAATGAAAAATTTGATAATTCCCAGGGTTTTTCCTTCCAGAGAATAATTAAGATATCTGCTGTTTTTCTCTGGTCAGATTCCTAAATATAAAAATTTGAAATATCAAGAGACCTGAAAGACAGCAAGGCTTTCTTTAGCTGATAATCATGTTATCCAGGAATAAGTGAATCACTAGCCTTGGAAAAGTCATCTTGTACAGCTGCCTCATTATCAAGCCTTGCTAATTTCTTTCCAAAAGAGCCTTGGACTAAATATCAGAAAACCTGGATTCAGTTCCTTTCTCTATTCCATATTTCTGTTTCTTTGACGTAAGACATTACATATTTCTTTGTCATTAAAAAGGTCTTATATAAACCCAATTCTGTTCTGCCACTAAATGCAAGAATTTTATGAAAAAATTAAACAAACTGAGATCTATCCATCTATTACATCAATGTATTACATATAAATTATGTCTATATAATTTATTCTCATCACCACCATGATCCTTACCATAGCCCTTGCACACTTTATCATCATCAAGTTGGGTTTTCCACCTCAAATTGCTCCCCTCAATAGTGATCCCATCCGTCACCCAGTTCCCCAAACGAGAATTTGATCCATCACTGGCTATGTATATAAAATTCTTTAAGTTCTCCCAATAAATACCCAAAATGAATTTTGCCTCCAACATACCTAATCTTTTATTACTCCTTTATGGAAACAAGATATCACACATGTAAAAATCCCTTCTCTAGCATTCCGTTTGACTCAACTCCTTTAGAAGAGAATTTCAAATCAGCATCCTTTGGGAAATCTTTCCCAATTAATAGAGATTTGTTATGCCATTTGCATCATCCCATGCCACCTAATCAAAACTAAGCCCTGTGTATAAACAACTATAGCAGTACAGCTTATGAATTCAATATTGTTTATGTTCCTTCCTACTCAATTTGTTATTTGATGTGTACTATATTTATGCTTGCATTTTTGCTAAGTCTTAAAGGCTAAAGAACTAAGACTAACCATGCTTTGGGAACTTGTCATATTACAATGGAGCTGTGCATTTCCAGTTGATGTTGGTTTTTCCTTTTCCTAATAATTACTTGATGTATGACAAGACACATTTATTACAAAATAATTAAATAAGAAACATATTGATCATCTATGTGGGTTGACTCTTGCAAATAAAAAAATATGTTTTTGGCATTAGAAACCTATCATTTAGGCAATAAATTACAGATGAGGAAATATTTAATCAGTTGATTTTTAAAATTTTATTTCAATTAACAACTGGAAATGATATATCACAACCTTAACACATATATTTTAGGGACAAAAAGTAGAAGTCAGGCTATTACAGAAAGATTAATAAAATAAAATCTAGTCATATACCAAGCAAATACTATATACCATAATAGAACACATAAATCATTGTTCTTTACAGAAGTAAAAGAATTATGGTTTTACACTTGGGAAACATAAGATTTATGGTGAAATAAGTGTTTGTCGTATGGTCTTTAAAAATGTCAATCATTACCTTCTTTTTTTACCTGAAAGTGAAACTGTGCTAAGAACTTACCTTTGTGGTCTTGACAGTAAATAGATATCCACATACCTGTCTATCTAATTCTCACTGCCTGACACCTGGATAGTGCTCTATTTTCTGTACCAATTGCTAGGTTCCTGGGTATCACACTGTATCCTGAACTCCCTTGTCTCTTAAGGGAAAGAATCTGCATTTAGAGTCTCAGAGGAAAGAAAAATGACACTATTTTGCAGTTTTGTTTGTTTGTTTGTTTTATGTTCCCAAGTAACAGTGTCTTCCTTCGGGTCACAACCTTATGCTTGAATAGGGAGAAAGTCTTGGCTATATGGAATATACATCTGAGCATATAAGTATGTGTCAATATATAATAAAAATTTCTTGAAGATAACAGTTGGTTCTTGTTCACTTATAAATTAACAAGCCAAACAAAAAGATACTTCACACAATAGAAACAAAAAAACATTTTTGTTGAATAAAATGAGGATATTCAGTTAATCTAAAAAGTTTTTTCCACTTTATATTATGGTGATCCCATTGAACATGAACAGGTAGAGAAATCAATAACAGAAAGAAATCTCTATCACTTTCATACTGATAAATGGTACTAACTGTTTGATGGTCTCGAAACACATAGGACATGATTCAAAAGTCAAAATTTCAACAGGATATCTTCCATTTGTCTACTTTAAACTATTTTAAAACCCTTAAAAATTAAAACGCCCTCAAGAAAGAGTCAGTAGCAACTAAGTATCCATATACATTAAAAACAATACACCAACACATTTAAACTTATGGATATATGTGTAGTGGCTTTGGAGAACTCTAATTTAATTACACATCTTTTATCATATGTTTCAGCATTATCTTTAACCAAGAATGGCATGTTTTTCAATGCATCTCTTTGGTTGGTTGATTTTAATAATAAGCACTCTGAAAGAATCTTTATACATTATGCCATCCAAAATCTTCTTAAAGTCTCCCTTGATCAAAATATAATGCTGCTTAAATATGTTAGGCAACATGTACTCTACCTATTTGCATTATGTCAAATGAACTGGATCATTCCAATATGGTGTCACATGTGCATGGAAGCCTGTAGCATTTTATAACAGGTGTTAGGCAAATGTACTTGACAGAGATATTGACAGTAAGGTCAACTGTAAGCATGAAAACAGAAAACAGCATTAATAGTATGTAGACATGAATGGTCCGAGGGGAAAAAAGCAATATAAAAAAAGAATCAACTATGGTCTCCTCAAAAACAATATCACCAACAAAACCGGCACAAATACATTTTAAAGACATTTATTTTATCTCATATTTTATCTCATAATTTTCTTTTCATAGTTTTCTTTTTCATTATATCTGAAAAATGGAGGAAGATTGAGCTTGAACATAGAAAACGGACATTGCAAGTAAAAAAATAAAACCTAAATAATAAACTGAATGCATTGAGAAATTTGATGAGTATTTTCTTAATGTGGTCAGCATGTTTATTTGGAAGAACTGTTAGAACTTTCAGAACATTCCACCTGATATTTTGAATACTGACATATATGTCTCCCTCACTAGGTAATATAATTCCTCTTATTTAGTTTAATTCTTCATAAGACTTAAAATAGTGCCAATGAACACAGTTCATGTTCTCCTAGTATATTTTCCAAACAAAACTTAAGTTTTAATTCTAAGTCCAGTCAGTCTACCAAAAAAAGCACTGATTGACTAATAATATAATGATGATTTAGTGAGGATATTTTCAAAGAAAATATCTTAATTTTGAGAAAATTTTTATGACATATTTAAGATATCAATATGATAATTGGTATTAAAGAACTCGAGAAAATAAAACAAATAATTAATTTCAGAATTTATGGCCTAAAGCTTTAGCTATAGTGTAGGATTTTAAATATATAGTCATAAAATGCAAATGAGTTTAAAATTTTAATTTTAAGAATATCTTACATCTCTTGAGTGCAAATTTATTTTAAAATATGATTGCAAAATAGAACAACACGATGTCATAAAATGATTATAACTAGATATATAAAAACATATTTTGGGTTCTTTCAAATAAACTTCAGAAACGTTCTTCAGTTCTCAGTGAGGCAAGCATTTCAATTTTCTGCAATATTAGCAGGGGTAACTAATGATGGCTAATTTTTGCCTGTAGTATTTTCTTCAATCTGCTTGCACACTTTCAGTTTCTCTGGCAGAAGAGCATTTGTAAATTTTCTGGTCACTAAACACTCAAGTACAATTGTAAGTGATCAGTTTGCAATTGGACAACAAATAGGAAATATAGAAAAAAGAATATTCAAATATATTTATAAACAAATGTACATAAAAATCTTGAATCTCTGGCTTAACAAATTCTTTTCTGCCTGCTTTGTAATCATATTATAAAATCAAATGGTTTATAAAAGATAGCTTACAAGAGAAAAAAATCACGTTTTGTAAGAGCTTTATTATACCCTATCATATTCAAGAAACATTTTATGCTTAATATTTATCTCACTTCCCATTTTTATTTACTTGTTTTAGGAAAACATACTACTGAAGGTAAAATCCAAGAGTATCTTTTTATTACCTTCTTTACAAGTCAAATATTTCAACTAAAACATATCAGAGATGAAAGCAGTATTTCTAAAACCCAGTATTCTTATAATACTCACTAAGTCATAGTAGAGATGATTTTAAAGTGCAATTTTAGTGAGAATTAATTCAGCATTTAGAAATTTAAGAAATTAATGTTTGCATCAAGAATATTTAACAAAATTAAATCCATGCTATATTTTGAATTCAAGGAAAGGTGACATGGATACATTTAATCATGACACTCTCATTCCAAATTAAATGATTGCCCCCAAATTTTCACACTACTTTTTGGTTAAGAGGCAAAAGAAAAGGTTCAACTCCACTGAGAGAATCACACCAAAGGACCATTTTAGGAAGCACAATTTTATGAAAATAAATCTCAGGTGTCCTGGGAACGACTGTTTTATTCTATGCAATGCACTGCATATCCAGATGAGAAGAAACTGGATTCCTTCATAAAGCATGCAGACTCAGGAACCTCAAAGCACAGGATACCTGAAGACTGTCAAATAGACTATATTATGATTGAATGAATTAAAAAAACAGAATGTCTGAATGAGAAAGCTTGTTTATAGATAATTCACAGGTCAACTTTTATCCAAACTCCTTAATACTTAAAAGATGGAATTCCATGTTTATGCTTAGACTGTGTGTGTGTGTGTGTGTGTGTGTGTGTGTGTGTTACATTTACATTTTGCTCTACTGATAAATCATTAGGGTGTGTTATTCTGTTGAGAAGAACTTGAAACACATAGGGCTTTGGTGAAACTGAGGTGCCAAATTAGCTTTAAAAATATCTTACATTATGGCTTAATTTCATGTTTTCATTGAAGCCCAATCGTGTTGGCTGCCATTCAATAGACTACAGAAATCTGAAAGATGATGAATACAGAACTATTACAAATGAAGGAAACTTTGCCAGCTGAAGGGAAACACGATGGTTATTTATTTATTTTTTTTACCTAAGCAGAGTAGATATGTTCCTTTAGCTTCCTATGTTAAAAAAACACATTCTGATCCAGAAATTCTTCCCATTTGTTTGAAGGATTCTGTTCTAGTACAGTATTTTGTGGACAATATAAATGAGAGTTCTCATGTAACAGAGACAAAAGAGAACCTCACAGAACATAGAATGTCTGTGGTGTTATTTAGAAAGATACCTCTGGGACCATGACTTGGCCAGCAGAAGGAACATTTAAAGAAAATACATGTGTCACCTTCCTGAATCAGGGGCTGCTATCCTGTGCCTGGCTTTAACGTCTGACAGGTGGAGCACAATCTATTATAGATTTAATCACATATTTGCTCCTACTAAAAAGAAATTTTATGCCACACAAACATCTTCACAACAGTCCATATCTTCTGCTTTCTAAGAAATACTTTTTTTTTGCAAAGTTCAGAGTTCTGAAAAAAAAAAGAAACCAAATTGATTTTCATTACAAAGAACATCAGTGGGGGGAAAAGGAAAAAAGAAAGTCTTTTAGTAGAAAGAAAAGTTTATGAAATAGCAATGAGAATGAGAGAAGAGAAAGGTGAGTGAGATTTTAGAACTCTTAAGTCGCAGGGGGAAGTAGATGATATTATCATGTGGGATAATGTTCCAGGGTCTATTTGTAAAGGTATGGTTGGAGTGCAGAGCATTAACATTGAATTGTTCAGGACCTCGGAACTGTCAATATTAGAGACTGTAGACATCCCTGGATCTGATGAGGGCAGAACCAAAGAATGGGAATCCATAGTACAGGGCTACAGGCTGCTTTAAGAGGGGCAGAACTTCTTTCTGGGGATAGATACAGTCATATAGCCTGGTTCAGAGGACCTTAAAGGGAGGGAGGGGGAAATGTAAATCTAAAACCACTGTCATCCCTATCTCCAGTCTCCTAAGACTATTTCCCATTGATCCAACCCCAAAGAAACCAGAGAGCAAGAGATCCACAGCTGTTCACACCTCCATCCTTTCAGGCTTAGAGTAAGGTGGATTGTGAGTGGAGTGGATCTCAAGGGCAATATGCCATGGGCTGAAACTTTGTTGGTATATTTGCATGTGTAGGGGGAGGTTAAAAGTTGGAGGGAGAATGGGGACAGTGCCATTGTAAGACACAGTGAGTAACTAAATGAGGACATTTTGGGTGTATATCATTTAAGTTGCATATTTTTTTTTTGCTATTATATCTACTGCTGTCTAACAAATCATCCAAAAGCTCAGCAATATAAAATAGCAAATGTTTATTTTCTTATTGATTATTTAGGCTTGAAATCCTGGCTGGCTTATCTGGGCACCTCTGACTCAGGTTGACTCTCAAGACTGACTTCAAAGTTTGGGCATGTGCTACAACCATCTCAATGCTCTGGGGAAGGATGTACTTTCAAGCTCAGGCACAGGACTATTCACAAGGTGCTTAGGATGCCATTTTTAAGGTTGCTGGCATAGCTATTCACGGTACTCAAGTTCTTGGTGGCTATTAGAGCTTGGAGACATTAGGTTTTGGGAGTTTTCGTTTGTTTGGTGCATGCATGTGTGTGTGTGTGTGTGTGTGTGTGTGTGTGTGTGTGTGTGTGTGTGTATGTATATATCCCTTGGTATCAGGCTGTTTACCACATGGCAGCAGGCTTTCCCTTGAGCAACGGGGTAGGGGAAGAAAGAAGGAAAGAAAGAGAAAGGGGCCAGGAGAAGGGGAAGAGGAAGATATGTCTTTGGATAACCTCCTCTTGAATGTGACAACCCATCAGTTTTTTTTATTGATATTTTATTTAGATAATCATATAGTCACATTCAATTGTAAGCAACTATACAGAGAGATCTTGTGTGTACTTTACTTGGTTTTCATTAATATCATTTTTTTTCAAAATGTCACATCCAGGATATGAACCTAGATACATTCATCAATCTTTCTTTTAATTTCTTCATGTTCACTGTTATTTTGTGATATACATGTGTGTATTTAATTCCTTCCAGTTTTATCACATCTATAAGTTCATGTATCCATCACCCCGGTCAAGGTATTGAACTGTTCCAGTAGCAAAGTCATTTCTCATATTTCCCCTTTGTAATTATAGCTACTTCATTCTCCCTATCTTACCATGCTCCTATTCCCTGGCAACCACTAATCTCTCTTCGTGTCTGTAATATCTCATTTTAAATATATTATATACATTAAATTATACACTGTGCAACATTTTTCAGCTGACTTTTTTCACTCAGCATAATTGACAGAATATTCATTCAAGTTATTATGTGTGTGTCAATAGTTAGTATCAGTTTGTTATGAATTGTCTTCCATGGTAGGTACATGTTACTGTGTGCTCATGCATCCACCTGTTGAAGAATATTGGGGCTGATGCCAATTTTTGACAATGATAAATAAAGCTGCTATGAGCATTTGTATACAGGTTTTTATATGAACATAAGTTCTCATTTCCTGGGGAAAATGCCCAACAAAACAATTGCTAGGTAATTGCATAATCTTATAAGAAATATCTCATCGTTTTTATGCTATTCATTTTATTAGAAATGATTTACTAAGTCTAAACTACACTAAAAGCAAGTTTATTACAAAAGGCCATGCACAGGAGGGGGCAGCATCATTGCGGGTGTAGGGCCATCTCTGTAGAGGCTGCCTAGGTCATCTCCTTGCTGCCCCTGCCAGGAAAAATTTAAAGTGCATCTCTGTCTCTCTCCAATAGAAAATGTTTTCTAAAATAGGCTTAAGAAATATATCAAGGGTCCAGACTGATTCATCATTGTAATTAGGTGTTTTTGAAAATGAATTGGTTAATGCCCTCAGAATTCCTGAATTTGGTATTTGAGCTCACTTTTGGTTCGTTTAATCAGAGGAAGACTGAAGTTGGGTTGAAGGAACAGATCTGTTCAAGGCTAAAACAAAAAATTATACATATAAAATGACCATAATCCTCAAAAGAAAATATAGGCTTTGGGAAAAGACAAATTTACTCCTCTTTTAAGTTGACTCTTCTAGACCATGCCAACTGTTTCTATTCTTGATAATAACTGGAATTCTACTATTGCTCTGCATCTTCCACCTGTCCCAGGTGCATCCTCTATCCTATCCTTGCTGATCTGAGGGATGACTGATGCAGTAAGTCCATACTTACCTTCAATGGGTACTTGTCTGGGGAGTTGGAAACCTTGATGGTATAAGCTCACTTTAGTGGTGTAGGCCTTCTAAATTTGACCCTGCACAATGACGACTAGTGAAAATTGAATAGTAATTTGTCAAGCATAATATGTACAGCATAAGTATTAATTTAGATATGAAAAGAAAAGTGTGAAAGGATATTTCAACAAGTGTCAATGGAGAAAGACAAGGAATGCCCAAACAATAATATATGATTAGCTCCAAAATCATAATGCTACACACACACACACACAAACATACATACAAAAGGCCATGCATAGGAGGGGGCCAGGATTATTGTGGAGATTGGACTGTCATTTTAGACACCATATACATACACACACACACACACACACATATACATATATGTGTGTTTTATATATATATGTAACTATATATATAACATCTGTATAACTATATAACTATATATATACACGTGTGTGTGTGTGTGTGTGTGTGTGTGTATAATTATGGTATTAGAACTAATACATAGCTGGGACTGCTTCATTTCACTTCTAAAGGTCATTTTATAAAAGTCCCTATCAGAGAAGGACACAGATGAACTACAAAAACCTTGAAGGAGAGCAAGGTGATGTTTTAGACAGGGAACCCATTTACAGTTCAGTCATATTGATTTTTATTTTCTCCAGTCAACCATCCTTTTTGTGATTCTAGGCCTTCAAATATGTATTTCCATCTACATAAATGTTATTCTGCCTGTGTTTACTTGCCTAATTTCTGTTTCCCATCACAGCTGAGCTCTCCTCTCACCAGAAGGCATTCCTTGATCACCCTTGACGCTGCACTGCTAGGGCCCCTCTCCAGGCTTCTTTGCAACACCAAACTCTGTTCTGTTCACATGATTGATGTCAGTCTTCCCCTTCAGCATGTACACTCTAGGAACACAGATAAAACTTGTTATTTCACTAGCACAGTTTGAGTACCTATCAGTATTCAGTAAATGCATTTTATATGGTTCATAATGTTTGAGCAGGAGCAGTGGCACATGCCCGTACTCCCAGTGACTCCAGAAGCTGAGGTAGAAGGGTCTGGAGTTCAAAGACAGCCTCAGCAAAAGAGAGGCAGTAAGCAATTCAGTAAGACCCTGTCTCTAAATAAAATACAAAAGAGAGCTGGGTGTGTGTCTCAGTGGTTAAGCACCCCTGGATTCAATCCCTGGTACAAAAAAAAAAAAGTTTGTGTGGTTCAGGAACAAAATTCCAGGTGATTTTCTCAGGAAATAGCCAAAATTCCACATAAGATGAGTAGATCTAAGAATGAGTAGCCAGAATCCAGTCACAAAGAATAAGATTTAAAAACAGGTTTCTAAACAGTGGGAGAATTTCACAAGATAGATTCTTGTTACAGAAGAAATGGCTCTGGTAACTATTGCATTACAAAGGTTGAGTTCCTAAAAGTACTATAAGACTTGAACTTAGTTTTAAGAGAAAATCTTAAGCCTAGTTATGGGAGCTACATGTTCTAAACAAAATCAAGATTTATTTGAAGCTGATACTGACACCATATTTTTCCACTTGGGAGCAAGATTTGATCCAGAGACCAAGCCAGTTTTGTGATTGTCAATGAGAGTTCAATGAGCCAATTCTGAAGATTAAATAATTGTGTAGAGTAGCATCTAAGCTCACCAGAAGTTTCTTATTATTTGGTAATTATTTTAGTCCCTTTATTGCACAAAGGGATAATTAAAGCATAGTCTCCTAAGGAAACCTTAAAACTCACTATCCCTTGGCAGTTAATTACAACAGTTCACTTTGTATACGTTGTGCTATATTTCCAAAATGTTTTAACTTCATAAAAATGGTAAACAACTCTGAATTACTTTTTTTTCCTCAGGTAGGTAAATGTGTTCAGAAAGGTAACTTATATTATTTTAGTTTGTCAACCTCTCAAATAGATTTTGTTTAACTTGTGTGGGACCTCAGAACTATATGATCTACACTATTGTGTGTAGAAGGATCGATTTCTGGAAATTTAAAATGTAATATGAAACCAATACTAGGTCCCTCTCTCTGCTAAGAGGGTACCTCCATTATCACTGGCATAATGCATCCAAGCACTCCATGGAAGCCTACCTGACATTCCTCCATGAAATCTACTTTTAAAACTTTTCAAGGCTTTCTTATTGTTAGCATCAACTATAATATCATCTTGATAACTTGGCTTATTTTCCTTTTCCAATGCATCTTAAGTTAAAAGAACAAAAAAAATCAGGAAGTAATTTTTTGTCCACATGACTAGACCAATAGAGACTAGTTAAGAGTTCAATAAAACCATTATAGTTCTTGTAATACGATTTAATCAGCTCTTGACTGAAGTGCACAAGGCACTTTTTTTTTCTTTCCAAAATCACATCAGGTCATTGTCAACAGCCACCATTTTAAAGGAAGGGCTATTATTGAAGGCTAGTTTTCCATATTACAAATGTTATACGTTGATGAATTCTAAGTGCAACAAAATATCTCAAAGGTCATATTTGAGAAATAAAATAACTTGTTAGTGGTAGAATGTTTGGTTGTCCATTTTCCTTTAAGTAGTATACAGAATTACTAATTGGGAAAATTTTTAGCACTAGTAAACTAACATAGAACTAGTTGCAATGATTTTCTCAATTTTAAGCTGGCACTTCTCCCTCAGTCTCCCTTAGACAGGCATTATTCTTTTTTTTTTTTTTCTTATAAGCTGTACACAGTATACTATGTTCTATGGAATTTGAAGGTTTTTTCTCAAATCAGGTGATATGTAATATTTGTCATTGTTAAATAGCATAATAAAATTACCTTATATATGTAATATACAAAGTTGATTAGTTTTATTCTTATTTCTGAATATTGAATCAAGATCCCTTAAATTGTTAACCATTGCCTTCACATCATCTATTAAGATTTAAGTTGTTGCTACCCAGTCAATCTCACATCTTCCCATAAGACTATACCTATCCATGGGACAAAATCCAATGTAAGGAAAGAAAGTGATTTAAAAAAAAAAAAAGTTTGTAAATTAGAAGTAGATTTGTCATCACCTTTAGTTAATGCTAATGCATTTCTTACAATTCAGATCATTAAAATTCTTCACAATGTTTTTGGAAACAACAGTTGTGAGCATACTATCAGCACTGTAAGCAAACATTCAATGTGAGTCTATATTTTAATAAAAATCTTGATATGTTCTTTATCATATACACAATACATTAAATAATTGAACTTTAGTATAGCTGTTTTTTTTCTGTTTATAAGGAACAGTATTAACAATGAATGATGGAATTAACTATACTACTATTTATTTCATATGAGAATTTGTAGAAAACATAGGAAGGGCATCAAAAATAACTACTGTTTAGACAGGTGTGGTAGTGCACATCTGTAATCTCAGTGGTTTGAGTGCTGAGGCAGGAAGATCACAAGTTCAAAGCCAGCCTCAGCAAAAACAAGGCACTAAGCAGCTCAGGAGACCCTGTCTTTAAATAAAATACAAAATAGTGCCGAAGATGTGTCTTAGTGGTTGAGTGACTCTGAGTTCAATCCCCACTATCCACCCCCCAAAAAAAAGAAAAGAAAAGAAGAAAAACACTAGTGTTTATATAACCTGGAAAGTTTGTGATAAAATTACAGATTGTAAACTTAGTTAATTGTCAAAGTTATTATAACACTGAGTTTGCATTCCATTTTTAAATAAATATGAAATGTATAAAGGTGATAGTTATAAGATTGATATTTGTACCAATTATTTTGGAGGTTTTGTTTGTTTGTGTGTTTGGGGGACTTAAATAAAGTTTATTTTTTAAAAAACTGTGGTTATTTTTGCAATGCCTGGTTATAAGACTTGATGAAGAGGTAACATAATTTCCTCTTCCTTAACCATTCTTTTTTATTTTCAATCATCTGCACAAAGTAAAAGTTTTGTTAATCTCATAGTTAATGACATACAACAAAGGCCAGCAAACTTTCTCCAGAGGTCTAGATAGTAAATATTTCAGGTTTTACAGGCCACAATATGGTCTTTGTCATGTGTTCTTTATCTTATAACCTCTTCAAAATGTAAAAACCACTTTATTTTGTACCATACAAAATAAGATGGCCAAATTCATCCTGAAGTTGGTAGTTTGCTGACTCATGGTATAAAATATCTACTTTTTCTTATGAGGGAAAATGTTCTTTAGGCTTCTTGACAGTCTACTATTGCCTGAAGTCAAGTAGAGAAGAGTCTTATTTATAATTTAATGTGGCTTGTGAAAAAGGTAGAAATGGAAAGTTCTTCCTCACTTTTGACTCTCCCAGGAAGTTTTCCATTCATTCATTCATTCATTCATTCATTCAATAAATTTGTTAAACACCTTCTATGTAAACTCTAAGTATTTTGTGTTAGCAAGATTTCCAATGTTTCTTTTTTTAATATTTAATTTTTAGTTGTAGTTGGACACAATACCTTCATTTTATTTGTTTTTATGTGGTGCTGAGGACCGAACCCAGGGCCTTGCACATGCTAGGCGAGCACTCTATAGGGAGCCACAACCCCAGTCCTGTTTCTTTTCTTTAAAAGGCCAATTACTCCATTTTCTCTAAATCAGGAATTACCAGGTCTTAATATTGATGATTTAGGGGAAAATGGGGCTCAAATTTCTACCAGAACTCAAGAGAATTCATGATTATATAAAAAAAATGAATCTAGCTTAACAATACTATGTTGCACTTAATATTGACACATCCATCTTAATGTCTCAGCCTAAAATAAGGAAAAATATGTAATTCTCTTTATTTAAGAAGATACTTTTTTTCACCCATTGGTTGAAACTTTCTTTAAAAAAAGATCTCACACTCTCCAAACAATTTCTTCCCAACTTTCCTAGTTTGCTGTCATGTAACATAAAATCTGGAAATCTGGATCCAGGTAGGGTTTCTTACTAGTGCTTTTTTTTTTTTTTTCCTGGCAGCACTGGGGATTGAACCCAGTGGTGCTCTATCACCCAGGTAAGTCTCTATCTAGGCTTTTCTTTCTTTCTTTCTTTCTTTCTTTCTTTCTTTCTTTTTTTTTTTTTTAAGACCAGTCTCACTAAGTTGCCCAAGCTAGCCTCAAACTTGTGATCCTCCTGCTTCAAGCCTCCCCAGGAGCTGGGATTACAGGTGTGCACCACCCCACCTGGTTTCCTTATTAGCTCTATATATCAGCCACAGAACTAAACTACATTTAGGAGTCAATATTGCCTCTAAAGTAATTTGTACTCGCACTTTTCATCAAGAGAAATGGTCATGTTTCTTCTCCCAGATGACAATGGTAACTGTTAGCTTTCTGAATCCTGCTATTTTATCCAAGGAAAATTTATTGAAGGTGAGGGAAGACATTTTGTAAAAACAGGAGCCTAAAAGAGCACAGGACTTCATTATTAAAAAAATAAATTTCTGTTCCAATTTGCTGCTCTTTGGTACAGACATCCACTATAATAATCTGATCACCCACACCACCACAACATGGCACATTTTGTAATCAAAGTGATTCTGATTTTCCTATTGACCATGTAAACAAAGGGAAATGCCTTGGGAATTAATTATGCAATGTTCTCCTCATTTCTCTTAAACACACATTTGAAAACCAGTTTTCCCATTCATCAAATTCTTGAAGCAGGGGAAGAATTGAACAGGCCAGGGTTATAGCTTTCGCTCCCCTCTCTGTGTCCTTTTCCTTTTCCTTGAGCTCCAGCTTGGCTAGTTGGTCTCTCTCCCTCTGCAGCTTGTCCTGTTCCTTCTTCCTTTGGGACTCATCCTGAAGTAAGTCACCAATTTCTGAGCACTGAGGACATCTTCTACATTGGTGTTTGGAAACAGAGTCCTTTCTAGTTGTTACATCAGCACACTGGGCCCACGGGGCAGGTTTTCTGTTTTTCCTCTTCTGACGCCATCCTGGGCTTCCACACAATCTGTGCCTGCTTCTCAATGGGGGTGGCAATGGTCTGTACCTCATCTTTTTTTTTTACTTTGGTGACAACATACTGAGTTTCAGTCCATCGTTCCACAATCTCCCCGCAGATATTAAGAAGGGAAGCTTCTTCCAGAAAAGCAGACAGGATACCCTGCGGAGTATCCACCTTCTCTTCTTCCTCCTCCTCCTGCAAGACACCATGGTTGGAGGAACCATAACTGGCTTGGTCCACTTCCAGAGCCTCCAACCGTCAGAGCACCCAGGATCTGAAATCTCCCGCCCACCATCACTTTCACCGGAGGTTGCTATGGCCACATCGCAGGGGTGGGGGTGGGGTCCTTCTTGGAAAGTATTTCACAAACATATAATGATGAGCGACAAATTGTCTTTTCCTGTGTTTGCTTACAGTCATTAAGAAAATACCTGTGTAGTATTTACCATTTAACTAAAATATTAACTATTTAATTTTGTTCCTAAAAACTTCTGTGTGCATGTTGTATAGCACATTAGAGATAACACACATGGAGAAAGAAGAAGAAGAAGAAGGAGAAGGAGAAGGAGAAGGAGAAGGAGAAGGAGAAGGAGAAGGAGAAGGAGAAGGAGAAGGAGAAGGAGAAGGAGAAGGAGAAGGAGAAGGAGAAGGAGAAGGAGAAGGAGAAGGAGAAGGAGAAGGAGAAGAAGAAGAAGAAGAAGAAGAAAAACCCTCTCACTTCCAGGTCTATTAAATAATAGGTACAAATACTTTCCCTAACATTTATGGGGCATCTCAACTTTTTCACAGGTTAGTCAAAGACAGTGATGCAAAGTCAGCGTCATCCCTTGCCCTTTGGGTTTCAGATGGTTCTACATAATGGAAGAATATGTGCAAAGCATGTTTCCACTTACTGCTATTGCATTCTTGTCAAGGCCAAGTTTTATTCATGATCCAGCTTTTCTTACTGAAGAGATAGTGATATTACAGAAAAATATGAAATAGAATTTACCAGTTATAAAATATGTATGTAAGAAAGATGGCTGTCAAGAAAGGAGAGAAGATATATCTTGACTATCTTGGAAAAAGCAGCCTACTCAGAAATAGTCTAGCTGTGCTGTCTTTGTCGCCCCCCGGGACCTCATAAGATAGATTTGTCCATGGACCTATTTTCTGTGGCACATAATACCCACCTTGAACTAATTAAAAGAAAATCCATTCTTTCACAACTGGTTTAAGCTCTGTGGTAAATATTTTAAATATTTTAAAATATTTAAAAGTACCTCAAAACATTACAATTTCCATCATTAAAAAGGCACATCATTTAGGAAAAGTGCATATCATAATAGTAGCTTTATCTGTTCTGGGCAAGGTAAATACCAACAATATTTTAAAAGAATTCCCCTAGTAATACTTCCAATCCATGCTAGGTTACATGGTAAATATTACTTTGAATAAAATTACAATTTGGGGTGTGGAGGAAGAACTATGGATTAATAAAAAGAATTTATGTAAAACTAACAACCCAGACAGAATGGTATGAGATTAATTCAAGGGTCTTGCTATATATGTTCATTTTTTCCCCAAAAGTTTTGAATAAGGCAAACAGTTTTATTGGTAAAACACTAAAGAACCCAAAAGTTTATGCTAAGTTTTTTTTTTCCTTTTTTATTCTTCTTTTTGTTAGTTTGGAACTGGAAAGAGTAGTTTTATGTAAACATTTACCAAAAAAAAATATGTTGAGTTACACATATATATTAGCCTAGTTCAGAAGTTAAGTCTAATCACAATTAAATTGACATACACCACCTATTTCATAAATAACTTAGCAACTTAAAAGTAGTAATGTTGAGTTTTCAACTGCATTCACTAGTGATGAAGTTCTTAAACATGGTGATACTTTTCAGCCATTAATAATATGTACTATGGATGAGGAAACCAATATATTGAACTCAAAGCATTGTCATCCTGAGCAGAATTATTTCTTCAATTTCAGGTACATTATTTTACAGGTCATTTGTTTCTTTTGAAATATTACAATTTGTCACTGAGATATCTAATAGTGAAGCAGATTTATCAGATTTCTGAATAGTGTGCATATTTTAAGCATATTTGATAAAGCCATTATTCTTGGAAAAAGAGTTGCTGCTTTTTGTGGATCACAGTTTACTTCTGAGGGCTGCTTCACTTTATTTAAATCCCATTTCTCACCTTGGTGTTTGCTAGTTGCTTTTTGTGTGATTTCAGAATCGTAAAGGGCTCAGCATGTTGAATAAGTGAATGTTTTGAGTTTTGCCATGTATATCAGTAAATTATGGAATAATATTTGGTCCTCACAGGTTTTCACTAAAAAGCTTACTGAGTTGATGCTAATTTTTCTTGAGAACATAGTTCCCAGAACATACATTTCATCAATACTATTTATTTGGGTCTTACCAAATACTGTTTTAATGACCATGTAGTTTTACAAGCATGAAGTTTTTATAATTATTTGTGTGGCTTTTAGGCATGTGAGATGCTGGCCAAAGATTTTCATTACTATGTCATGAGTTGCAAACTCAAATGACAATGGGGGCTAAGCAGGTAATGTTAGGGGCAAAAATTCCTTATTGGGAAAAAAAAAAGAAACAACAGAAACTATGAAAAACTGGAGAGAGTAAGACTCAGCCAAAGAAATCAGCTGTCACTTAGTCTTACCCCCTATATGTTACCTATCAGGCAAAACAAAATATGTCTTTGGGCTGACTTTAGCCTGAAGGCTATCAGTCTCCATTCCTTAGTTTAGAAATCAATTTGTCAAGGGTTGATTAAGTAACATAAACCAAACTAAGCAGGTGTTTTCTGTGAGGTTCAGAGTAGGAAGATAAATTATCCCATTGTGAGTTGGTTTCAGGGACATATGACCTGTGTAGTATTTAGGGGCCACACACTTAGAAGGGTCCCGGGCTTAGTTTGATATTTCATTGTTGCCATCTTGAATTCTTAACTTTTTTGAACTAAGGGTCCCAAAGATTCATTTTGCACAAGGTGACGTAAATCAGATAGCCATTCCTGATCCTGTTCAAGGTAATATTTGAAGCATTTTTCTCCTGAATGAGTTAATATATCTCTCTGCAGTCTTAATTAACTGCTGGAGTGTTAGGGATGGAGAGATTAATATGCCACCTATTTGCCCAACTTGGTTCCTGTAAATATGTGCATAGGAGGACTTGACTGAGCAAACCAGTTCTGTCTCCCTGTCACTCCTGATTCATCAAGGAAACTGAGGTAGAATGTAAGCAGGACAATCTTCAAAATTAAGAGATTGTTTTATTCAAAGATGCAAGGTTTCCCAAAGAGAAACTTGAGATCTCCTATTTTTTCCTTTGAATTAAATATAAAAATGTAAAAGATTTTTAAAAGATAACTCAATGATCAATGCTGGTGATAAACATGTCCCCCAACCCCCATTGAGGTTGTTTCTTATTTGTAAGGAAAATAAATTATCACTTCAATTTGTCATTAGAATTGGCCAACACAAGTGATTTATGCTCAGTGTCTGGTCTTAGAATCATCTCTGCAACATTGGAGTAAAGTATAGCAAAGACATCTCTGATGTTCTCTAAAAAGCAATCTAACCTTTTTGTAGATCCCCAGACACCTGTAATCCACCTATTTCCAGCTCAAAGAAGAAAGTACGAGCATTTAGCTTTAAATCTTGGGAGAAGTCATAGCTGGATTAATTTATTTTTCCCACCCATCAATGTTTTAGATTTATTTACACTTTCCTGTTATAGTTGATGCTGGCACGCGTTGCTCTGCTGTTGTGCAGGTATGACTAAGTACTGTCTCGTTCTATGGCATCGGGCATCATTTGTCTTGGGTTCTACAGGCTGGCTGCATACATGACAGCACACAGTGACAGTAATTTGCACTGATCTGCCCCCACTGCTTGTCCCGCTGCTACAAATAGCAATTGATTATTATGCTGCCGTGTTATTGACTGTCACTATGAACACAAGCTTTATTTCATTTTTAAAGTAACATGCTGCAGATTTGTTTAGTGTAAAAGCAAAACAGGGAAATATTCATTTCTAAGAATTATTTGCAGTCACAAATGTAACTTTAAATTCTGGTCATAAAACATTTACTTTACTTTAAATCATCATGAACAAAAACTTTATTGTAGTATTTATTTTAGTGTAATGTAAATAAATAACTTCCAAAAGGCATAAGAAAATCAGTATAAAACTGAAATATCTTTCCTATTTCCAACTTCAGGAGAGAGATGCATAGAAAATGACGACATATTTTTTCCTACTTTCTCTCTCAACCCCCACCCTCAAATGCTCTCCCTGTTCAAAAATTAGCTAGAATCTTATTCCATACAGGTGTATTTCTTGATCTGTCTGTTATTCTAAAAGTATCAGTTCCTTTGAAATTCTCCAGCATAGCTTTGGTAGTACATATCTCTTTTACTGATCCCCTCCAATCTGACCAAGAAGGGTTCTGATGTTCAAGGCTGCAGTTATGCACATTTATGATGTTAATATGTATTACTTTTTTATTTTTATTTTATTTTTTATTATTAGTTGTTGAAAACATTACATAGTTCTTGACATATCATATTTCATACATTTGATTCAAGTGGGTTATGAACTCCCATTTTTACCCCGTATACAGATTGCAGAATCACATCGGTTACACATCCACGTTTTTACATATTGCCATACTCATGTCTGTTGTATTCTGTTGCCCTTCCTATCCTCTACTATCCCCCCTCCCCTCACTTCCCCTCCCATCTTCTCTCTCTATCCCATCTACTGTAATTCATTTCTCTCCCTTGTTTTTTTTCCCTTTCCCCTCACTTCCTCTTATATGTAATTTTGTATAACAATGAGGGTCTCCTTCCATTTCCATGCAATTTCCCTTCTCTCTCCTTTTCCCTCCCACCTCTCATCCCTGTTTAATGTTAATCTTCTTTAATATGTATTACTGCTACATTACTGGCAGATAGGTCTTAATTTTAAAAAAATGTGTGTCTTTGAAACCTATAAATTTGACTTTCTAAATCCTTTAAGGTACAACTCTACCATATAGTGAAACTATTTTTTTATTATTATGCTATACCAGCAGGACTCTTAGATGCTTAGTTGTTCTAGCAATTATATTATGTGTGTCTCAAACTAGACATTTGAGTTATATATAAAAAATATAGTTTAAAAAAACAAAGAAAAAATGAAAACTATTAACTATTTAGTCTTTTAAGCAGCTCTTTGCCATCCTACGATAATGCTGGGTCAGCAGAGCTCAGGATGAAATGGAGCACTGAGGTCTTCAACTTCATTGCTAAATAGAGAAACCAGAGGTGGGATTTTAGAGTTGGGATCAGTAGAGGGAATTCTGAGATTGTCATTTAATTTGAATTCCTTGTTACCTTTTTCTTAAAATGTTTTATTTTGTTATTAAATAAATATATTTTTTCATCTAATTAGTGGTAACTAAAAAGTCTTTAAGTGTTATCTAACCCTTGCCCTGAGGTATATTGCCAAAGGGATAACCCTGCTATCTGGAAAGCAATTTTGTCTTCTACGCTGAGACCACCCAGCATCTAAAATTCTGCCAAATGCAACTTTTTACAGCCTATCTCTGCTACAATTGTCATTATCTATAGATAATATAACTTTTCTCTGTACTAGCACAGGAGGAAAAGATGTAGAAGAAGCCAGTCCCAGGCTTTGTTTGGGATTTCAGATAGTCTATGTTAAACACTGTTCAAAACCTTTTTAGGAATAGGCAGGGTGCAAACCATGAATAAGTAATTTAAAAAAAAAGAAAAAGAAAAACTTATATCTTTTGGGTAGTCTAAAGCTGATAAATTTATTAAAAGTTAAATATTTTTAAATTTAGAACTGTCAAAGTTCAAATGTGTGTAGCTTTTCCAAGACGGCCACTGAAATGATACAATTTGCCCCCCCAAATAGTTATCTTTCAAAAGGTAAATACGTACACCTACATAAGTACATGTATTTACCTTAACACCCACTTGTGAAAACAAAACGGCATAAATAATAATTCCACAGTCATGAAATAATTTAAAATTTACATCAGTGCTAAATAGCTATGCATTTGACAATTGGTATTATTTCACTATCTCTTTCTGACTCCCTGTATCATTGAAATTCCATCAAATAGCCATTTGCCTTTTTGATGGCAATAATCCCTCCACATTCCTTCTTTTCATCTATATCCTCGTATGCTATTTGTTGTTCTGCTAAATCCCTATTACAGAGGCCTGTGAGTTCCAAGAGCTTGATGAATAATTGGGAATGTTTTATCCTTGAGCTTCAAAACAGTGCTACAAATAATTATAAGCAAACATCTTCTGTAATGTCCCATATCAATCTGATCCTGCTTTGTGCGGTTCGTGCTTTGGGTAGAGGAGGAAACAGTGAGATCTTGGGTACCAGCAGCACAAAGGGGACAGATGTTTCGGTTTCCATTGCTTTTTCTTCTATCTTCTCTGTTCTCTCTGGCAGCCGGAGCTGTTCACTACAATAACGTTCCACAGTTAGTCAAGCCTGTAATTTCACAAGGTACAGTTAATTATTGATCAATCAAAATGAACTTCATAATCCTTTTGGCAACTTGTTCTGTACTTGAACTTCTTTCTTGCCCATAAAATAGCTTAATGGTCTACAGTATAATGAACATGAAGGATATGAACTAATGTTCAAAGAAGCAGGCAAATCCTACCTTTCCAGCTAGTGCCAACTCAGGATTATTTCACACAACATATGACATACTCCTTATTTTTCTTCAGCTCATCAGCTAAAAATAAAAGCCTTCCCTCAACCCCATCCAGATCCCAGATGCAGACGTTTTATGTCTTCTCCAAGAACTTTAATTCCATGTAATTTTTTTAAATATTTGAATATATTTTCTATTCTTTAGTTCCCTCTTCATAAATCAATTTCATCAGATAATAGAGTAGCATTCATAAGCCTCAGAACCATTTTCAGTACAGCTATGTACTGGTTTTCTAAAAAGACAATTTGCCTGTTTTTTTTTTTTTAAATGAAGAGGGCTGTACATCAAAGACTAATAATTTCTCTCCTTCTCTTAGTGAAAATATTGACTATATAAGAGAAAAAAGTCCCAAACCCTTGTAGCTTACATGTAGTGTGTATGCAGAAATTCAACCTTCATTGACAGCCTATTGTGTGCCAGACACTTGCTCTGAGGGATACACAGAGCAGATGACAAGTGGAGTATATGAAGTCTAGACACTCAGCATTGCCTAAGTGTTTAATGACCAAGTTTTCAGAGGAAGGATTTTGGTCTTGGGTGAAAGACAACTGAGGGGGGGAAGCAAAATTATTAATATATGGATAATTTGGTTCACTCATTCCCAATGGTGTCTTCCTCTAAGAAACACAATCATTCTATGACTCAGGCGAACTTTGATCCACTGGAGCACAAAACGCTGAAGGCCCCTTGTGGGAGGCACTACCCTTCCTCTCATTCAGAGATGAATGAGTTGTGGTTCCTTCCTGTAGGGCTTACCCACAAGCTCTATGGGTTCCTTCAGTTTCCCAGCTTAGTTTTCATCCTAGCAGCTCGGTTCTAGGGCAACCTCATGCTTCCCATGAGAGTTGTGTGTGCACGTTGCCACTATGCAAAAACAGATATGCAAACTGAAGCCCAAACAATTCTAAATGACCTGGGGGACTTTCCCATCCATGTAGACAGAAGTAACTAACCCAGATGTACACAAAAGTCACCGTTATTTTAAGTGTCAGTGTAAAATGGCATACAGAGAAGACAAAAATGTTTTTAAAAAGAAAGACCATAGTGGCTGAGCATATCAGGAAAGGTTTCCAATTTGCTGGGGGGGGGCAGGTATGTTGAGATAAATTTCATAGGTAGGTCATTTTCATCAAGCACTGATAAATTGGAGAAGACCCGATGCTAACTAAGAAGGAAGGGACATGGGAACAAAAGCTTAGTGACAGAAAAATAAGGATATGCATTTAGCATTTATTGGCTTTAACTGAATGCATACAAAGCCCCATAAACCTGTTCCACAAAGTGGCGATGCATTTGATAAAAACACAAACAGGATCCAACGTGTCCAAGCAGGAACTTTCTGTCCCATCAAATGTTCCCAGTCATTTTCTGTACAGTGCTATCTCCTCTCCACCCAGGATTAGGTTTCTCAGGTGCTTTTACTCTGATCAAAGTGTCCTATCTCTGCCTCTGCTGCCCATGGTCCTGTGAAGGTGATGCTACTCCCCAACACCCCCCCTTGGACCCAAGGAATGAACGGTGATTTTTTGTGTGTGTGTGTATCGATTTATTTAGTTCAGGTTCCTGAATTATTCACCGTAAAACAGAAGTTCATCTGTAACTCTGCCCACAACTCTTGCCATAAGTATAAAGATAATAATAAAGATCATCATGGAACCACTGCCATTGCCATTGGTGGCCTCTCTGATCTGCAGGTTTAGACCCATTCTCAGGGTCCAATATAGCACTAGCCTATTTGGATCCAAACCATTCTCCAGATGACAAAACTCAGTGCAGTTCCCTCATCAGGAGATTTCTTATGTGCCTAAATTTTGAAGTCTAGACCACCCTCCAAAGACCTGAGAGAGAAGTCACAATTCCTCTATAAAATAGTCTAGTGCACAACTTCAGCTTCACCCCTCCCTGGATGTTTGGCTGTCAAGGTCTTTGGGCTACTCTTCATCCTCTGCACAGGGACATTTAGGCCAAACAGGAAAATTAACTTACAAGGAATATGAACCAGAAGCAGAAGCAGATCCATTAGGGAATTGAAAAACCTAAAATGTAAGGCCCATCCCAATGTTCTGTGCTAATTGTATACACATAGTTTTATATTTCTTTTTCTTAAGGAGAGATTCTAAACTGTATAATTTTCAGGGACCACATAAGCTGGATCTGACCCAGTGTCCAACATTGAGGCATATTAGAGTTTTTTTTCTTAAGTCACACCACCCATGAAATCTGGAGTGGAGCAAATATCTTGCCTCAGCTCAGTCTCTTTTCTATGTGCAAACCCCATCCTGTGCTTATTCTCCTTCTCATATCCTTTCTGCTGTCCACTCATGCATGCATGCTTACACACACACACACACATATACACTCACACCACCCCTGCCTGCACCATCTCCTTGATTTATAACAGACTGTCTGTGAGAAAACATTCTCAAAGGAGGAAGAAACATAGTTGTCATTGAAGTAATTCTGCCTAGGCAATCTTTATCATTTTCATGAAGGTATTTGTGAAGATAATGATTATTCTGCATCTGCCTAAAGAAATGATCCTTTCAGACAGATATTTCAAAGAAAATTAAAGACCATTATTGCTGATGGCTTATAGCTTTTACATGGCAATTTCCATGCTCACACTTCAGACTTCGTAACTTCCAAGAAATTCCCCTCTCCTTTTCCAAAAGAAGAAAAGTTATAGAAGATGTAGCCAAAGAGATCTTTTTCTGAGGGCAGCAGACATCTGAATTTTATTCCTTTCTTTAGAAAATTTATTTTAAGTATTATTATTATTATTATTATTAATTTTAGAAAGTTAGTGAGTAGGGGAAAGACCTGGTCAAAGCAAACTTTTAGCAAAATTATCCACATGCATGTCTCATGTCAAGAACAAAGCAAGATGGGGGAACCCAGTGTTCACAGCCCAAATCTCTTTGGGCCTCCATGAAGTGTAGTCACATAGCCTCATTTCATACTGATAGCAGCAACATCCCACTGATGGCTTCAGCCCTAGGTCACAGGAAAGAGAATGCTCCAAATGTGTATGAAGATGCTTCACCTGAAAATGAAAGCTTCCCTTGAGATCCTAACTTGTGAATTGCCACAGAAATCTTTTCTCCAAGGTTTCACGTGATAAAGGTTAGTACAAGCAAAGAGAATATATCTCTTTACCCAAATTTTACCAGTTTTATTCTCAATAGAATAAAGAAAGTTGCTAATTCTTTTTTGAAGATTGTATGGATCTCACCTCTCCTTAAATTCCTACTGAAATTGGTCCTTAGCACTACTTAAAGTTTGCATGCCACAGAGAGCGGTCTTCAGTCAAAAGCACCTGGTATTGTGGAAAGGCTTGAGCTATAAACCTGGGAACACTTGCCTTTGACCCTAGTTGTCTAAATTCTGAGGTTTAGTCTCCTCCTCTAGAGTCTCCTCTGGAAGTTGTTAGGGGGATGAATGGAAATGACACACCTAGCTGAGGATGTAGCTCAGTAGAAGAGTGATTGCCCAGCATATGCAGACCCTTGATGTTGTCCCTGGCACCACAGAAGGGGGAAAAATGTGCCATCTAGAAGACTTAATGCCTACTAAATGCTTAATTAATCTTAGTTACTTCTATTTATTAGATTTTAAAACAGTTTGGGAAAGGTAATACTTTAGAATCTTTGTTTCAGTTAAACAGTTATAGGGATAGAGGAAATCACAAAAGATGTTTTTAAAAGATTACCTTCTGATATCACCAGAGAATTTGCAAGAACAAAATGTACAGCCCTACATTTTCATAAGATAATAGCTTCTGGTATTGAGGAAATTATATAAAAATACATAGCAGTAAAGTCAAATATTTATAACTTTAGAAATGGAATATAGGAGATATGCAGAATCAGAATCTACAATTATCACCAGAGAACAGGGTGGCATTTTGCAGAGGAACTGAATTCCTCTTTAACTTCTCCAACATAAAGTTTGTTCTTCAACAATGAAAATTTCTTCTCTAGCAAGGGTCTAAAAAATTTCTCTGTGAAGGGCCAGATGGCAAAAAATAGTACTCAGCCTGCTTCCATGGTTTTTTTCACAGTATTTCTCTTTTTCGTTGTAATGAGAGAGCAATCATGGACAGTAGTTGAACAAATGGGTGTAGATGTGTTCCAATAAAACTTTATATACACAATAAACTGCAAGGGTTGGCTTATGGCCCTTGGTTTGCCAAGCACTTTCTATAGTAACATATAATAAAAGGAAGATCACGAAGATAGAAGAAAATAAAGAGGGAAATGTTGCAGTTATTGTAAGGGAAAACTGTTGCCAAAATGAAGAAAGTGATATTAAAACAAGAGAGAGTCCTCAAAAAACTTGTAATGGAACCTCCACTTGACTCAGTTATCCCACTCTTTGGTTTATACACACAAGACTTAAAATCAGCATACTATAGTGACAGAGCCACATCAATGTTTAAGCAGCTGAATTCACAATACCTAAACTATGGAAGCAACCAAGCTGCCCTTCATCAGATGAATGGATAAAGAAAATGTGGCATATATATACAATAGAGTATTACTCAGCCATAAAGAAGAATGAAATTATGGCATTTGCTGGGAAATCAATGTAACTGGAGATTATCATGTTAAGGGAAATAAAGCAATCCCCAAAAACCAAAGGCTAAATATTTTCTCTGATATGTGGATTCTAATTCACAATAAGTGAGGTTAGGGAAAAATAGAAGTACTTTGGATTAGACAAAGGAGAATGAAAGCAAGGGAGAAGGAATGGGAATGTGAAAGATAGTAGAATGAATCAGACATTTCTATCCTATGTGCATATTTGATTGCATAACCAGTGTGATTCTACATCATGTACAACCAGAAGAATGAGAATTTATACTCCATATATGTGTAGTATGTCAAAATACATTCTGTTATCATGTATAATTAAATAGAAAAAATGTTTTTTAAAGGACAAGCTGTCACTTAAAATAGTCAAAGCGGTTGTTAGCAGATTCCAGAAGAAATTTTCTGCTCAATGAAGTCTCCCCTTAATGCCTTCCTTAAGTCCCCTGGAGCCTAGATGTGTCTCTTCTGGATTCTGGCTGTCCAGACATGACCTCTGCATTCACTACACAGCAGTGATGCTCTGTTCCTGTGTCTATCCCCTCCCCTCCACCCAACATGGCTGTGAACTTCTTACTCAGCTCTGTAGCCTCAGGACACAGTGCTGGGCCATCAAATGTATTCGTTTCCTACTGATTTCATCTGAACCTTCACCCTTTAAAGATGAGTTCAAATGAGAAATAAAATATTAGTCTCTTGAATAAGGATCAATGAATGATGCCAAAACCTGCCTCTTTTCTCAACTCTCAATGCCACAAATCACACATATATAAAATGAGAGATTGAAGATTATTCTGCCCCCAAAGTGGCCATATAAAACCCACCCCTTGTATCATTATTACCTGTTCTTTTATAATATCAGCAAACTAAGCATTAACTCAAAAAAACTTTTTTTTAGTTACTTTGCTTGGAAATGACTATATAAAACTATGAAATAGAAAAAAATGGATTTCAAGTGTTTTTTTACCCTTTCTTCCATACTATGTTATAGCAGGAAGCTTCAATCTCAGGGTACAACACCACTTATCATGATACTTAGTATTATGTCTTAATGGGAATCTGCACCTTCCATGATAGAATATTATTTCCAAACCCCAGAGTTTTGATGCTTAAAGTAATCTGACATTATTGAAATTGCCTCATCTTCTTCCAGGAGTTTCAGTGCAACCCTGATGAGCAAGATCCCAGCTCCTTTGAAAACTCCATGTTTCTGAGAAGAGATAAATAAGCATTTTAGCCCAACCCCTTTCCCACTCAACATCGAAAGACCACCACAAACTCCATGAACCTAGTATAAAGAGACGCATTTGGTACTTCATGCTGCTTAGTTTGTGTTATTTAAATCTGGAGCCTGAGCTGTGTGGATTCCTGGTGAAAAAAACTTTGGCAAATAGAAGAATAAACTTTGCCTCAGTGGAAGATTAGTCGGGGAGGCCCAGAGGACTTTTCAGAGCAGTAAAATCCATGCAAAATGAATTTGGACAAGAATAGTCTGTCTAAGATATCAATTTGCCCAAATAATATATTTATAGACTATTATTACATCTAGGGGAAAAAAAACCCAGTAGATTGAAACTGTAAAATTTCACTGATAAAAATGATCCATTCTCAAATGTCAACCAACATTAAAAGGGAGAATTTGACACTTTTAAATAAAAAATGATGCACAAATTACACAAGAAATCTACGGAGACTCCTTCAGGTCTTTTTTCTCACTCTATCCTGCTCTAAAACATGCAATAAACCTTTTTCAATTGGAGAGGTTTAATCTATGTGTATAAGGGGCTTAGAGCCAGTGCCTTCTCTCTTTTCCTAGAGGCCTATGTGTAGGGCTTTTTTCAGATATTGATTGTGAAAGTGATATCACACCAGAAGGTACATTGATATGGTGTCGGGTAAAAGAAAACGGCCAAGAATCCTTACAGTCTAATCAAAGCTCTGTCCAAGCCCCACACTCTGATGAAATCCAATCAATAGAGACGATTAAATGACACATACAGAGTCATCAATATTAAATACACTCCATTTCCTGTACAAGAGCTGAGTAATACAAAGTGGACAAGATAAAACTTGACTCCACAGGTTTATTTACAGGGTCTGAGCTATATTTAAAAATGAGTATGAACATTTGACTCGGTAGCTTTTGCCCGACAAAGATAGGTGCCACCTAGGCATTGACAAACCAACGTCATGTTGAACAGACTTTGAAGATGCCATTTATTGAGATTTGCTACCAGCCAACTCATGTGCTAATTGCTTTAAAATTATCTCATCTGCAAATATGATCTCATTATCTTATTGGGAGGTTGAGGAGGCTCAGATTAAGACGTGTTGCAGAGTATAAAATGGGAGAGTTGGAAACTGAACTTATCGCCCCTCCTAACTACAGAAGGCATGTTCTTCATTGGTGAGGTCTGACTTCATTTCTAATTGACTGTGATCCTGGAAGATTCACCTGATGCCTGTCTCATTGAAGTCTCTTTATTCTGCAAATTGAGAGGCTTGAACTAAATCATTTAATGTGCCTCTCTTGATCTAAATTTCTAAGAATCAGTGGTAGACCCATGACTGACTGACTGCTAGGTATTTATAAAGTGTGAATAATATCATGTCATTAAAACTAACCATTTATAGCTCAGAAAGGGTATGTTTTCCAGGGTGGGGAATTTTTCGTTCCTCATTTTAACAGGAATGACAGTCTAAGAAAATAATCAAAGCTATTTTGAGATAAAGTTCGACCTAATGGATGTGGTATCTCTAGACTTCAGCTGGGTGACACCTTTTATGGGTCAATGTGGTACAGATTACAGAGGCAGCTGCCTAGTTTGGGCTACCGACAGCTTTCCTTGGAATCAGGCAGTAGTTAAAAATTTTATATTTTAAACAAAATATATCATGCCACCAATTTTATCACATCATAGAAGGTAAATTGACTATTTTTCATCTTTTAAATAATTTTGCAAGACACAAATAATGGTTATCACGTGCCAGGTCTCTTTGAAAATCTTTATAAACATAAATGTATTTAATGCCCATAGCATCACATTGAGGTAGGTGCCATTTATTATCCCCATTTCATAGATGTAGAAACTGAAAGAGAAGTTCAGCAACTTTCACGAAGTCATGGATGTATGAACGAGCCAGTGTTACATCTTGAAGTTGGACTTTAGAGACTATGTCCATTGTCATACAGTGTCCTGTATAACCGACAGTTCCTAGGAAGAGGTTGTATAAAGAAGGTGGAAGTTTTGAAGAGTTTTATGAGAGGCAAAAGAATAAGCCTTTTATACAATTGAAAATGCATGCCAGGAACACAAGAGAAAACATTTCTCTTGCAGAGAGTCCCTACTAAATTTACTCCTGGAGAAAAGACAAGAACAGGAATGGCCACAGGAGTTCTTAAATAGCTGATAGGTAGTCATGATTTTTGACCACTGTTTACCACTGTTGACACTTGTGAAACATCAAATGAACATCAGGGATCTTTTTGCCAGAATTCAAAGTATCAGGCAGTACTTCTAGTCAGTAGCTTCTGTTAAGAAAAATATATATATATATTTTCTCATTTTTCTCAGACTAAGATTTTTTTTATGATTTTCAGACCAAGAATTTTTTTTCTTGTTAAACTTGGTATCCTATTGTAGTAATAGTTAATTGAACTGATTTCCTGACCTTTGCTTAAAAAAAGGATATCATAGCCATGAGCCTTACCTATGTCATAGCTATTTTTTTTTTTTAATCTGCCTCCTTCCCCTTATTTTTTGTCTCTTTTCTCCTGGTAGGTAATCTCAATGATTTCCTTTGTCTAGTTACTCGAAATAACAAATGTCAAAGCTTGGAAACTGGTAATTTGGCAATTTTAGACAATCGCCTCATAACCACATTTTAGTACACCTTTGAAGCGGTAGAAGTTCAAAGGCCCAAGAAGACGACTTTTGCTTTGCCTGTTACTATGAGTCATTTGAAGTAATTGGTCTTGTCTGATGTATGTTTTGAACTGAGGAAGTAGAGCTTTATTACCACAATCAGATACAGGTTTTCAGCCAAGGAAGTGGAGGTCTCCTTGCAGATGTAGATGCATGCTTGATAAGGCAGAAAACAGACAGATGTGCCTCTATGCACCAGGGAAGAGGTATGGAGAAGGAACAAATAAAACAGTTGAGAAAATTCCATGAAGCTACAGTGAAGTGCTTTTGGAAGCAGTCCCAGTTAGGAAATTTCTCACAAGCAAGCATCTCATCATTTAAATGCAGACTTTAGACTTTAATTTTGATACCAACCTAAACCAACCTATTATTCTCCTCCAGTTAAAAGTGGGCCAGTGATTTGCACACAAGTCAACCAGTTAAAGGAAATCATCATCTTAAAAAAATATCAACTATCAGTCTTCCTACATTCCTTTTATAAATATGTTTCCTGAAATAAAGCCAATTTTGACTGGTAGTTTTTGACAATCGGAAGCATGGTTTCAGTGTCTATTTATTGAAATAATAAAAAGCAAAAATGCTCAACTCCAGAGAAAATTCATGTGTTATTTTTCTTTTTATGCCTTCTTTCAATACATTTGTTTATGGTTTTCCATATTTATATGTGTATGTAAATAATGGGAAAAGACGGAAAAATAAAAAAATAAAAATATCAAAGTGCTCTCACTCTCTCTCTCTCTCTCTTTCTCTCTCTCTCTCTCTCTCACACACACACACACACACACACACAAACACACACACACACATCATTTCCCTTGAGGGCATTTTGATTTCCTTTTTAAATATTTCTCATGAAATAATCAACAAATATTTATTGAATGCTTACAACTGGTCCATCATTGGGCTGAAGATCAGAATCCATAAATTATAACATAATCGCTGTCTCAAAGAGTTTATAATCTAACAGGTAAAAGCACCAAATGGCACAAGCAAAAGTCATTAAAGCGATGCCGGACAGGAAAGAGCAGGCTAAGTATTCCCAAAGAAGTCGGTTAACTGTTTGGGTCTGGATGAAGCCGGTGCCTGGTGTGGGATTTCCTGGCAGAGGAAATAGCTAAAACTCAGGTACAGGAGCACGAAAGGGGACCATCTATTTCTAAACAACCCAGACTTAGTCTTGCTGGAGACAGGGAGAGAAAAAGCTCCTGGAGAGGGAAAGGGAAGGTGCACAGACAAGAGAGAATATCACTCTCTCTGGAATCATAGAGGCAGGCAAGAGCCACCTGGAGGCAAGCGAGGGCACAGGGTCTCAGGCAGGATTGTTGGGTAAAGTTTAGAATGAAGGAGACACTCCAGAGTGGATTTCCAGGGGGTAGAAGAGATAGTAAAACATATTGGGAAGAAACCAGGGGGAGGCCACAATCTTGAAAAGACTTCTCTCCCTCCAGAGACATGATTCACGTTGTTTATGTACATTCATTATGTCCTAATTTGATTTGAGCCTATCCACTTCTTCCCAGATTAAAAGCTCTTCAGTGTACCTCCAGACCCATCAAACTTTCTGTCAGTTCAGAATTAGTTGAGTAACTGACTTAAAACACACAAGATAAGTGAACTTCAAATGGGAGAGTTCAAAGTTTCCAGCTTTGATGGCATAAAATACTTTTAAGCTCCTTCATTGACTCTGAATAGTAAGATATTACACGTATAAAGATGAATGAATATTTGGAGGAAGGACAACTGTTTAGCTACTCTCCTCACTCCCACCCTAACAGAAATAAAGGAAATGTAAAAAGTCTCCAGGTAGAAAAACAGTAAAATTGGAGAGAGGTATCAGGGAGAAAAAAATCACCATGTGAAGGAAGTGAATAAGAGACAGAGGAGGGCAAATGGTGTCTAGTGACATTTGAAGTCAAGGAGCAGAGGGCAAGATAGGAAGTAGGACAATTTTCATATGTTTGTTGACTGTTGGTATTTCTTCTTTTGAGAAGTGTATGCTTCGTTCCTTTGCCCATTTATTGATTGGGTTATTTGTTTTTGTTTATGTTTTGTTTTGTTTTCTGGCGTTAAGCTTTTTGAGTTCTTCGTATATGCTGTAAATAAAGGCTTTATATCAGCTGCAGGTGGCAAAGATTTTCTTCCTATTTTGTGGGATCTCTCTTCATGCGTTTGATTATTTCCTTTGCTGTGAAGAAGGCTTTTAGTTTGATACCATCATATTTATTGATTTTTTATTTTACTTCTTGCGCTTTAGGAGTATTTGGGAGGACGTCAGTTCCTAAGCTGACACATTGGACTGTTTGGCCTACATTTTCTTCTAGTATGCTCAGGGTTTCTGGTCTAATACCTTGGTCTTTGATCCACTTTGAGTTTTTTTTTGCAGGGTGAAATATAAAGAGTTAAATATGATTCTATTACATATGGATTTCCAATTTTTCCAGAGCCTTTTGTTGAAGTGATTATTTTTGCTCCAGTTTTAAGTTATTGATGCCTTTGTCTAGTATGAGATAATTGTATTTATGTGGATTTGTGTTTGTGTCTTCTATTCTGTTCCATTGGTCTTCATGTCTGTTTTTGTGCCAGTACCATGCTCTTTCTGATAATATGGCTCTGTAGTATAATTTAAGGTCTGATATTGTGATGCCCTCTGCTTCAATTTTCTCACCAAGGATTGCTTTGGCTATTCTCGGCCTTTTATTTTTCCAAATGACTGCTTGTTCTATTTCTTTTCTTTTCTTTTTTTTTTTCTTTTTGGAGTGGGGCTACTGGGATTGAACTCATGGGTACTCAACCACTGAGCCACATCCCCACCCCTATTTTGTATTTCATTTAGAGACGGGTTCTCACTGAGTTGCCTTGTGCCTTGCTACTGCTGAGGCTGGCTTTGAACCCACAATCCTCCTCTCTCAGCCTCCTGAGCTGCTGGGATTATAGTGTATATCACTGCACCCAGCTGCTTTTTCTATTTCTATGAAGAATGTCATTGAAATTTTAATAGGAATTGTATTAAATCTGTAAAGCACTTTTTGTAGTATGGTCATTTTGGTATGGCCATTTGCCTATCTAAGAACATGGGGAATCCTTTCAGATTCTAAGTTCTTCTTCAGTTTTTTTCTATTGTAATTCTGTAGTTTTTATTGTAGAGATCTTTCACCTCTTTTGTTAGAGTGATTTAACATCTCCAGTAATTAAGGAAATGAAAACTAAAACTACACTGAGATTTCACCTCATTCCAGTCAGATTGGCAATTATTAATAATACAAATAACAATAAATATTGGCAAGGATGTAGGGAAAAGAGTACACTCATACATTGCCAGTGGGGCTGCGAACTGGTGCAAATACTCCAGAAAACAGCATGGAGACTCCTCAAAGGCTAGGAATGGAACCACCATTGACCCAGTTAATAAAACTCTTCCATATATATACAAAGGAGTTAAAATCAGCTCACTACAGTGATGCAATCACATTAGTGTTTATAGCAGCTCAATTCACAATAGGTAATCTATGGAACTAAGCTAAGTGTCCTTCAATAAATGAGTGGATAAAGGAAATGTGATACACACACACACACACACACACACACACACACATACACACAATGGAATATTAGCCATAAAAAAGAATGACTTTATGGCATTTGGTGGTAAGTGGAAGGATCTGAAGACTGTCATGCTAAGTAAAACAACCCAATCCCCCCAAAACCAAAGGTCAAATGTTTTCTCTGATATGTTGATGCTGACACACAACAAGTGAAGGAAGGAAAGATTAGAAGTTCAGTGGACTAGACAAAGGGAAATAAAGGGAAAGGAGGTTGTTAAGAATAAAAAAGATAGTGGAATAAATCTGATAGAACTTTTCACCAGAGTGAATCTCAACATCATGTACATCCACAAGACTGGGACCATAATTAGAACAAGATATACTCCATGTTTGTATAAATATGTCAAAATAGACTCTACTGTCATATATAACTTAAAAGTACAAATTTTAAAAATCATACTTTCATGTTTCCCCCCAAAAAAATAAAATAAAAAAGAAGGAAGTACGAAAGGAACAGTGCTCAAAAAATGATTTTTTAAAAAAGTCAACTTATTGAACAGGAGCTCATGTTGTTATTATCAGCCTATCTTGGCAAAGTATTTTATATTAATCCATTAGAAATACATGGAGGCACATTGGTGCATTGATAAGCTTATTTATGTTACCCTCAGCTGGCCCTCAGTCCTTCTTTGTCCTTTTGTTCCTCTAACCCTAGTTTCACCTGGTTATCCTTATAACTTTCTAGATCATTCTTCCCTGAAATCAATTTTTACTACTCTTCTTCCTTTTCTTGAATAATGATGCTCTTCAGAGTTCCGTGGTGATTATTTTTTTCTTCTCATTCTTTCAAGTAGATTTCCCAATAAACATAATCTTATTGACGTGCAAACACTCCATTACTGGAAAAGGAGTGTTTATCTTCTTGTCCACTTGCAAAGGGATGGATAAACAAGTCTTGGCAGACTACCTTTTAAGAGGATCCTAATCCCGACTCTAATCCAACAATTTCAGATACAGCTAACGCTGTTTACTGATTACTGTGTTCCAGACACTATTCCAAGTGCTATGTAAGTTTTAATTCATTAGTCCTCCCAATAATCTCATGAGCTAAATTATATTATGTATTTCTACATGAGATGTGAGAAATCTGGAACAGAGTGAAGTAACTCACCCGAGGGTTCCTGGCTAATAATTGGCAGAGCCAGGATTCTAAACAGTGTGGTTCTAGACCATTTTCTTACTGAAAATGCTACAGGATGTTTAAGTCAACAAAATGTCTTGGGCATGACTATGGCACAAAACAACCCCAGACCCACTCATATAGACCAGGTGGAAATCCTCACCAATGGAAAGCAGTTTGCTGGTGCTCATCCACTGTCACACTGATAAGTGGCAATGGTATTTTGAGCTAAATATACATTTTGTAATCTCAGATATCATCACTTGCTCATCAACTGGCATACAGATAAGAGAAAACCAATGGCATTTACACTAAGTGATCCATTTGGGGTAAGGAAAGCACACACAGGTCATAATCTCCTTCAGTGCCCTCATGTTTAACACAGAATTGTAAGGTGCACTTTAACTTCCTAGAGTACTACATAGAGAGCGACGTTCAGAGCCTGATAGAATTTCTTTAGTGCAGATAATATCATATCAGTCCTCTACATCAGATCTTTATTGGCTTCCCACACATCAAATATGTGTTACACACTGAGGTTCACGCACCCATCATTCTCACCAATCTCTCTCTTTCCCTGTTCTATGCTCCTTCCCTTTGGCCTTCTGTTCCATGTGCCTGGGACATTCATTTGCCAGGTCTTGGAAACTTTGGCTTCTTTTCACCCTCCACATAGAATCATATATGTCATCTGCCTAGAGAAGCCTTCTCTGGACACCTAACATAAGTAGATTCCCTCCCCTCCCCGTGAAACTCTGGTATCTCACCTGGTCTAGTTTCTATCCTGATCCCTGCTTACTCAATTTGTGTATTTATGTAATCATTCCTTCTTTGTCTTCCTGGCATGATGGAAAACTCTAGAGAACAGAAATCATGTGATATTCAGCAATCACATTAATCATGTTAGCATGGAGGCTGCTGTATATTAGAAATTTCAAATGTTTTTATACTCAGAATTAAGAAGTAATGCATTTCACGGAATTTCCCTACAATATCCCTTTGTCTACAAACTTACATAAACTTCAATTTCCTATGTATATTTATCTGAAAGAGCCTGGGCTTTGTAGGGGTAGACTTGGATGCATATTCAGCTTGGATATTTACAAATTATATGATCTTTTTAAAAAAATATTCTTAGCTATAGATGAACACAATATCTTTATTTTTTTATGTGGCACTGGGAATCGAACCCAGTGCCTCACACATGCTAGGCAAACTCTCTACCACTGAGCCACAAACCCAGCCCAAACTATATGATCTTAAACACATTTTTTATTTTAAAATTCTACTTTCATTTGATAAATAAAATTATTGTTTTTTTTACCTCCTAGTGTCAATATGATCATTTAAATGCAATAATGTTCTTTAGAATGAATATCTCATTTCCTGGCACACAGTCAACAGGTAATAAATGTTTATTTTCTTTCTTCGTTTCCTTTTTACCTATTTTCACATTCCCTTCAAACTCACAGACTAATGTATCATAGCGAGCATATTAGATGATATAAGTCAACAAAAAGCAATCTTTCCTAGTTTCAAACCTCCAAGCCACATTTTCAACACATTCAACAGCCAGAAATTTTAACAAAGAGAAAAATTAAGCAGGAAAAGGAAGAAGCAGGAAGCATAGGAAAAAGTGAAGAAAAAAGACAAAAAAAAAAAAAAGATAAATAGAAGAATTTGTCTCTCTGGAGGATACCGATGGACCACACCAGTCCTCGCCTGAGAATGCACAGAGTTCTTAGAGGCAGGTCTGAAACATATGCCTTCCTTTCGGCTCTGGGTAGGTAGTGGCTACCAGGCTGTATGTACTGCTATAACGTGAGGACATGTCTTCCGAAATCAGCAACTTTTTTCCAAGTGTGTTGACCAATGTGACCATTTAACAGATGTTCATATGAGAAAGAAACATCCCGTACCTTCTTTGTTTCATCCTTTGAAGTGGTAGGAAATGTGGACATTTACAAGCAAAACAACTCAATATTTAGTATTTTATAGTTTGTTTCTATTCTGAAATTTGCATACTTATTAAAACAATTTATAGACATACCCGGAGGAAGACATTTCCCTGAACAAAAAAAAAAAAAAAAGGACAGATTTTTCTGGAGGTAAATTTCAGATTTTAAAGGAGAGTTTAGTAGGAAATATATTTTAATATTTGATAGAAGTTCAGCCTCTCCTTGGAATTCACTTTAAGTCAAGACAGCAGACGTAGATATCTCTGGAAATTACCAGTTGATTCGCAGTGAATCTTGTACAATTCCTTTTTAAGAGAACAAGACTTCCAGTTTTAGGTAGGACTGCTCTTTTTTTTTTTTTTTTTTTTTTTTTTCCTCCCTGGTCCCCTGTGCTTCTACATCAGCCTGTTTGTAACAACAGAAGTAGCCTCTGTGTCCTAAAAATTGAGATCCTAAGTTTTGCCAGGACACTGGTAAAGGCATTGCAGGTTAAAAAATAATAATAAGAAGAATTCAGTATGTAAAGTAAGATTAAATAATATTCTATCTTTATATGTACACTAGCTGAATGACTTCCCTTTATTCACACAATGTTTGAAAAGTAAGTGCTACTGTTTACAGTCAATCAGCAGAGCTACATTAAAACATCTTTATGAGTGATAACTTTGAAGAGTTTTTTTTGATAACTTTGAGAAGAGGTTTTCAGAATCAATCTGTGAGTTAATGTAAGATCTGGGGAGAAGGGAGGTCCTCATCCAGATCCTGAATCTTCAGAAATGCCCAAGTGTTCCTAGATTTGGAATCCACAGAAACACCAGTGGGTAGAGGTCAGCCCAATAAGACAAACTTGAACCACAGCAGGTTGTCATTTCAGAGTTGGCGATCACTGGTAGGGACTGACCGTGTCCAGCAGGGTTATCAGCACGTGTTCTTCCCACAGTCCTCTGGAGGGCACTTCATATGACCTACCATAAGCATCCCATTCCTCTGCCTGACACACCTTTTCGTGGACTTCCGCTCTGCCCATGTGACTCCCTCTGACATCACTTCCTTTCTCTACCACCAAAGTTTGACCTGAAAGACACTGGCCATGGCACATTTTCTGAAATGGCCTGAATCCAAGATTGTGGAAAGATGAGAGGATTTTCTCCATCTTATCAAAAACTTAGACAACCCATCACCATTTTTCTTCCTAATTCTAGGAACGTTTGTAACAAAAATGTTTACATGTTAGTGTTTTAATAGAGATCTCAAAAATGCCTCTTAGGGGCTGGGATTGGGGCTCAGTGGTAGAGTGTGCGCCTAGCATGCGCAGGGCCTTGGGTTCGATCCTCAGCCCCACATATAAATAAGTAAATAGAATAAAGATATTGTGTCAACTACAACTAAAAAATATTTTTTTAAAAAAATGCCTCTTAGTGTTAAGTGTGGATCTAGGACATTGACAGCTTCAATGGCTCCAAGATTCTGTGACTGGGCCATCAGCATATAGAAGACAAAGGAAATCTCCTGTAGAAACACTGAAATCCTATCTTCAAAGGAATTTAGTGGGATATTCATGGCCTATTTAATTTCTACCCATCCATAGCCTTCATGAATCCTGCTACTGCCTGACCAAATCAGGTCTGTTTTTAAGGCTGTTTCTTTTAATGTGAACCCCTGCTGGTTTTCCCACTTCATTTATTTAGTGTGAGAATTTTGGTGCATTTCTATATGTATTTGTGTTTGTGCATGAGTGTGTAAGAGATCCTGGAGTTCTCCCTCCACATACATTTAGCTGTATTTAACTTTGAATCTAAAATGACTCTGACCTGAGCAGGTATCTCTGCTCTGTTCCACACTGTCTTAGTCCAATCCCCATGACATTCCCTAGGAACCACTGGCTGGGATCCATAAGATTCCGCTACCCAGACTGATAACTAAGCTTTATTTTTTAATGCATTTAAAGTTAAGGCCTAAGGAAGGAAGGAATGTTTTCTTGGATGAGCCTTAATTTGTTGTAGACTTCTGTAAGATTGCCAGGGCCTTCAGAAAGCATGGGATTTAATGCTCAGCATTTTCTGAAGATAAAACAGAACAATAAACTTATTTCTCTTTTTCATCTTCCCATCCAACTCCCCCACTCTCTTGGAGAAATGGTCACTCTTTCCAAATTGACGACACTCTTCAGAAAAGGAGAAATTCCATAACTAAAATTCTTTCTTCTACAAGAGGAATCAGAATAAACACACACACAAGAACAAGAAACTTTCTTTGTAGAGATCTATGACATGTCTTATGACTCTACTTTTAGAATTTCCTTCCCTCTAGATATAGCTTCTCATATGAGAGTTGCATTAAATTTTTTTAAAATTTATTCATTGATTAAAATAAGTCAGTATGCACTGATAACTTTCCTTTAAAATGTACACTCTTAGCTGAGGGGAATGGGACACACTTGTAATCACAGTGACTCGGGAGGCTGAGGAAGAGGATTTCCAAATTCAAGGTCAGTCTTGGAAACCTATGGAATCCCTATCTCAAAATAAATATAAAAAGTGCTGGAGGTGTAGCTTAGTGGTATATTGTCCCTTAGTTCAATCCTCAATACCAAAAATAAAATAGAATATTTAGTTATGGTCCCCTCACCAAAACAAAAGAATGCCCTTTAATTTTATCTAGCATAAATGGTCTTTCCAATAGGAAGAATATGAGAAACAGATTAAATGAGATCCCATCAATTGATGAGCACTTTAAGAAAAATATTAATGCTGCTTTATTACTGGTATTACTAAACGCAATAAAAGGTGAGATTCACTGAGACTATCCCAAATGTCTGGCATCTCATTTACTCTTTAGAATAATTCTATAATATGATTTGGGATAGGAAAACATCAAAATGGCCAACTTGTAAATATTTAAGTTTTGTAGGCTACATAAGCTCTCTCTGGTGTAGTTTCTTTGCTTCTGTTGTCATTTTACAATATATTACAGATATAAAAACCATTTCTGACTCCTATACTACCCCCAAAAAGGTATAGACTAGATCTGATTTGTAGGTTATAGTCTGCTGACTCCTTATTTAATAAAAAGCAGATCTACCATCATTTCCATTTACAGAGGGAAAAACCAAGAGCAAATGGAGGAAACTTACACACCTAATGCGAGAGGACTTTAGCTAACCTTATGGACACTGGGAAGAGTAAACCAACCACAGTTAAACCTGGGAATCCATATAAGTAAAAGATAATTACAGAACATTTCCAGTAACCACTATAGTTAACAATAATTAGAAATATTACTGTCACATTAGCTACTTAATAAATGTTTTGTTGATATAGTCATAGACATACACTCTTTCCACTGGTGATATTGGCACATATACTAGGAAATGAAGACTATTTTAAGTCACAATTAGAACAACATTACTTTGATGTTTTTCCCTAGCATTAAATAAAAATAACATTTCTGATTTTAAGTTATTCTGTTTTTCAATCTCTCTCTTCCTCAAGTTGGAGAAAATTGAAGTAAATGTACACTTAAAATTTCAATAGAGCAAATTTAGCTTTGCTCAAAACATTTTGGGCTAGGATCTCTTTCTCAAAGTTATGAATCCAGAACTTAAATGGCAATCACAGTGATTCTAACTTTTACTGATTATCCAAACTGCCAATAAATAAATAAATGCTACAAAACTGAAGATTCATTAAATAAAACTTGATAGCTCAATTCTGTGTTTGAGGATACACAGTAATTTTGAATTAAAACAATTGAAATTCCTGGTCCTGCAGGTTAAAAAAAATGACCAAAAGTGTGAAGTTTATACTGACAGCAAAATATCTTTTCTTCTAAGAATTAAAACTGTGCTGAACATTAAAGAAATGAGCCAAAGTCTCTCTTGCAACTTTTAAATACCCATTGTTCATTACTGGGTATTTTATTACAGATTTTTTTTCTAGATAATAATGTTAACTCTGAACATAGCAGCAGGGATCAGCTGAGAAATCTGAGGAATTTGTAAATGATAGGCATGCCCAGAATTAGGGGGAGGGGGATACCCAGCAGATAAAAATACTTCTTATCTATAGTCTTTGTAGTGTGCATTTTAAAAATATCTAAATTCAAACAGAATTGGCCAGTAAAATGGATGGAGTAATGTGTTTTGAAAAATACACTAAATATATGATTTCCGAAGTAGATTGAAACAACTCTTCCTATTCTCTTGGGTGTATGATAAGCATTTTCAGAAACTAAATTCTTAGATGTTTGCTGAAAGTCTGGATGCTATCAATAAATCACACATTATTTAAGCTGCTTTGTTGATTTCTTTCTTTCTTTTTTTAATTTGTCCTTTTGGGGGGCAAAAACAAGCAAAGGGAAACTTACAAATGTACATGTAAACTGGATGGAGCAAACGGAACACAGGAAACTGGATATCCTATAGATGCAGAAAGAATTTCAGACTCCTATCACAGCTCATTTTTCTGCCTGTAACACCACAGTGTATTGTCAAATGCAGGAGGGCCTGGGGTGCTTAGGAGAACAGATGGCAGCTGGGGTAGGCCAGATAGGAGAGAAAAGGAAGGTGTGACCACCCAGGAAGTGCTGGTAAATTATGCAGTTTGCTCTTCTCGCCTTCAGATGAAAAAAAAAGTACATAGGAAGGTGCAGGCTGGTGGTCAGCTCTGCAGCTTCAAGGAGGCTGTTCCAACCCAAGGGAACAAAGTAAAGCTTAGAGCCCTGAGAGCAGTTGGGAGGTTCTCACAGAAACTGAGGAGATGGTAATACAACCATGCATCATCTGCCTTGGGACCAGCGGTGCATTTGAAATAAAAACAAAACCCAGTTAAGTTCGCAGCCAGTTTTTCCTTCGAGAACCTAGTGCTATTTGAAAGATAGGTGAGACACAGGACTTGAGCAACGTGAACAGACACAGCCATGGAGAGCAGCTGTTCCTGCTTTTCACTGTGAAGTGATCAAGAAAAAAAAAAAATTCAGAGAAAGAGGAGGAATAAGTCTAAAGGCATAAATGCAAGGCCTGTGAAGTTCTGTGAAATGGTAACTAGGGAGATTACAGAATTACCTAAAAGATTATGTTCGAAAGTCTCAAATCATTATATCAGCATTACCAAAAAAACAAAAAAAAAAAAACCTTGCCTATTTTATTTGTATACAAAAAAATAATGTGTGGTAATGGCATATCAAAGGATACTAGGTCAAAGAACTAGCTTCACTTTTTGCACTAAGCAGCAAAATAATTGGATATTTCCTATATACCCTCCTTTGTCACTGCTGTTTTGTATACCATCACACTCGGCTCCCATCAAGTAGGTTTTTCTAAGAGCATTGATTAAATTTCAACATTTTAAATATAGTCTCACAGTGACTAAGTTAAGGTTCTGCATGTAATAAATAGGCAAAAAAAAGGTGGGGGGAGAGGGCATGAAATTTGTGTTCATACTTCCTGCAGCCACTTACTTCCCACCTTCTACATAGAGCCACACATCCCCTCTTGTCACTGTGCAGTAGAGTAATGAGGAGAGCTGGCAGAGAGGAGTGGAGTGGAAAAATTATTCCAGGTGCAAGAAATAACATGTGAAAAGACTGGAGAGAGAAGTGATAACCTGGGAAGAGTATAAAAACCTAAAAAGAATTCAGTGGCTGAAGATTTGTGGAAGGACAGAGAAAAGCGAAGAGAGTTCAGGCTGGTCAATGTCAGGATCACAACTGTTGGTTGTTTTATTCCACAGTGAAGGCTGAGTTTAGGCTTTCTCATGAGGGGAATAGGGAGCCATTGAATGTTTTAAGCAGGAAAATTGGAGATCAGTGGCGAAGTCAAAAATGTTTCTTCTGGTTGCAGTTGGACCAGAGATTGGAGAGAAGCTAGTATTGAGGCCAAAAGATCAATTTAGAGTCTTTTCCAGAATCCAGATAATAAATGGTGAATTATAACAAGATAGAAGATGCAGTGAAATGAACTAGGGCCAAGAGATTGGAGTGGACATGGGGAGAGAAAGAAAAAAGAGAAATGATGCCCTCTTTCCTTATTTCTAATAGAGACCACAGCTTAGGGGAAAGAAAAAAAAAAAAGATCTTTAGTACTGTATCTTCTCCTTTGAATCTGAAGTTATCAGGATCTGTCACTTATACTCTCCCGATTCATTAATTATTAGAAGATTCTGCATAAAGATTGGTTATTTGTATTAAAATTGAAATGTGCAAAATACAAAATGCCCTGAATTATCACCATCAGTAACTCTAATTGGTATCAATTAAGACCTCAAATTCTTCCTTACCTAAAATTAATCATGTTCCTTCAAAATATTTCTAAAGCAATATGCAAACCATGACCATCCTATGAGCATGTCAAATATTGAAATATTTACAAAGTATTTTCTTTTCTAAATTATGCCTTCTATTAGGTGAATCCTTTCTTTACTATTATTTTGTGTATATCTATCTATCTATCTATATATAGATACAGATATACATTTACATGGACAGTATGCATGCACAGATATAGGCACAACTCATAGCTTTCCTAAATTCCAAATTTAATAATTTTACAGCAGTTCAGAACTTTCTACTCACTGCTCTGAAGACTTCCTGCAAAACACAAAATCTATTGTGCATTTTTTTTTTCACCAGACTGCAGGAGTGCAAAAGTATACACTGTTTCCTTAAAAAATGGAATCATCATTCACAGATGTAGATGTGTACTTGTTATGCCAAGATGAGACAGATGTGGTTCTATTCACTCAGGGACAGGTGCTACGGAAAAAGAGATAAAACATTTGCAGAAAGTGTAAGCAACTGCATCGCTGTTGCTAAATAAATAAACTCTCTGCCAAAAAAACTTTATTTGCTTATTTTTCTTTATTTCTTCTGAGTATTTATTTTAAGATCTGGTAGAGCTAAGCTCTATTCAGTTTTATTTTCCTGTATTGATTTAAAAAAATGTACAGCATAGGCATATGTGTTTGAATAGGTTGTATAAGAGTGGTATGGATGACCCCACTTGCCATTTTGTACCAATATTAATTAAGCTGAAGTGACCTTAACCCCTGATGAAAACACCAGAGCTTGACACAATTTCTAGCAAGATTATGCTCCCTATCCTTATAAAACAGGATGAAAGAAGACGCCATGAGCTCTAGCAGTTTTAAAAGAAAAAAATAATTTCATGTTTTTCTGAGACATATTTTGGTGAGCTACAGACGGAGAACAGTACTGGGAGTAGGAATCTGCAGCTGCTAGGCTAGGGCAAAGAAACAGAAGATGATTTTGATTTTAAATATTCGTATTAAATCTGACTCCAAAAGCATGATCGGGTGGGAATCAGCAGCTGGGAGAGGGAAGGCGAGTGGAAGAGATGATTTTGATTTTAAATGTATTAAATCATAATGCAGAGAGGAGAGTGAAGGGGAGAGAGATCTGCAGCTGGGCTGAGGAAGTCGGGGAGCTAGGTTAGAATATTGTATCCATTTAAAATGTGCAGCTTTGGGTTTTCTGGGACACAAGGGGACCAAGTAGCTTGTGAATACACAAAAAGATTCTACAGCTTGAAGAAGCTACAAATGGAAAACTCCAACTCCGCGCGTGCCAGGGTTAACATAATAATAATGACAAGGAAGAGAGTTAGTAAACAGAGTGGGATTCATCTCAAGATCAAAACTAACAGCAGAAATCTAAAGTATTGCCTATGGAACCATGTAATGTAAACAAACATTCAATTATCTGGTAATGATCTCCATTGTATGTTTACTGAAAATACACTGACCATTGAAGTAATGGTATGATGGAGAATATAATTTACTGTTTTAAACATTTAAAAAAAATTTTGTAGTTACAGATGAACAGAATGCCTTTATTTTATTTGTATATTTGTATGTGGTGCTGAGAATTGAACCCAGGGCCTCATGCATGCTAGGCAAGCACTCTGCCACTGAGCTACAGCTACATCCCCTAATTTATTTTTTTTGCTATTGATTTTGAAAGCAATTTAAGAGTTCTCAATCTCAGAGCATTTTTTAAATATTAAGAATACAGTTGGCATTTGGTAAAGATTCATGGAACGATTATGAAGATGAATCAATAAATCATCAACCGATATTTTATATATAGAAGTTCTAAACATATACTAAGTCCCTAACATTCTCTGAAAGTTATTGTATATTGTCTTATTTTCTTGTTATTTGCCTCACAAAATATACTGTCAAGGAAAATCCAATTGAACTTTCTTTCATTTTTTCTTTTTCCTTTTTGTATTCTGAATGAATTTGTGTCTAGTGTGTGAAACTTCCACAGCACTTTGGTGATATTGGTGACACATAAGATACTATTTAAGAAACCATGTAAATGATGTAGATCTAGACATAGGTAATGCCTATAGTAGACAGAAATAGTATCCAAATAATTGCTATTCTTTCTCCTATTGGGAAAATTAATTGTTCTAATTTGTTTATTTTCAAGTTTAACACTTGATTATAGATCTCAAACCTTTGCAATCCTTATTTTAAAAAACCTACATATATTTCTTATCCACGTATGATAAGATGTGAAGCTAAAATCAGGCATTATTTCAATGGGCAATTTATATCTAAAATTTATGTTTAAGCTATACTATCAAGAAAGGAATTATTTGCTTTTAATGTGAAATTGTAAGTAAAAGTAAAGTCTGTCATGCCAAATTTATTTTGCTTAAGGATATTTACCACTTTGAGATAATAATTTTTTATAAGAAATGATTTATTTTTAGGCCCAACTCCTATATCCATAATTATAAGCCCCTGGACACAATACATAGTTTGTCAATAACTATCATGTTTTATTTCTGCCAAATAAAAATTCAATCTGGAACCATATTAAAAGAATGAATATCCACAAAATTATCCACATTGTGAAGAAGGTGGTAGGGGATTGTAGGGAGGAGTGGTTTACAAGAATCCATCTTTAATTTTTTTAAGTCAATTTCACTCATCAGGTGGTGTCTTTCTATATGGTTTTCAAAGCTTGACCAATGAATCCAACTTAATGCTAATATTTCCTTTTGCAGGTCGAATAGTCAAAGCTGTAACTGGTTTTAATCCAAGTAAAAGATTTTGCTTTGTGTGAATGCCAGAATGCATACAAAAAAACAATTATCAAAAGCATAAAATTCATCTTTATACTCATCTAGAAGCAGAGTAGCAATGGGTATCCATTGTTCAATGTTGTTTTATGTACTTTTAGCACCTCTCTAATTAGAAATATGCTATATTATTTTATTTATTTATTTTTATTAAAATTCCTGTCAATCCAAGTCCTGAAAGTAGGTTGTATTTTTCCCTTCCAGTGAAGCTGGAAGAAGCAAGTATATAAAAAATACTGTTACTTCCTTACATTTATATTTTGTACAACCCAGCATTGATTTGCTCCTTATTTAAGCAACATTTTCTTGATAAATTAAAAAAGCAGCAATAGCCATTACTGCAGGCTATATACAGCCTCTAATATCACTTAAGCATATTACAGAATATAATATCTGGTACTTAACGACTAACTTGCATATGAAAGCTCACATAATGTCTCATAAAACCCTTAAAATGGCTTCAGTTTAAGAGTCTCTTTAAAAAAAAACACCTTCAGGGAATATTGTAAATGAAGTAGCACTCCAGCCTTGGAAAAAAAATTCACACACTTGCAGAAATTTTTAATATAAATTGAACACATTAAAAATTAATTTTGCATGACCATTTCGCATTGCGGTGCCAATGCATAGTTAAGATAAGGCCTTAACTCTTCTTTGTTTAAAGTAACATGGAAGCTCTTTGCTTTCTCTTTTTGCTTTCATCTGTACATAATTATTATTTTCATTAATCAGAAAATGGACCCCCTTTTTCCTATTCTGACAGTCTCAGCTGGAGTTGAAAGAAACCCTACCTGAGTCACCAGGGTAACTTAACCATAAACTTCTAGGAAACTCATTAAAGAAAGGTGTGAGGTGACAATTAACTAAGGCAGCTTCCATCCGCACCCCCCCACACACACTTTTAAATGGAGGAACAAGGAGCCGCAGAGAAAAGCTTACTCATCAGAAAAGTAGCTTTGCACAGAGAAGATTTGCCCCATCTTGACCATCCCTCCTCTTTCCAGATTCCTGATTTGTCTGTGCTCACTTGCTTTTAATGGGCTCAGCTGTCTCTTTGAAGATTTGTGTGGTTTTCAGCACTGTCATTACAGAGTTAACACAATGTACATTTTTCTGTTAAGATATTGTTCTTTGATGAAAATAAAAAGGGGCAAAAGTAACAACCAATTGCACTTTTTTTTGTATATGTGCAGATTTTTTTTTTATTAGTCTCATAGCCACAATTTTACAACAACAAAATTCCCATAGTGGGCATCCACTGCAATGAGACATTGACGGATGTCTTTCTCCGTGGAGAGCTGGCGTTGCATGGATCTGACATGCTGTAGTTTTCTGTGGTTCTGACATGAGCAGCCAGTGTATGATGCCAGTGGGAGCTTACATGGAGTCACTGGGGTGATTCAAAGATTACATCTCAAGTGATCAATTTTAAAAAGGTGGGGAAGGAGCCGACCTAAGAAAGTGCCCTAGACCTTGGGTCAAAGGTGCTATATAAATCTGGCAAACAAAGAAACAACAGAAACCAACCCACTTTCATGGCTTAAATGAGAAATTTTACCATGCAAATCTTAAAAGCTGAAAATAAAACGAGAAATCAGGGGCTTAGTTCAGAATCTATTGTTTATCTTATTAGGAAGGGGATAGGAAGTTTGGTTCAGAGGGGAAAAGTTTAATAAGGCTAACAAGTCTATCTTCTTAGCTTTCTTAGACTTCTAGAAAACCTCTTGAAATATTATCAAAAGTATTCTCTCTAGTTCTCCTCATCATTAGGCTCCATGTTAAAACAGCTTAAGGTACACATAATACAGACTCCAAAGCCCTTGAGAAGACATGGTCTAGGTGATTAGCTGCTGTCAAATAGGTCTTAGACTCTGGGTGGTGTCTTATCTGGAAAAAATCATTTGAACTGTGAAAACATAGTGAAGCCAATATGTTGGGAAGAACTGGGAAGAGTTGTCCAACTGCTCACAAAAAAAACACACACCTTCTAATGTATTCACCTACAGTCAGTTTATCAGCCACCCAGCATCAGGTACACGGGACTTGTTTCCACAAACCCACAGTCTGCTCTTTCATTGAAATGTTTCCAGTCAAACAGATTTTCAATGATTTGTTTATAGCAAAGCCAGAAACAATCCCCTGTGCTTTAACTTCATCCATGTGTGTACAGTGCCTGCCTGTCTTCCTTCCTTCCTTCTTTTTCTCCCTTTCTGTTTTTAATGGGAAGGTGATGACTAGGGCAAATACTGGCAAGAGGTAGGTATTTCTAAGTCATGAGGTGATACAAATAAACACAGGATCCTTAAATGTACCAAACATAAATGTGTGCAACATCAAGCAAAAACATCTATAGAGAAGCATGCTCTTTGGGGATTTTAGTTATTGTCATAACACAGACATGTAAAATCATTCTCTCTCTCTCTCTCTTTCTCTCTCTCTCTCTCTCTCTCTCTCTCTCTCTCACACACACACACACACACACACACACACACACACACACACACACAGTGGCTGTAGGAAACCATGCAAGTACAAATTTTAAAAATCTCTATCAAATTATTTCTATATTTCCAGAGAGTATCTTTTAATGGTGAGTTGATACCTTTTAATAGATCAGCTGATAGTATAGACAATGGAGATATAAATATCTAATTAAAGGTAAATTTTTATATTATTATTTCTTATTTTATAGTGTAAGACCAAAAGCAACTCAAAGAAAATAAATATCCCAACTGAATTGGATGTTATTACACAGAATGATCCTTTTCACATAACATTGAGAATAACAAAAGGCAATCATTGGAATTGTTTTTGATGTATTAATAAGTTATTGCAAATTGCTCTGAAGACAATAAAGCAGAAATGAGACCCTGAGTTTCTAAACACTCCACCCAACCCTGGAGCTTCTAACCATGAGAACTGGCCAAAATAATGCCCAGACAATGATGGCATTTGAGTACTGCTACCAAGTTGAAGAAAGTTTATTTGTTAAAACATTTGAACAATAAAAAATTTTATGTGAAAGAAAATTTTCTTCATTGGGGCATAAGTTATTATATATAAAATTACAATATGTCCCAGCTGCACTGTCTTCAAAAATAAATACCTCAAATCACCTTCCTTCCTAATAGAGTAGTATATCCACGTGTCTCTCTTCGAAATTATGAAGCAGTCTAGCTTTTGAGAAGACCCAACTGGGTATAGAAAAAGATTTGAAAGAAGTTATGAAGAGCACACACACAGAGGTCATTGTGTTCAACTCTTCCTTCTCCACTTTTCTGTGTTTCACAGTTGATAAGGACATATCATAGGTTCATTTGTAGACCCCAAAATTCTTAGGTTGAAGTTCTAACCCTAACACCTCAAAATGTTACTATTTGGAAATAGGTCCAATGCAAATGTAACTAAGATTATCATGGTCACATTGGAGTATGGTAGCCCCTAATCCAATACAACTGGCCTCTTTATAAAGCAGGGAATTTGAACACACACACACACACACACACACACACACACACAGGTAGAATGCCATATGAACATGAAGGCAGATAGAGGGAAGATGTGCTACAAGTCATGAAATAACCAGCAAATCACCAGAATCTAGAGCTAAGGTGTGGAACAGATTCTCCCTCACAGCTCTCAGAAGGAACCAACCCTGCCAACACCTTGTTCTAAGACTTCCAACCTCTGAGACTGTAAGGCAATAAATTCCTATTGCTTTTACCTGCTCCCTTTGTGGTACTTTGTTACAGCAGGCCAAAAATCTAATACAAAATGTTTCTATCATCATGGGTTTCTGAGTTCACTTTCCAAAGAGACATAAAACATACAAGCAAAGTTTGCTAGTAACTTCGGACTCCATAAAGGATCTCTTGTCTCATGAGCTTCTGAGATGTGTGTGTGTTAGTGTGATAGACATCCAAAGAACCATTAAAAATTAATTCATGATAGGGAAAGAAACCACACTGCTTTTTAGGATAGCATAAAAGCCAAAAAAAAAAAAAAAAGCAATGTTGGGAACATTGTTTGATTCCTTTTTTCCAGTGCTTCTCCTGATAAAAAGATCAAGGATGATTATAAACATCAGAGGAAGAAGAAGGAAATAGAACATCAGAGGAAGAAGAAGGAAATAGAAGTCCAAGTTCTTTACCCATCAAGTACAGAATCCATGCTTCAGCACTTAATAAATATTTGTTAAATGATGGGCGAACAAACACATTTCGGCAGTTTCAGAAAAGAGGTAAAATTTAAAGTACTAATTGTCATGATTGGGTTAGAGTTTATTTAACACATAACCAAATCAAAGCAAAGTAGCATTTTTTTTTAAACATGGTGTTTGAAACAAAACAGTGGGGAAAAATAAAATGATTTAGAAAAACTTCACCACTTTGAAAGCAAGTCGAAATACACAAAATGTGAAACATAATATCTGTATTCAAATTATTCTGTGTCCCAATTGTGCATTGTTAATTATTTTTAATTTTTTTAAAAAAATATACTAATAACTACTTAACACATAGAAAATTAATACTTTTGACTGATGGGGAGATTCTGAATACTAGAGTTATCCCATTCTGGTAAAAATGTATGTACCTATGTGTTCTCTGAGTGGAAGAAGGTGGACCTCACCAGACGGGGTCCTGTGATTTGTTTTCCTTTTTAATGCTCACCTGACAAGTCATTTCTTTTCAAAAGAAAATTACTTATATATGGCATGCACATATACACATATACACATATGTATCTGCCTATGTAGACATGGGCAATATGCCAGTACAGTCTGGCACCTGCTGGGAACAAGTGGATGCTTTATAGGTCCAATCTGGAGTGCTTTCTCCATCCCAAGGGCCCTGCTAAGGAAGAGGGAAATTGAGCTCCAACTCTTACAGCAGCAAACCATGGTAAAAGACTGCATATAGTTATTAACAGAACCAACATTCTTTTTCCCTTCTCACCTTCCTCCTTTAAGGTCATTACAGTTACAGGGAAGGAAAATAAATCAACCCTTCTCTTTAATTATTTAGTGTTATATAAGGAGTTCCTTGAAGAGCAATATTATAAGTGGGTTGAGGTGGGATAGGATTCATGACTTCAAGAACTGTTCCTACTCATTTGAATTGTGTCATGTTCCATCCTCCACAGAAGCATGCAGGAAATTTAATCATAGAGATAAAACAGGAAACAGCTATAGTACCTCCACATCACATAAAACATTCATATATCATAAATAAATGATATATGGTGTAAATAGTATTGCTTAGTAACTAATGGCTAGCACTCAGGCTTACTCTATGATCTATGAAAGACAATTAGAATTCAATGCAAAATATACGCTGGAGTATTTTCTTGCTTTGAAACTTGAAAAGATATGATCATTAAGCTCTAATATCAAAATATATGAAGATAGGACAAAAGCCAAAAGAATGTAATTCTACCTCACACTTTAGTTGGATTAAAATAGTACTTATTGAACCAATAAATAAAACCAAATTTTTCAAAGCAGAACAAGATAAGGAGAAAAGGATGTTTTGAGGAAAGGCAAAACAAAATCTTGCATCAATATAAATATGTATATTATATATGTATACATGTACATACATATTTATAAATAAATATATATGTATATATATACACATATATATACGTGTGTGTACACTAAATATATTTATATATTTAGTGTAATATATTTGTATATTTAGTGTAATGGCTAAATTTAAATATCTTGACTAGGCCATTAGGTACCCAGATATTTGGTTAAGCATTATTCTGAATATGTCTGTGATGATGTTTCTGGACGAGACTGAACATTTGAAAGAGTTGACAGTAAAGTAGATTGCTCTCTCCATTGTGGTTTAAACATGGTGTTTGAAATATTCAATGAAGGCACAAATAAGACATAAAATGAATTAAGGGGAAATTTGTCCTCTCTGCCCGATTATCTTTGTGCTGGAGCATCAGGCTTCATAGACAATTAGACGGGAACTGTACCCTCAGTTCTTACAGACCTATAGCTGACACTACTGCATATCTTGAGTATCTTTGGACCACTCAACATCTGTTACTTCTGTGATCAATTTCTTATGATAAATTCCATACATCCACCTTATATTCTAAGTGACATATATTATATAGCTCCATTTTCTCTGGAAAACCTAGCCTTAGAGTTAATTCATAAAATTCATGTATACTCACTCATGGTTGGCTCTTTAACTTTGATACTTTGATAGATAACGGACAGAGACAAACTACAGGTAAATTTTCTTTAAGAAAATAGACAGAGGCCAAATAATCATAATAATTATATGAGGAATTGAAGGGATACTGCTTAATTTTTACTTATTTAAATATATTGTACACTTTGGAAATATTGTCACCAACACTGTAACATGTTAAGAATCAGATCTTAAATGTGCCCCAAAGTCCATGTATAAAGAAAGGCTTGCCTCCCAGCCTGAGGTAGTATCAGAAGATGGCACAAACTTTAGGAGATGGTGCCTAGTTAAGTGAGGTTACCAGGGGAATACCCTCAGCTCTTCCTCCTCTGTCTCTTTCCACTTCTCAGTTGCTATGATGTGAGCAGCTTTACTCCACTCTGCATTTGATGTTTGACGTCATTTTAGGTCCAAAGCAATAAGGACAATCAATGATGGACTAAATCCTTTGAAACTATGAGCCAAAATAAATCTTTTCTACATTAAAGTATCAACCTCAAGTATTTTGTCATGGTAATTGAAAGATAACTAGCATACAACATAAATATGAAAAATTTTAAGTTATCCTGTTACTTCCATCTACTTAGGACTTTCTTATTCCCTTCTTCAGAACTGTAGAATAAATGCATTAAAGGGAAAAAAATTTCACATTTTATTTTTTATGGTGGTATTTGAACTACATACTTAATTAAAGAAAAATCATAACAACCTTAAATAGAATAGCTGAAGTCCTCAGAATCATTCAAAGCCTTCAAAGTTTCTTAAAGCCCAAATAACAGATATGAAATTGAACAGATATGAAAACAAGCAAGCAAACTGAAAAACAGCTTTCATACATTCGTTCACAATGAGACCAGCCAGAATGAAGAGTCCTTAAAGACCCATCTTTCTAAAGACTTGTGCTCAGTGGTTCTTAAAATATATTTAAAATAGAAATGTGTCAATTATGATCCTTTCCAAAGTGTGTCCTCATCTTGAGTCTTTAAAATTTGCCATCTGAAAGATAATCACTTAATTCATCTCTCACCTTATAACTCTGTTTCTTTCTTTCTTTCTTTCCTTCAAAATGAGTTGTATAAACATTTTAAAAAGAGAGCAGTGAAAATTTTGGATTTTCTGAAACACATTTTTGGCCACAGTGAAAATTAGAAATGGTGACTTACCAGATATAACTTTTGGGGTACAAAAACTAGGTAAAACATCCTACTTATTGATAAGACAGAGCTGTATCAATTTAAACTGAGGTGCTCTGGAGACCAGGTCTTCATTTCTTCTCACTAAAACCTTCAAGCATTCACTGAAAGAAACATTTCAGACTGAATTGCTTAGTGGAAATTAGAACCAGAACTAGTATCTGCTGTCCTCAGTGTTCTTAAAGGATTCAAAGTTTGGAGGAGGTAGGGGGATATTTTAGGCAGCTTTTCCATACCTGTGGTGTCAAGGTGATGTAGAACATCATGGCGGAAGAGTGAGGCAGAGGGACTCAGCTCACAAGGAGAGAGAGAGAGAGAGAGAGAGAGATAGGGAGGGAGAGAGGGAGGAAGGGAGAGGGGGAGAGGGGGAGGGGGGAGAGAGGGGGGGAGGGAAAGAGGGGGGGGGAGAGAGAGAGAGAGAGAGAGAGAGAGAGAGAGAGAGAGAGAGAGAGAGAGAGAGAGAGACTCCAAACTCCAGATACAAAATATATACCCCATAGCCACGTTCCCAATGAACCACTTCCTCCAGCCACACCCCACCTGCCTACAGTTACCACTCAATTAATCCCATCAGGAATTAATTTACTGATTGGGTTAAGGTCATTATCCGATCACTTCTCCAAACCTTCTTGCATTGTCTCACAAGGGAGCTTTTGGAGGATACTTCACATCCAAGCCATAACAGAGGGCTTGTAAAATAATAGATTACAAGTTTTAATGAGTCATAATAAAATTTTCAGGAGAAGACCTTGTTATTTCTAATGTTTGCTTGTCTTTTGTTATGTGTAATTTATAGGATTACTTTAACTAGTGATTCTCAACCTTGGTTGCACATTAAAATTACCTGAAGAACTTAAAAAAAAAAATGTTACTAGGACAGGGTTAAGATTTAAGTAGTTTGAAAAAGAGCATCACATGCTTCCAAGATTCAGCCAGGGAAGAGAACAACTATACTTAAGCCACAGTTTCTAAATAAGGCTGATAACCAGGAACTCCTAGGAGCTCATGAAAAGCCTAGCCACATTTGCTGCCTCTACTCATGCTCTTTCCTATCTATGAAACCGAACTGTAATTTGCAAAGTGTCTTGGAGTTGTGTTCATTAATAGTTCCTTTATTATTTGGATGAGTCATCAGCTTTGGAAATCATTGACAAGACACTGCAATTCAACTAAAAAGGACAGGGGGGAAAATAGAAGAAGAGGAGTTCCATTAAGTTCATCTACTTATATTGCATAAGAAGAGGACATCATGTTATCTAAATTTCATGGTCAAATCATGTATGTTCTTACGTATTGACTTAGTACTGTTCCTACCTCATGTTGCAGTACAGGTTCAAGAATCCCATTTGTGAGATATACTTGCTGGCCTCTCACACAGGTTTATTTGGTCCTTTCTCTGTTTCCCATTTCTCTTCATACTCAAACCTATTACAGAGTTTATTGCCATGAATTTCTTAATCTGTATAAATTTCTGCAGAAAGGTGCTGTAACTTATGTATTTCAGGTGCTGGATTCTGAAAGAACTGCTTTACATACATTGTTACAGTGATTTTTGTTTTCAAAGAACCCAATTTCCACATACAGAAAATGGGCAATAAGACATCTCTTTCTGTTAATTTTAAGAGAAAAGTTCCAAAATGATGGGAAACTTTTCATCTGACACAAAAGTGTTATCAAGTAAATCAGACTCTTGTCCTCCAGTGTTGGGTGAAGGGGGTGGTGTAAAGAAAAAAAATAGACAAACAGGTTACATCTCTCAAGATTCTCCTGTTCTCTGTACCTCTGACTTTACATATCAGGCAAATTAGGAAAGGGTAAATTTTAAATACTTAGAGCAAAAAGTGTTCTCAGTCTCTCTCAAACAGAACTGGAAGCAATGTTGTGTCTTGGAATTTGTAAATCTAGCTTGAGTAGGTTATGAGTCCATGAGTGAACTATTCAATGGAGCCAAGAACCAGTTCATTTCAGAAAAAAAAGGAGAGTATGTTTGGAGCATTTCCTCACTAGGCGATCTAATGTATTCATAATGTTATTTTTTTCACATTTATAAAATCACTTTTATCATGAAATATGTTCTCTTAGAAATATGCTTTTCATCTCATACTCACACATCATGAGACAACTGTATGCAGAGTCCCTGTCTGACTTTTTGATAGCAGTGTCTTCTTCACAACAGAACCACTTTTCACATAAACTTATTGTGAAAGAACCCCACCGACATTGCCATCTAAGTAGTTGAAGATGTAGTGCATTGGAATCTGTGTCTAATAGCATCACTGGATATTTATACTGAACCATGAGAATCCACTGGAAAAACATTAGGACATATAGGCATTTTATTTTCTCTGCAGAGGGTGACTTATAAAAGTATAAAGACCTAGACCTCATCTGAAATTCTGATCAGGTCGTTGTTTTGTTGAGGTTAGGAAATAGTGTGGACCTAGGCTTATTGGAAAATGTGCATTCTTTGGGGGAAAAGAACCCAAGGCTGAGTTCTCTAAAAGTAAGATTTCCAGTGCCCTTAATTTCTAAGAAATGGTGAGAAAATTTTTATATGGACTCAGTTTACTAAAAGGATTCTAAGAAATACTTTAATAAATGTATTAAACATATAGAATTACCTAGACACTCTTATTTATTTTTTTAACCACAACAGGGTTAATCTTTTTGTTGTTGTTGTTATTTGTTTGTTTGTTTTAACCACAACAGGGCAAAACTGAAACTAGTGGTTCTCAAGGTAGAATGAATGCCCAGAATAGCAGCTTCAGCCTCATCTGGGAAGGTTTTATAAATGGAAAGTCCAGATCCATCCTATACTTACTTATCAAATCGATAAGGGCTGTGGGTGGAAAGCCATTTGTTTTAATAAGCTCTCCAAGTTGACTCTGATGCCTGATTTTTTGAGAACTACAAGTATGAACCATTCTGAGCAGTTTGCCTCTTTCATAACTTATTAGAAATGAAACAGAAGAGAAAGGCGCAGACCCTTTCATGGCAAGTGTATTTTAGAACCCCAAACCTTTGAGAGCTTTCCTGCTTCCATAATCAGAAAGAATGGGAGAGGGGCATAGAGTAAGAAGATGACGGGCTGGGATTGTGGCTCAGCAGCTGAGTGCTTGCTTACCACAGGCGGGACTCGGGTTCAATTCTCAGCATCACATAAAAATAAAGGCATTGTGTTGTGTCTATCTACAAAAAAGATTCATTCTCTCTCTCAAAAAAAAAAAAAGATGATGACATCATCCTATTGGAAAGTAAGGAACAACTTCAAGTCAAGGCTGAAGAGCTATCTGCCCTTGCTATAGGGGCACTCAATATGCCTGAATACATCATATTCCTTATGCCTAATCTAAATCTGCTTTCTGCAAATTAAGCCTTTTCCTTTGTTTAATACACAGTGTAAAGAAACAGCTGGTGGACAGAATTAGTATGAAAAATCTTTATAAACATAATGTCCATATCCATGATTTAAGTCATTTCTGAGTTTTTTTTCCCTTCAAACTAAAAACACCTTTTTCTGTTATTTTCACTCTATCTTGAAATATTATTTTACTGTTTGGTGGGAAAAGCTCAAATTATTACCTATTAATTTTAAAGCCAGAATTCTTTTAGAAAGTGCAACAACATGAAGCCTTATTGTACATAAAAAGTGGTGCTTGTTCAGGAGATAAATTCAGAGAGAAGCTTTCCAAGGAGCCCACCTGGTAACCAGACTTGCCCGAATGACTTCCAAGTTATGCCTACTTTTCACCGATTCCCAAGGTATAATTCAAGTCATATTAAGGTCATGGTTTAATATACTCATACTTTTATTTTTCTCTTTATGTATTTTTCTTTTGCTTCACATTGAGGAAAATATTTAAAAATTACATTCTTGGAATATTATGCAAGTATCCACCTCCCTCGTGATTTTCATACTATGGATCCACTGCCATTTTCATTCTTGTGCTTTAAGTGGCTTTGGCCTCAGCTCTCTTCCAGGTGTGGATGGTAATTCAGACCTGATCTATCAGATCACTACATCTTCCTACCCACACTGGTTGGATCCAAGGATACATATTTGATATAATTCAGGTCAGAGAGTAAGATTAGATTTCAGATTTTAGGAAGGGGTCTTTTTTCTAAGTTGGAATTTTCAAGTGGGTGGGATATGAGCAGCTAGCAACCATCTAGCCACACTCAGTGGAAATTCTACCAACAAAGGAAACAATATGGAAGATTGCTGAACCATGAGATGGACAGTCTTCAAAGGAGGTGGAGAATTTAAGCCATACCACTAGTTCTGCCTGAACTTCTCAGGTTAATGAATCATAGTTTTATTTTGTTCTTATTCTTAAGCAAATTTATATTGTACATTTATGGCTTATAATCTAATTTGCAGGATCTTGTGATAAATTGGTTTATGAAAAATAAAACAGGATAATTCTAGATTTTGAAGTGGGCAAATGAGTAGACAGTGATTTTTTTTCCCCTGAGATTTTTGGCAGGTTTGTTGAGTGTTGTAGGTGTGGATGTGGGAGGAATGGAAAAACTGTTTGATTTTGAACATTTCTACTTAAATGTGCCTGTGAAACATTTAAAAGGAAATACCTTATAAGTCATTGATTATATAGGTCTTTTTCTCCTGAGAGAGGAGTAGGTAAGGCCCAGGTATTGGAGAGCCATTCAGATATGTATGGTAGTTGGACCAAGGAAACATCAAAGAGGGGATAGGTTCACTTACTAAACTTCTTATCTTACCTCCATAACATCAAATGATGCAGGTCAAATAAGACAAAGACATAAAACTTTCCTTTTTACCTAATAGAAGGGCTCATCAGCAAAATGCACTAACTGAAAAGTATTTCTGTGGGTAGAGATTTACAGATAAAGAAGCAAAGATAAATGTAAGTCATTTTTTCAAGGATCTTAGTAGTGATAGAAAGCTTTAGATAGCTTTATCTAAAGGTGTTTAGATAATGACAAAATAGGATCACTACTTGACTCATAACCCTTGTGAGTGTTTGAGTGCTATTGCCATTTTTACTTTTACTGTTGAAATTGTCTGTTGCCACTTTAACATTACTTATTAGGAGGAGGGAGTGGTGTCCAAGCAGATGGTTGTCAGTAAACTGATGACTACAGTTATGGATTAGTGTCCAAATACAATACTCAAAACTTGGTACACTACATAGTTTCCTGAATCTGACTGCCAAAATAAATCTGGCCTGGAAAATAATTTTGAGGATTTTCCCCTTTCTTAAATTTTGTTCAGTGTTTTTAACTACAGATATACTTAAAAAGCTGAGACTGTGATATATAGAGAATTGTAGTATTCATTTAGGATATCTACAAACTTTCTTCAATTTATAAGGAGAAAAATTATTTCAATACTAAGCTCATGTAAACTCCATCAATTTTCTACCCAATGAGTTTCTTACAGGAAAAAAAAAATGAAACCATTGTAACTTGTACCTTCAAGTGCTTATTGGATTCATGTTAATCAAGTTATAAAATATATTCTTACTTGTATTAGGTTTACTTTATTTGATAGTTTTTGTATGCAGTGATCAAAATAGGTGACAGTATATTCTATGCCTATCATTTCTTCATTAATTATAATTATTCCACATTTTAGCTTTATTAAAGAAAAGCCATCACTGGGTCCTCGGTTTTCACCCAAACCAACCCCCTATTCCTGCTGAGTGGGATGCTGAAAACAATAAATTAAGCAACAGAGAACTGTACTTGCTAGATTTTCTAGCAAGTGCAAGCTCTAATACACCACTTTCTCAGACACTATAAAGGCCTACCTGAAAGATCAGTAGTCCCTCTGAATCCTCCAAAATTTTCTCCAGATCAAGTTACATTCTTAATTAATTGTCCTCCACCCATGTGACATTTTCCTTCAGTAATGTTCCCTGACAATTTTGAGGGGCACTATTATTACAAACAGTCTCATGAAACTGACAGCTGTATCTGTGATAAAGGTGACAGTAAGGATGATTTTCATTCTGTTACACAGTGTACTTTTTATATGGACTCTAGGGAGAAAAAAAAATTATTTCTGGCTTTAGTGCTGGCAAAAGTCATTCTCCTAAGCATTTGGCTTGTTTTTATCTTACGGACCATCCCATTTTGGCTTTAAGCAGAACTAATATGTTGTTTAAGATACCTGGCAGCAAAGAGGTCAGAAGAAGGTCAGGCTGTCTCCTCTGCAGTGAATTAGCAACATTCATTCATTATCTCCCACAGCCTCATTAAAAGAGCTTTAATGTGGTCACTATTTGATGGTAGACATAAGCTTTAATCTTGTGAATATCAAACCCACCTGGGTTACATTTCCTGTTATGGACAGTTAGCAGAATCAGGTCCTTAAGATAGTTTAACTCCTTATTCTACAGTACTTGTGTAGGAATCAGACTCACAAGGCACCTGCATTTGAGCTCCCATGTTCTATAATGAGTCCTAATTTACCAAGTTCCATCTTCAAATCTGAGGTTGCTGAAGACACTTGAGTGTGTTTAATTCTGTACTCCTTCTTTCTTTCGTGTTTTTATTATTTTTCAGCTGACTTTTTAAACTTGGATATGCCCTATTTTTCTCTCGTCTGACCTAGATTCAAATTTATACACTGTGAAATAGCTAATAAATCCCCATTAAGGTTGTAAAAGGTGAAGGTTCAACTAGTGGATAGTCATCAAATTCTCGTATAAAACTGAATGATCCTTGATATTAATAGCTTGGCAAAAGTGTGTTAAGAGGTCCTTAGGATTTTTATGAAAAAAAAGTGAAAAAATAAAAAGGAAAGGTTTGAAGTCATTTGGCTAAAGGCAACCTATCTACTTCAGAATGACTCCAATATTTCTACAATTGCCATATCACCTAGGGGCAAATCTCCCCTCTCCCAATTAACCTTGAAATATAATTTCTTTCCTAGAAGGCTGCCCATAGTTCTAAGTTTACCTGCACTCAGTGTGTGTGTATCTTTTTGTGTGTGTGTGTCTTTGGGTCTGGGAAGTTTCTGTTTATGCAGGGCTGTAGAAATCTAGGAAAAGTGGGACAAAAAGCTTTGTGGGGAGGGTTCTTTTTTCTTTCTTTCTTTCTTTTTTTCTCTCTCCACAAGCAATAGAGAGTATTACAATGATTTACAGAGACACGTTGAAAGTAAATTATGTTGTAAACGCCTGTCCCTTGGGCCAGCTAAGAATCACAGGGAAAAAATGCAAAAAGTTTGAAATTCCCAACAGCAAAGGTTGACAAGAAAATATGGTTTTGTTTTTCTATGAGTAAAAGTAACTTTTATGTTGTGTTTTCCCATGAGAAATTATAAACTTTCAAAGGAATTTTAGTCTCTTGCATGCACATATAAGAGCAATTTATCTGGTACTGCCCCAGTGAAAACACTCTTAAGACTTTAAAGCTGTTAGAACTGGGGCTGAATTTCTTCAAGACCTCAACTTCTTATTTGTCCTTGCTGTCTCTTCTTGTCAAAACATTTACTAAGACTTCCAAGAGTTGCAAGTTGGCAACATGTTAATAATATGAAAATGCATTTGTGCGGCCCATGTGGCTACAATTTTTTGAGTATATTCATCACTTATTTAATGAATAATGAAACCTTTGCAGTAGCTATGGTTACACAGAAGGACATGGCTGCAAATTAAATGAGAACTTGTCAATATAAGAAACTGCAAGTGTCACCCAAGATAGCATTCCCTTTTTTGTAACCTCCTTGAGGCTAGGCAGAGCCTTTAGTCAAGACCCCTCTCCTCTTGTTCCTCCCTCACTTAATGAGTTATAGAAGTCATAAAGAATGTAAAGAGTTATAACAGTTATACAAGTTCTCCATCAAGGTGGCTACTGTAGCTCACTCAAGTCAGTCTATCAGCATGAAGTCATTTTATTCTCAAGATATAAAGATCTCTATTTAAGTCTTACATCCCCTCTTTGCCTCAACTTAGTTAGAAATTATTCAGAATGATTTTTAATAGAAGTTCATGCTGTGTTTCTTATGGCATAAAATAAACAAGTAATAGATGCCCCAAACTGCTACCCTGCCTTCTCTGCCACTAACACGTCCATAATTAGCTTCTTGTGCTATGTTGCTTATCATGGGATAATTTTCATGTAGACATCCCCTGGTTTGACTCTGTGTACCTGCCTCCTCTTGTCATTTCTTTTTTGCCGAAGGTCCAAGATTTCTCTACTGTTTGTAAACTCTTCCTTGTCAAAATACCAGATAGTCTGTTTCTCCCCTGACAAGATGATTTATCCAACCGAGGTTATTTCAGGACTAAGAAGAGTCATGGTAATTGTCTCTTTACCTGCCATTTCAGCATTTGCATCAAAACTTCAGCGTGCATAAGCAGGATGAATGCCCTTAGTCTTCAGCCTGTCTGACAGAGCACTTCATTTCTCAGAGAATTCATCCCCTTTAGGTCTCACATTTTTTTTTAAAGTTCTATGAGCATTGCCACAAAACCTGAGGAAAGCTATAAACCTTGTAAAGTGCATGCACATTATATTGAATTAAAGGAACTACATAGTCGTTTATTACCTATACAACTTCAGTAATGAATAGAATGAAAACTAAGCCAGTGTCATCCTCATATTCTCATGCTCCGCTAAACACACACAGGAACCCTGCTGCTATGCAGTCTCTTCCCCAACCCTTCATTTTCTCTGCCTGTGATAGACATCCTTATTTATAGATTAACAAGTAGAAAGATCATGTCACTTCCTGACACAAATGATAATATACCTTTGCTCCTAGATATATACTTAGGCAAAAAAAAAAAAAAAAATCTCCATGAAAAGCATCAGATTGAGTTGTTGGTTATACAGAGCTGCTTAATTAAAATATCACAGTGAATGCTTCATGGTAAAGAGAAAGCTTAAAGCCAGTGCTTCATTTACAAAAGAGTAGGGGAAGAAATTGTGACTCTTTCTAATCATGCAACTTAGATTCACTCCCATGTGACCACTTTTCCTTCAAGTAAATAACTTATTTTGAAAGGTGCAATGTGCCTACAGTTGTAGGAAACTCCGTGCATATACCTAATCAATAAAAAAAAAACACCAAAACTTTTCTATTATTCATCAACAAATGGGAAAATCTTTTTAAGCATGAAATTTCTGAATGCTTGACCATAACCAAACCAAATTTACTAAATACATTCCCGAAGTTAAATATAGTTGTATAAGGAATATTTGTCTTTTTTATCATAACTACATTAAGCTGCTAGAATGATAGAAGACACAGAGAGAGATAGAGGGAGAGAGAGAGGAGGGGAGGGGAAGGGAAGAGAGAGTAGAGAAAGGGAGAGGAGGGGAAGGGAGGGAAAAGGAGAGAAGAGGAGAGAAGAGAAATAATGAAGCATACATCTATCTTTGCCCCTGGTTCCTGACACAGAATTTCAAAAACCCTTAGAATCTCCCCAGTAATAGAGGTGTTTTTTACATTAATATGAGGTGACTCACGGAGGGACTTTAGACAGTTTTAGCACAATTGGTTCCAGAAAGCCCAAACACATGGTTAAAAAGTTGGAACTTTGGAAGTTTGGATATGCCCAACATGAGGAGAGGCAAGTAAACTGGAGGTTGAGTTCAGTCAGGTGCACAGTGATGCAATCAATCATGCCTACTTAATGAAACCCCACTAAAAATTCTGGAATGCAAGGCTCAATGGAGTTTCCTGGGTGGCAAATATGTTGATGCTCTGGGATAGTGATATGTGAGATCCCATTAGAAGAGGGCACAGAAGCTCCTCATTAAGAGCTCCCCACACAGGTCTTACACTATGTGTCCCTATGTTTAGTTGCTTCTGATTTATATTCTTTATAATAAAAGTGCAATCATAAGTACAATGCTTTCAGAGAGTCCTGTAAATTGTTTTATTAAATTATCAATCTTGAAGGGATTATGGGAATCCCTGAATTTAAATGAGGTCAATTGAGTGTGATGCTTGTTAGCCAGTTCACAAGTCCCATATTCTTTTTTAACTGTTTTCTTAGAGAACCATAGCTGAGATGCAGTCACTGCACACAAAACTGAAGCAAATGTCTGACTGTGATTGTACAATTTCTTATTCATGAACTGAAATCTTGTGATTTGGGATCTTTATACTTTTTAATTTTTTTAAAAAAATTTATTTCATTAAGCATATTTGCATTGGGGAAACCAGCTCAATATTGGTTAACTTGGTACTGACATAGAAATCTCAAAATAACTCCTTTAGTCTTTGTGCCTTGGATTGATATGCGGAACTGTGGCTGCAGAAAATGACTAGCTGTGTGTCCCTCACATCTTCCATTTAAGAAAGACAAGACTTTCAAATCAACTATTATTATTATTTTTAAATGGCTTCTAAACTATACATTAAATATGCTGAATATCAACTTAACGATCACATTTTTTATAATTTCAATAAACACACCTCTTCTCACTCTTCCAACCAGTAAGGTGTCTCATGCATTATCTATTCCTAGTTAGAATCTACATTTGTTCCCTTAGGAGAAAATTCCAATGGACCTAGAACCTTGAAATCAAATGAAATAATTAGTTATTGAACTTCTTGTCCTTCATTTGCCTTAAAAATCTTTTGTGTGTGTGTGTGTGTGTGTGTGTGTGAAAGAGAGAGAGAGAGAGAGAGAGAGAGAGAGAGAGAGAGAGAGAGAGAGAGAGAGATTGATTCTTCTCTCTCCTGATTGGAATTTTCACTGATCTTTCTGATGACAGTAAGAGTCACAATTATGCCTTCCTAGATTAGGTGCTAATTTCCCAAGTTTCTTTTGTTAGAAAGTGGGAAATTAGCACCTAATATATATATTCCTGAATCATTCCCATTCTTACTCTAACAATGGCTTTGTTCTTCCTTCAGGATTTATTTTGTAGACCCCAACTTATTCTGTACTTTAGCTATATAATAATATTCAAAAGGCCTATGCTAGATTTGATATGCATATCTGATTATATTTTTACAATCATCTTTCTTAAATGTCCTTTATGATTTGTTCATACCAGAAAACTTCCTGCATTGTCCACTTAATGTCTATGGGATCTATAGCAATGATTCTTCTTTCATTTCCAATATAGTAATTTATGTCCTCTTATTCTTTTTTAACATGATTAAGGTTTTTAATAGATCTTTTCAAAGATCCAAATTTTATTTCATTGATTTTTCTATTGATTTTCTGTTTTTAATATCATTGACTTCTGCTCTAATTTTTATTTCTCTTCTCCTGTTTACTCTAGATTTACTTGGTAGAAACTTCTAAGAAATGTATTTAAAGCTATAAATTGCCCTCTAAGTGCTGCTTTTGCTGCAACCCACAAATTTAACCAATTTTGTTTTCATTTTCAGTTAGTACACTTTACTGTTTCCTTTTAGGCTTTTTTATTTTTAGGCATTTTTGGGTTGCTTTTTATTTTTATTTGTTTGTTGTTTGCTTGATTTTGACAGTGCTTCAGATAAAACTTAAGGCCTTTGCACTTACTAGGCAAACACTAACAATAAAGTTACATCCCTAACCAATTTTTCCCCTCATTTTTTGTTCTAATGTTTTTCTCTTTTGGTGTTAACTTAGTATTTTATATGATTGCCACTTTCTCTCTTTTCTTAGCTTATCATTTACATTTCTTTTTAAAATAACTTCTGTGGGTGCAGAGAATTGAACCCAAGACCTCATTCTTGCCAAATTCACTTTGCCACTAACATCCCAGCCATTAAAATTGTTTTAAATAATTGCCCTAAAGTTTTCAGTATGTATTTATAATTAATTTAAATTTAACTTCAAGTAAAACTACCACTTCATGGATATAAGGAGTACCTTGTAATATGAGTGGAACTTTATGATAACTTATGATAGCAAGTTAATTCATTTATTTACCCAGTTCCTTCCATCATTGCTCTTATTCACTTCATCTAATATAATTGGATACATTGATATTATTATGTTTTGATCCGTTAAATCAATAAATAATAAAAATAAATAAATAAAAGTTTTTACTTTCACTTTTTCGTGCTTTGATGCTCTTCATTTCTTTATATAGACCTGAGTTTCAGACTTTTTAAATTTTGTTTCTCTCAGAATGTATTTGGTTGACATTTTATTTGGTTTGGGTATGATTTGATTGTGTTCCATCAAAGGCTCATCTTTGGAGGCTGATCCAGAATTTTTCCTTTATCTTTGATTGACTACAATTGGAAAAGAATATTCCTGGATATAGTGTGTTTTTATTTTGTTTTGTTTTGTTGTTGTTATTGTTGTTCTTTCTTTTTTCATTTATTTTGCTGAATATTCTCTAAAATTCCTATGTCTGATTTGGTGTCTGATGTTAATTCTGGGGAAATTCTCAGTCATCTTCTTTTTTAAAATATCTCTTCTATTCTCTTTTGAATTACCATTACACATATGATATACATTGTAAGTTGTCCCAGAGTTTTTAAATTTCTGTTCTGGGTTTTTCCTCAGTTTTTTTTTCTCTCTTTCCTTTTCAGTTTTAGTGATTTCTCTTGAAAGATTCTCATGGCAGAGATTCTATCCTCAGTGGTTTCTGTTCTACCAATAAGTAATCAAAGGCACTCTTCAGTTTTGTTGCAATTTTTTTTTATCTTTAGAACTTATTTTTGATTCTTTCCTAGAATTTCCATTTTTTCCACTGCTCATTTGTTTTTAAAACACTTAACTTTACTATTTAAAATACTTAAATTTTTTTTTTCCTTTTCTGGTGGTGCTAGGGATTGATTTAAGAGGAAATTGAGTCTAATTTTTAAAGACTTTCTAGATTTTGTTCATATTTCTTCTTAGCGTTCCAAGCCATGTGGTCATATCTATATTTTTTTCTAAACTTTTACAAATGTGTTTTCCCAAAGACATGTTCTAAGTTTGCTCTACCATTAGAAACTCAGAGAGTGTGATTATGTAGTCCTGAAATAATTATCATATTCATTTCATCAACCATTTCCTTGGAAGTTGGAAATTGGTTTTGCTGAACAATGGCTTCCATTGCTTCCTTCACTTGTAGTGATAGAAAAATTTCAGCAAAATAGATAAACATTTATGACATGACCAAAGACAAAAGTAATGGTTTTTCTTGAGGTTCTTGGCTAGATGAATTCTTCATTACAATTACATGTTATTATTACAATGTATCTAATGAGGTAGGGTCATTCCTATTTTCATTTGTTTCTTGGAAGTGTGCAGTTTATTCCCACAATATCATTGTAGTTACTCCATTGTAATTTTGGGGGAGAAATAGGGAATTGAATTCAGGGGCACTCAATCACTGAGCCATATCAGCCCTATTTTGTATTTTATTTAGAGGCAGGGCTTCACTGAGTTGCCTCAATGTTGCTGAAGCTGGCTTTGACTGCAGGATCCTCTGCCTCAGCCTCCTAAGCCACTGGGATTACTGGCATAAATTATACTATTTCTTATTCACTGAATTTCTGCAAATATTCATTATTCTCATTATATATATATATATATATATATATATATATATATATATATATATAATTGTGCATAGTTATGCTTCCATTCTTGTATATTATCCTAGTGGTAAGCAATAGAATGGTTATTTTCCAGAAAACAATCTAATTCACTCAAATTTTAAACTTAATTAAGAAATCACACTTTCTTGTGAAAAGTTTCTACATATTTTATCTTCAATCTTTCTGTCCATCAGCTTAGATATTCATATGTTCCTCTTTAATGTTCACCATTGTTCCAAAGCTTGTATCTTTTATTGAAAGAATGAACTATAATTTTAAAACAGAATTACTTAAAATATTATAAATAATATTTTATATCTATTTGTAATTCACTAATATACTCACATATATACATCTTTATATACAAAGAGTTTTGGAGATCAGAATAGTTAAGTGAATTTCTCAGACTTACCAGGGGTTGATGATAGGCAGAGTATTTTTATTATTCTACAGTACCTCAAATAGTATATAAAACATGGTTGTAATCTCAAAGTTTATTTCCTCAAGCCCCTCACTTATCAAATGAGAAAATAAATAAATATAAAATAAAATAAATACATACTGACAATTATGACAAAAATTATGACTCATTAAACTTTCCTACCAAATTGCTTTACATTCAGGTGTAATGACTATAGATATTTTTAAACAATATTACCAATCATGTACTACATAATCCTTATACTTCTTTTTAAATTATAGATGAGAATATATATATATGTATATATATATATTCTAATGATTAATTAATCATCAATCATGAACATTTTGAATTTCTCTGAGAAAGTATATGCTAATCACCAAATTCTCCTGTATTCCAATTGTTATTCAACAGTATTTCTCTGAGCCCTTCATGCAGGTGTATAACATGGGTCTGGAGAAGCAAACATGTCATCATGAAGAGAATGAAATCTTCCTATGCAATCCTCAAAGGTTCCCATGTGACCCCTAAAATACTATAAATGATTCCAAGTCACTGTTATATTTATAACCCCTAGCTATCAATTCTGATGATTTTCATGAAAACATTTTCTTTCTTTTTATATTGCCAAATTTTGCCAGAAAATACATTTGAGTATTACTATGTTTAAACAATGTCACTTGAATTTTTGTGACTCCATGTGGTTAACTCATAACACCATCTAGAACAATCTTTTAGTGCTTCTACATATCTAGGACAGAATATAGTCAACACTCTTGCAGTGATTTACAATCTGAGCCCTATCAATTCCATAAAGATAAAACCTAAATGCCAAGTTAGAATGACATAAATGGAGAAAGAGCCCATTCTCTGCCTTCAGCATGATTTGTGATATTTACTGACTAACCAAACAACAGCAATGGGATCAGAACCAAATAGCCTTTCAGGACTGGAGTGGTGACAATTGGCAGGGGTTTTGTGGTTCCAAAGCATGTACAATATTTGCAGTGTCATAGAACAGGGTTGTTTCCAAAGAAGAAAGGCAGCATCACTCCACAAAGAGATTGGAGATGATGTGGGCACAGTCCATCGTCCTGGGTATAAGACAGAACCCAGAAATATCATAAAATCCCTCTTTGATCTGTGGTCGCTACTGTTGGTTGTATGGGAAATTAACATATTTAATTAACTGTCTGACCATAGCAGCTGTTACCTTATATAAAACCTTGAACATGATGCCTGGCTTATCCCACTAGGTGTTCAAATGAGCCAGTGGCATAAGACTGATGATATTTTTGTACCCCATGGCACAGCATGATTCCTCTTGCCATCAGCTCAAGTCAAGACCTTCTTTAAATTCTTCATGGAGAATAATGATGCTCTAGCCCAAACTACTTAATAATGCACTACGTGAGGCCAGCCGACCGACAGAAAGCTCCATGCACAACAAAACAGACTGTCCAATCATCTCCAACTTCCAAAAAGGACCCAGCTATATAGACACTGTCAAAATCAGCCACGCCTCTTTCCTCTTCACCATTGGCATGCTACTTTATTCACAATTCATTTATCATACTTTTAAAAGATTATTATTTGCCTTCTATATTATTTTCCAAAAAAGAAATTTCCGTGGCTGGACTATTTGCAGATGGAAATAAATGTTACTGAGTCAGAAGTTAGTTTCATTAGTTTGCTAAGTTGTTGGACCAAAGCTATTATGAAGATCTTGTAAAATAAATTTAATGCATCTAATTTTGGATGGTACATGGATTGGTCTGAAGGATTTCTGGAAGAAGGTAGAAGATGGCTTTTCTGACTATTGAAAAATGCTTCCTTTACTTGGTTTGTTATTTCACCCATTTGTAAGAGAGTGAGAATCGAGCATTTTCTATTTGGGATGGCTGAAGCTGTGAAGTGATGAGTTTATCTCTTGCAAAGATGGAGGCCAGAATTTTCAATACCTCCCTTGGGAGTCATGTGGTGACACTGGCTATCTTGATTGCCTGTGCAGCTCTTTTCTGAGCAAATTTACTTTGCCTTTGAATGTGTCTTCCTCATCATACCTTTACTACTAGATGCACTTAATATTTCCTTTTGTGCCACTTCTGAAATTCTTGGAAAGTCTTGCAAAGTCTGCAGTTTTGGCTAGTACCGTATGTAACTTACAAACACTTTGCTAGTTCAGCAATTGAAGGGCTCAAAATCCTGATTAAAGAGCAAAACTTCCATAAAAACTATGGGGAAAAAAGTTAGCCAGTGAGGACTTTTTTCACTGTTGGAACAATTATATTTTAAATTACAAGTAATAAAATGTGCAATAATTAGGGTATATTGGCTTGGTTTAAGTAAATATTAAAAAAATGACAAATAATCTTTCTAAAAGCATGAAAATGAAGAAACAGTGAACAAATATTGGAGTGGCATTTACTTCATTATTAATAAGCATACCCTGTAACATATGTACCTTTGCTCAAAAAAGGCACATTTTTGTTTGCATATATCACACACACACAAAAACTACCAATGTTAAAGAAAATCAAAATGTCGATCAGTTAGTTTTTACTAACACATTATAAAATAAATGGAAATAAATATATAAATATATGTATATATATATATACATACATATATGCAGGTATGTACATATATACCCATATATACATAAACATGTACTTGTAATTACATATTTCTACCTATAGTTTAAGACATAAGAAGAAACATATTCTTCAAAACTACACTATTAGAACAGGTACAACAACAGCATATCTGAAGAGAAAAACTTTAAGATTATAGAACTCTGAACATTAGTCAAAGATTCAAGATGCCTTGTTAAGTCCAGTTAGGTATAAGATGCTCAGGTAATATTTTCAATATTCTGTGATATAGTTGATTTTTTTACTCTTGGTTTGCTATTTCACCATTTGTGAGAGAGTGAGAAGCAAGCTTTTCTATTTGGGATGGTTGAAGCTGTGAAGTAAGGAGTTTATCATGAGAAATAGATATAGATATAGACATAGATAAGCTGATCCCTTACTGTGATTAAGTAAATATATGTCCATAATTTTACTGGGGACTGAAGAGAAAGTGAAGGAGAAAGAAGTGAGATATTGTGTCTATCCTTGTTTTGCTCATGGAGCAGATATCTAACTGCAAGTTCTATAATTAGAAGTCTTCTCAAAACAAGAATATAAGAAGTGACAAGTATATTAAAAATACTAGATAGCAAACATGAATGTAATTAACAAAGTATAGATTGTATAGAGTGAATGTCCAATAATTTCTAACAAATTTCTACCATTAATTAAACAAATTCTTTTACAGAATTTGTGTCTGCTTTTTCATGCCTGCCTTATAATATGCAGGTAAGGTAGCTACTAATATTATCCACTTTGAAAATCTCAGAAGATGAGGACAAAACTTAATTGCCAAGGTAATTGTCATCCATAAGTGCTAGAGAAATTTGTTAGCCAAGGCCTCTCACCTACAAGTGTCATGCTTTACATAATCCCTACTGACCAATCAGCTGGGAAAAACTCTTGACATCTATTTGGGTCAGTTTAGATAGTGCTATTTTCCTTCACCAATTTTTAATAATGAATCCCTTTAGTCAAACACCCATTTCACATACATCCTTCTTCAAAGACTACAACTACAGCCATGTTAATGTGTACACACCCTTTCAGCTTTAGTAATTCACATATTTAACAATGGCTAAGATGAGAATGTTAAATGAATTGCCTGTACCTCTGAAACATTTGTTCAAAATGTGAAAAATATACTGGATTTCAAAATTAATAAAAAATGCAAGACAAAGAACTTCACACACTTTAAACTTTTTTAATTTGTTCTTTTTAGATATATGTGACAACAAATTACATTTTGACATGTTTATACAAACATGAAGTATAACTTATTCTACTTAGGATTCCATTCTTGCAGATGTATATGATGGTAGCATTTCACTGGTATTGTATTCATATATGAACATAGAAAAGCTGTGTCTGATTCATTCTATTGTCTTTCTTATTTCTATCTCCTCTCCCATTCCTTCATTCCCCTTTTTCTAATTCACTGAATTTCTAACTGACACACCTAAGAGCTATTCAGCATAAGAAAACTTTTGAAGAAATGCACACAAAAAAAGTATTTCTTGGTAGTTCCCATTAAAATATGGAGCACTGTGTATGAGAGTAAGTTGTTTTTAACATAAGCCAATATGCTTTTCATAGTTTGCTTGATTAAGCCCTAGTAATTTAGTGATACTAGAACATAATCAAATGAATAGGGAAACAGCATTTCCCATAGTCCACCACTGCTAGGCAATAAAATTCCAACTTTTTTTTCATGAGAAAAAAATATATCATCAAACATAAAAACCTGGGATAAAACCCACAATATGAAAGTTACTGCCTTAATGAAATATTAAAATTGCATCAGGAATACTCTTCTGGCATTAAAAATAAACAATAACATTTCTTCCTGGTTATGGTTCACTTCAATTCTTTAAAAATTAATTATTACCTCTTTAAATATTTGATTAAATTAGATTTCAGTGGGCTATCGCTACCCACAAAACACATGCTGTTGTGTATAAATTCTCATCTCGGTTTCTGATATGCTTTGTCATGTTATTTTATTCTGTGATGAATTCCTTGATGTGTTTTTGCTGTGGTAGTTTTAAAAGATGTATATAACTAAAGCTATCATTCTGAATAAAAATATTGTGCAGTGTTAAAAAGCATCATAAAAAGTGAAATGTGACAGGAGTAGTTCACTCTTTTCTATCACATATTGTTTCATTTTCTAACAAAGTCAATTGCAATTGCGCTTTTGAAAATGATCCTTAAAATATCATCTAATTGTAAGGCAGGATCCATTCAGTTCAGCTGCCCACAGCATATGCAGTTATACTGCCAATTCAAATATTTCGGGCAAATATTTTTAGATTTGTAATAAAAAAATGTTTTCAATGAAAATGAGCATGTCTTATCCTATGACTTACTTTTCCTAGATTCAGAGTGCACTGCCCAGTTCATCATCCTTTGTTTTAAAGGTGGCACATAGATGTAATCTTGTCATTAGCAGAAACACTGAATTTGCTGTCGTCATTTTTTTTTTCCAGAGGATTGTCTTAATTCATGCCGTGCTTAAATTTTCACAACTTCATCTGTTGTTATATTATTTCAAATGTCAATCAGTAAAAAGTAGCAATGATGCCTAAGATGATAGGTAGAGATAATAGATAATCCAGTCCATATATGTAAATTGAGCGCAAAGGAAAAGAGTTGGTAGGTTAGAATGAGAAATCAAGATATATGGGGACTTTTATTTAGGCAATGTCTTATTCAGGTCAGTATCTCACACATGAAGGTAAAAGATCTTTATGATCCCATGATAAATGACTCAATTTTCTTCAAATTAAACTCACAATGTCTCCCTTACAATGTTACAGGACCCTATTCTCAACCCTCCTCTCCATTCTAGTTCCTACCTCTAACTTCCTAGTTCTGCCAACAGCACCGTGATCTTTTCTATAAGTCAGCCTATAAATGTTAGACTTGTTTCCAACCATCAGTCAATCTAGTATCCCCCATATCCATTCTGTTGCTTAGCATAGCAGATCCCAAAGTGTTACTTATCCAACTACAATTCTGGGAAAATGACTGCAATCTGTTTTTTTGTGGAATAAGGAGAAATATGTAGCCACATTGGTGATCTTAGCTCTCTGGTCCTAGCTCTCTGGATCAGGTGTAGATACTCCAATCAAATCATACTTGTAGCAATGTCTTCTCAAGAATGTAAATAAACAGATAAAGAAATAGTTCCCATGATTAGTATGATCATTTTAACGAAATGTTGCCAGGTTTCTAAATGGAACTTAAAGAAGAGAAAGCCAGTCTTGTTAAAACTAAGAATAAAATAAAAGTACTCAGACAGAAGATATGTAAAATGATATAGCCCTAAAAAGATAAATAGGCCCATCTCAATCCCTATATTTTCAGTCCTGATTTCAGCACTAATAGAAACCCAAAGATGCATTCTGACCTTGGACTCCAATCATGGTTCTAAATCCCCCAACTTTCTTGATTGAGAAGGTTTATGTCTTTAGAAAGTACCTTTCCTCACGTTGTGTAAGTGCACTGTGAGGAATACTCTTTCTTTTCCCTTGCACCTAACATGTTCACTGTTACCATCTCACTTCAAAAATTTCTTTATATGCACTGTGCTTTTATTCAACAGTATTTAACTGAGTCATCACTAGGTGCTAGGCTTACCTCTAAACATAGAATAATAATGTTGGACAAACATTCAGTGCCTTATCTCTTGAAAGTGGAATTTAGTGAGATATTTATCAAGCACTTCATTCTATTAAATGATGATAGAATAAAGAATAGAGAAAAGGATTCCAAAGGAAAAGAACATTTTTTGTGTGATTATATAAATGAAAAAAAAATATTGACATAGAACCTGGATCAAGAAAGATCTCTATGAGAAAGGTCACTTCATTTAAGATCTGATGCTAAAGGAGGGATGGATTTATGGGGGGGGGGGGGGCTGGAGCAGGAGATTGGAAATGTTTTAAGGAAAACAAAGTGAATCTCAAACAATGTTTCTTAAGCCACAGAGTAATCTGGATGAAATGGGAATTAAAAACGGGCAAATAAGACTTGAACAAGAGAGCAAGCAGACACAATGCAAGATACGAAAGGAGGGATCCCATGGAGCATTTAAGAATTTGAATTTTATCCTAAAAATAATAAAATACAATAGAAGGAATTGGAAGAATTGAATAGGTGTCATATAATCAGTTTAGTTTTTTGAAAATATTTTTATAGCTTCATTGAGAAGGGATTAGTGAGGAACCGGACTGAATAATGTGGAAGAATTAATTGCCAAATGAAGTACTCCCAATCAGGCAATAATGCTAGTTATGACATGGGGCCTTGGAGCAGAAGTGGGGATGAAGAGGAATATAGAAGTTAAACCAACAGGGTGTGATTTTTATATAGAAGTAAGAAAATAGTTGGAATTGCAAATGACTCTGAGCTTTTTGGCCAGTGCAGCTAAATTAAGAGTGATAGCCCCTCCTGCAATATTTTTTTAATTTACATGGTTTGAAGAAATTTGTGGTAAAGGGAGAGGTGGAGGATGATACAGAAGTCAGCAATTATACACATTGAATTTAAAGTACCTTTGAATTTTGAGTCAGTACCTGGTTATCCCTCTCACAGGAGAGGTCTGCCTGGAAATAGAGATTGAGAAGCATCCACATACAGTCAATGAAATCACAGGGATGAGAAAACAAAGAGAATGAATGAAAAATAGGAGGACAAAGATGACTGAGACCAGACCAGGAAGGACTCTGAAAGTCCATGGCAGCGTGGATGAGGGTGAGCCTGAAAAGGATACTGAAAAAAATCTCTCAGAAAGAAACTGTGTCATCAGGAAAATAGAAGAGAGAACGAGTAGGAGTAGAGAACAGGGGTGGGAAGGGTGGGAAAGGGAGGCAAGAGTGAGGAGAGGGAAGGTGCTGGACAATGGAATTGACCTATTTAGCTTATGTTCATGTGCAAGTAGATCACACTGAATCCCACTCTTACGTATGATTGCAGTGCATCAATAAAAGAAGAAATTAAAAGAATGAAAGAACAAAAGAAGAATAAAGAACACACATGAGTGAGAAAAAGAAAGAGGGGAAGAGATGGAGAGAAAGAGGGAGAGAGAAACTGGGGCATAAAGTCAAAGCAAGAAGGTATTTCCAGAATAAGGAATGTAAAGAAAGAAGAAAACTTAAAAAATAATATTCACTGATTTGAGTGACTTTGAGATTATTGTTGACCTTACTGAGAACTTTTTTTTGAAGTAATTATGGCCTAGATGTTAAAGGGAGACTTAAAGTTACCAAAAACATAAGGTGAATGTAGAACATTAAAAAATAAATAAAAAGTCTAGCTGTGAAGAGAAAGGGGAGTTATATGAAGTTACTAGAAGAAAATAAATCTCACTCTCCTCCCATTATTCAATACACTTGGAGTTTGGCTTTTAAAGTACTTAGTACATGACCTTTTTAATATGGTCACTCAATTAAAATAGGTATAAGTGACTATTACAATAATTCTAAAATATTGTCTTTGCAAGTACTGCAACCAAAAGATTACATGACCCCATGTCTTGTTTCACCCCTTCCTTGAATTAATCTTGTCCCGGGGTCTTGTTCCACTTCCAGGTCTGTGTCTCCTTCACTGTCCTTCACTGAACTCTCAGGGTGTCATCATTCATGCCATTCTGTCCCTTCTCCCACGATGGCACTCTGGAACAAAGTGAGACTACTCCTATGAATACTTAACATAATGCCATGTATTTAATAAGCACTCAAGGAAATTTGCTAAATCTAATTGCCTAATTACATAGGCAAAAAAAATGAATGCATTATTAATTTTCACACATCACCTGGAAAGTATTCTCAGTTAAAGGTGGTGAAGGTGGTGTAGGTGCTAGAAATCAATAACATTTCTGAGGAGCTAATGTTAATGGATGAGCTGGTTATCTAAAAAGTTTCTGTCTGTCTCATCTGCAAGTATAAGGAATGGATGTTACTGATAATTGATTATGAAACACAAGAACACAGTTATGTCAAATAGTAAATCATTTATTCTAAGAATACAAAGGTGTGGAATTCCAAGACTGGTGGGTGGGGTGGGGGTTAGTGGGGGTGCGGGGGCAGATGTTTGGACCAGAAATATGAATGTAGTCTGGATTCAGCACTAGAGGCACCAGCCAGGGGAGGTAATGGATCTTCTTTCTTGACTCAGTGGTTCCTAGTCACTCACTTACTACTTGCAAGTCTGTGTGTCAGTTCCTCATAGCATTCTTATTTACTTTATTCATTGGCCAGTGTTTAGTGTGTGTTCTGTCCTCGACCTCAGACCTTCTTGAACTGAGTTGTTTTTTTATCCCTAGCACCCTTATAAATATTTATTGCTTGTGACCCAATCAGTGTCTCTGTTGTGACTTTTACATTTTAGAACCCATGAACACTTCCATCTTTCTTTCCATACTTGATCATTTATAGACCATAGAAAAAGAATCTAATTGATCCAGTTAATCATTTTGAGCCAGAGTACAAATGTAAGATCTCTGCCTTTCCATTAATCAATTGTCCATGGACCACATGGCAAAATCATTCTTATTTACTAGAACATCTGGACATGACAGCTTTATTTAGAAATATCTGTGCACTTGGCAGGTAATGTAGTCAATATTAAGATCAGGTAAAATGCTGGAGATGTACTTGTTGATAATACTATGAACTTGTGACTTGTATTCAATTCCTGGGCTGTATGTCAGAATCACTTGGTGAGCATTTTAAGAATACAAATTATCAGGCCTGAGTTTGAACATTCTATATTTTTAATCTATTGGTTCAGTTCAATAATACTATCTTCAGATCTGTCACTCCAATCAATAGAAGTAACTAAATTAGTTATTTCTTTTGTATAGGTTCTGTTTAGATATATATGACAGTAGAATTCATTTTGTTATAACTATAAAAGCATGGAATATATCTTATTCTAGTTAGGATCCCATTCTTATGCATGTACATGATGATGTATTCATTTAAGTAAATAGGAAATGTTTTTTTTTTTCAGATTCATCCTGCTGTCTTTCCTTTTCCTATCCCCTTCCCTTCCCTTCATGCCCTTTTGTCTAATCTATTCTTCCCCTCTTTTCCCTTACTGTGAGTTAGCTTCCACAAACCAGCAAATACATTCAACTTTTGGTTTGGGGAGACCAGCTTATTTCACTTAGCACAATAGTCTGCAGGTTCATCCATTTACTTGCAAATGTCATAAAGTCATTCTTCTTTATGGCTAAGTAATACTCCATTGTGTGTCTATACCACAATTCCCCAATTTCTCTATCCATTCATCTGCTAAAGGAAATCTAGGTTGGTTGCATAATAAAAAAAATAAAAATAAAAAATAAAAATAAAATGTTCAGCTATTGAGTTTTGAACTGCTGTAAACAGTGATGTGGCTGTATTACCTCCCATCCCCCAGAATTCCCTTCATCTACTCTATTGATTTTTCTTTAATTCTGATTAAATTATCCCCTGTACAGGTTTTTCTCTCCTCCTCCTGCTCCTCCTCCTCTTTCCCTTCCTTTCTTTCTTCTTTCCTTCTTCCTTCTTCTTAGTCTCTCTCTCTCTCTCTCTTATTTTGTTTTAATACAAGGTATTTAACCCAGGGGTGCTTGACCACTAAGCCACATCTCCAGCCATTATATATTTTAAGGTGATTTTAAATCTTTTGGATATAAACCAAGAAATTAATTAATTATTTCTTATGACATAGAAATTTGTCATGATACAATGTCAGGTTCATTAAATATATTTTCTAATTGAAAAAATGTGAATCAAGAAAAAAAATTTAAGAACAAATGTGGTAAACTGAATAAAATTATCAGGACAAAAAAAGTTGTTTCAATAATTATATGTGGGAGTTGGGGTTGTGGCTCAGTGGTAAAGTGTGCACCTTGCACGCGAGTTCCTGGGTTTGATCCTCAGTACCACATAAAAATAAAGAAATAAAATTAAGGTATTGTGTCAATTACCATTAAAAATAAATTTTAAAAAATAATTATATGTGAATCTAGTACATTCAAAATATCAAAATAATTTATTTAGTTTTCTTTTGCTTCAGAAGAGCCTCCATGTGCATCTCAAAGTTCTCCCCTTCTAGATGTTGCAGAAATCTCAATCCACAAAGTAGCTCATAAAACCAGAATAACTAAAGATTCAACAGACAGTTTGTATCAATGATGATGCATTCCAAATTTTTGCAGATTCTGAATTGCTATTTCTTGTAATGTTTTACTTTTTTATTAATAACATAGTTCCAATTGAATATCTTATATCATGTAACATAGGAGAAGTAATAAATTATAATTTATTGCATTTACATGGAGATCATCCCATAGACATTGTCTTATTAATATTCAAAATTGTCCTCAAAAGTAGGTATAGAGCATTGTGCTGAACTGTGGTAGAATTGCAAAGAAGACATGCACTCCAGCTGCCTTTGCTCCTCCGTTTGAACTTGACTGGAAAAGGGCATTAGAAAGAAAAGCTAACAGCTGAAATTGAACATGACAGAATTTTTAATATTTATTTTTTAGTTCTCGGCGGACACAATATCTTTGTTTGTATGTGGTGCTGAGGATCGAACCCGGGCCGCACGTATGCCAGGTGAGCGCGCTACCACTTGAGCCACATCCCCAGCCTCCAATATACCATATTTTCTTAATCTGTTCATCTGTTGAAAGGAATCTAGATTGCTTCCATAGCTTGGTTATTGTAAATAGGGCTGCTATAAAAATATATGTGGATGCATGCCCTAAGTATGCTGCTTTTAGATCTTTTGGATGTGTACCAAGGAATGGGCTAGCTAGGTCATATGGTGGGTTCCCTTTCTAGTTTGTGAGGTATCTCCATAGTGCCTTCCAGAGCATTTCCACTAATTTGTAGTTCCACCAAGAATGAATGAGTGTACCTTTCTCTCCACATTCTTGACAACACTAATATATGTATTCTTGATAACTGTCATTCTCATTGGAGTAAGATGATATCTCAGTGTGGCTTTTATTTGCATCTACCTAATTGCTAGGGATGTTGATTATTTTTTTCATATATTTGTTAGCCATTTGTATTTCTTCTTTTGAGAAGTGTCTTTTTATTTCTCTTTCCTATATATTAATTGGGTTTGTTTGTAGGGTTTTCGATGCTGTTTTGGGGGTTCATTTTATATTCTGTATATTAATGTCCTCTTTGAGGAGCAGGTGACAAAACATTTTTTCCACCAGGCTCTCACTTTATGTTCTGTTTTTCTTCATTATACAGAAGCCTTTTGACTTGATGATATTCCATTTAATGTTTTTTGGTTTTATTTCTTGTGCTTTAAGGATCTTGTTAGGAATTTGACTTTTTTATACTCCAATAATGAATGCACTGAAAAAGAAATTAGGAAATCTGTCCCATTCACAATAACTTTAAAAAAAAACACCTGGGAATTAATCTAACAAAGAAGGTGAAGGACCTCTACAGTGAAAATTATAGAACACCAAAAAAGAAATTAAAGAAAACCTTTGAAAATGGAAGACCCCTCATGTTCTTGGACGGGAAGAATTAATATTGTCAACATGGCCATACTACCAAAAGAGTTATACAGAATCAGTGCAATTCCCATCAAAATAATAATGAAATTTTTCACAGAACTAGAAAAATAAATACTAAAATTCATCTGAGAAATAAGAGATCCAGAATAGCTAAAGCAAATCTGAGCAAGAATGATACTCAAGGTATCACAATACCAGACCTGAAATTATGCCACAGGGCTTTACTAATGAAAACAGCATGTACCAGCACCAAAACAGATATGAAGACCAATGGAATAAAATAGAAGGCACAGAGACAAATCCATGGAAATAGTTATCTGATACTAAACAAAGGTGCCAAAAATATACTTTGAAGAAAAGTTGGTCTTTTTTTAAATGGTGTTAGAGAAGCTAGATATCCATGTGTAGAAGAATGAAACTGGACCCCTATCTCTTACTCTGAACAAAAGTCACCTCAAAGTGGAGCAAGACTTAGGAAGTAGACCTGAAATTCTTCAACTTCTAGGAGAACATGGAGGTCTAACACTCCATGTATTGGTACAGGAAACAACTTCCTTAGTAAACACAAATTTTTAATTAATTTTTACAAGTAAGTCAACAGTTTTAGGAAGCTAAAATTTGATATTATTATTTTAAAAGCTCAGAATTAGCAATTGGAATGTCCTAGTTTCAATCTGTGTTCTGTACAGCATCTAAGTTTTAGTTCTTTTCTTTGTACTACACTACATTCCCATTTGGCTATTATGATTTCTAAAACCTTCTTTGAAAATATTCTTTACATGAAAATTCATTTGATTGGATCGCTTCTTTAAATGTAGTTGTCATAATAAATCAGTGTTTCAGCACTTCTTATATTTCAGTTTCTTTCAATAATGAATGTTGAGAAGAAAGGAAGGGACTGTGAAAAGATACACTTAGAAAACATTTATTGGTCAAGAAAATTATCTGAAATTTGGCAAAAATTCACATAAATCTCTAAGAGATAGAAAGATAGTGTCCATGATTTTGTGATTAAAATAATCCTTCGATCCTATTCCATGCAGGGAATTCACATAACCATAAAGGAATGATTCGAGGGTTCTGCATGGTAACAGATCTGAGACTTTGTGTAATTGGTTAAAATCATAAGAAAATGACATGAAAAAATACGAGGAAGTGCCTCTCTGTCACACAGCAGTTCTGGAAGGGCTCCTAGAATGAGGGAAATGGTTCCATTAGTAATGATGTTTACAAATCAGTTATGACTTGAATACATTCAAGAAACCTAAGGATGAGGCTGAGAAGTTGAAGCAGATATGTTACAAGCTGCTGACTGACGCATAGTTCATTCAAAGTTATGCAGAGGGAAATTTCCTTGCAAAGATCTGTTTTTACCATGTATCCTGAGATCCATTTATAAAGAAATAAAGGGTCATAAAAAAATGTATGGATACAGTCTTAGACTCCTTATAGATTATTGAGCATCAATTAGCATTACAGTGTATACAGATCCTGGTTGCTCAGCATTCACTAAAGTAGACTAATTTTTTTCTTTCTCTACATTCCAAGGAACCTACTTTCTAGGTAAAATTATATATAAGGTAATTTTCTTTCATAAAAAGGAACAGTGTTTAGAATACTTGTGTCCTCCATTACAGTTTAAATAAGGGGAAAAGACACAGAAGGCTGATGAATACTAGGAGAAGATCTTTTTAATTTTATGATTAGGTCTAATTTAAGAACATTTAAAAATCTGGTATATTGGGAAGATCTGTGACAAAAACATGTGAACACATAAAAATAACCATGAGCATAACTGATTTAGAAGATAAAGTAAAACATGGCCTTTCAAAATCAAGTCAATGAAAATATTAATAACTGAAGTGGGTATACATACACAAGCCAGCCATTTTATAGATCTAGAATCACTCTTTTAAAAAATCTCAGGTAGAAAATCAATGTTATTTCTAAAGCTCCATCTTGAAAATGCCTGCATCTCTATTGTCTAATGGATAACAGGTACTCAATGAAAACATCTGGAAAATTGAGCAAAAAAATTTCAAAGCTGACATAGATGCAGTCATTGGTTTTATGAGCTTAATATATAAAATAATGTATCTGAATATTAGATCTGAACATCTGTGATATTTTATTTGATACAAATGAGTGAAAATCACCTAGTAATAATCTCTTGTGCCTTTTGGTATTTTTGGATGATCATCTAAAAATATCAGCATATACCTTCTTGTCTCAGAGAGTGTGAGTCAATAACTCTGGGATGCAATTAGAACATCAGTACTTTCAAAGGCTACTCAAGCTACTGGGCACCAGGGATGGAGAACCACTGGAATCAGACTCAGCTGCTCATGCTATTGATCAGAAGTTATGAGCCTTTCTTATAAGCAGTAGATAGTCATTGTCAAGCATTTATTCCTGCAGAATCCCATAGGAAGAAAACCTTCTATAACAGTTATTCTACTACATTGGTGGGCATATTTGCTAAGGCAGACTTAATAAAGATGCTTTATCCAAGTCCACTTATTTATTTGGCAAATATATACTGAGCATGTGTTAGGTGTAGAGAGTGTTCTAGTACTGAGAATATGGTGAAGAGCCTGGTAGTCAAGACCACAGCTATAATAGACAAGGACCATCTCTATTCATGCCAAGGTACTAAAGTATAATTTAAGGGTCTTCTAAAAACAGCAACAACAAATCAGTGTATAATGGGAATATATAACTAGAGCTTGAATTAGGGCCCCAGGACAAGATCTTGGGAAGACCTGAAATTAGAGGCATTGGGTAGAGAGGATATTCCAGGCATGGGGACTTTATATGCAGAAATATTAGAACTGGAAAGGAGCTTTTTGAGATTGAGGAAAGAGCAAAGGTGACTGTGGTTGGAGAATAAAAAGAAAATGGTTTTAGCTAAAGCTGGTGAGGTAGGTTCTGTGAGATCATGAAAATGGAGCTCTATTGTAGTTAAAAGATTTAACCTTCTGAACAATTTTCAATTCTGTCCAATTTTTCTAATCTCTTCATTCAACTCATTTTACCCTCTATCACCAGCCCTAATGAAAGACAGTACGTATCTCTCCTAATTACCCTATTTATCCTTTTACTGAAATGAGCATAATCCTTTAATAGTAAATAAAATTCAATAATGTCATGCTACTGCTTAAATCCTTAAAATAATTTCTCATTGAACAGGAAAATGTCCCTAGCACTTACCACTTGTCATGGGCTCTAATCATCTGACCCCTGCTCTCTTTTTCTCTCTCTGATAGATCATCATGTCATTGCTGTTACTCTTCCACCTTGCGGCAGCCATGTTGAATTGCTTTCATTTGTTTCAATTTGCTAAACTCACTCACAAAGGTGTCTCCTCTGCCTGCTTGTCATGTGTAACTTAAACCTGATCATCTTAAAATTTAGACATGTCTTTGTTTTTATTTTTTTTAACTTTTATTCTACTTTTTCTCTCAAGCAACATGTATCTTAAGCCCCTACCACAGAATTATTAAGTTTACCTTAAGAAAAGATGAACACTCTAGAGATCCTCTAATTACAATGTATGGGTTGGTCACATTAGTGTAATTTCTCAAAATAATTTGCATCACGAAACCATAGTTTTAAACTGCAGATGGGTTACTCTCTATATAATAATAAAGTTAATAAAACTGAAAAGTAGTTTGTGACATTGTTTTTCAAATAATGAAGGACTCTTTTTCTGAGCTTCAGAAAAAAATCAGAAACTGATGGGTAAGAAGCAGACACCCTTCACACAGCTCTGTGAGCAGTGAAGTAGTCATTTACCACTTGCAACACTTAGCCACTTCCACAACTCACTCTGACAAATCTTACCACAAAACCACATGCTCCTCCAAGTGCTTGACAGAGGTTCAACTTGAAAAGGTTTCCTTCAATGTAGATTTTCTTTACATTTCCAGCTAGTGATAAAAGTAAAGCCTGTCACAGCCTGTGTGGGCCTGGCACTCAAGACACTTTGGAACCCAAATAAAGGCTGAGGGGAGACATGGAAAATTAAAAAAAAATTAAAAAATAATCAGGAGCCAGAAATTAGGACAATCCATACAAGCTGTTCCCTGTGGGGGGAACTAAATGACCCTTTAGGTGGTATTCTTTCCAAGGGGATAATCTAGTAGGCGCAGCCAAATGACAATGTTTGCTAAATAATAGCAGGGCTTAACATGTTAGGTGTGCCATGTCCCACGTTTTGAGGTGGTTATTGTAGGGGAGGCTGAAGCATATTCCTGGTAAGCAGTTGATCTGTAGAAAGAAATGAGTCAGAAAAAAAGGCCAAGTTACTCTTTGAAAGGTGCCTGGACCAGTTAAGGAATGTGATGTTCAAAACGATGCTTCATTTCCAGAGGGAAGATTGGTGGACTATAATTGAAAAACAGGGAGGATGCAGACATCAAGAATGTGTGGCCTTAGATGTTGAAGAATGATTCAGGTGAACATAAGCTCTCTTGGCTGATTGGGTGTCCTGAATTCGACACAGATACAACTACCACGCTTAGGGCTGAAAGGTCCACTCCAGTTGGTGATAGAAATGAAGCTGCATTCACCTCCCAGGCTGGCTGAGCACTGTGGCTCAGCTCTTGGAAAAATCAAAGACTGTTGCCGCAAGGACTTTGGCAGCTGTTAAAGCCAATCATGGAAGTAATTATGGGACAAGGAGAGTTGACTTGATCAATTATCCTCATGTGTATCTCATTCCTTTCTGAGCTGGGCTCTTGGGTAATTATGATTTTGCTACCCTGTTGCACCCTCCTGGCAGCCCAGTGCTCACACCCAAGCCAGTACCCTACTACAGCTTTTAATGCTTTGCATTCATCTTTCTTCCAAATGAAATATATGCATTCAACAGAGACCTCTCTGCCACGTTTTTAAAGCCATAACACTGAATAATGAAGTTCCTCTAGCAAGGATTAGAGAAAGAAAGGCTAGATAATAGCACAGTTCCTGTAATAAGATTGGCTGGATGTGCATCTGTGGGATCATGTTCAGCACCAGGTGGCCTCGACTTCCCTATAGGTAAAAATGGGAGCAATAATAACATCACTAACTTCACTGGGTCATGAAGATTGAAGGAGAGACCACAGGCAACATAACAGCATTGAACAGCAGTGTTCAATATAAAGTAGCCTTTTTTTTTTGTTGGTGCTGGGGATTGAACCTAGGGCCATGTGTATGCAAAACAAGTATTCTACCAAGTGAGCTATGTCCCCAGCCCCTAAAGTAGCTTTGAAAGGCATCTTAGCAATTACTGCTTCTCAGCATTCCTCAGGCATCATGGAATTTTAACAGCTACTTATCCAATGTGGGACGAGAGATCAGACCTAAGAGAAGTAAACACATCTTGAATACCCCAAACCATATAACTCTATCTTTGAACTGCCTATTATGTGACAAGGAGTTAAAACTTCTGAAATCTTGAGTGTCCAACCACCTATAATTACATTTCTTACCGAATACTTATTTACTCTTCAGAGCGAAGCCTCCAATAATGACCTGAAGATAACACAGTCCCTGCTGAAACCTCACTGAATTCATATTGTTGTCTCCCACATTCCTTATGGTTTTACAGTACTAAAATTTATGATTTCCTCTTTTATTTTTTTTTCTTCCTTTTTCCCTTTTGGTGTTCGGGATGGAGCCAGGGATGCTTTACCACGCTCGAGCTATATTTCCAGACATTTTTATTGTGAGACAGGGTCTCACTACATTGCTGAGTCTGGCCTCGAATGTTCGACCCCCTGTCTCAGTCTCTCCAGTACCTGGGATGCCACAGTGCATGACAAAATGCTCAGCTTGATTTATTTTTTAAAGTAACAATTATATGATTTTTGTTTACTTGATTTGGGTAACACTACTCCCTCTCTTCTGCCTTCCTCCCACTCTCCCCTCTTCATGTATTAAATGAAGTTTTCTCTCTGTGTATTATGAATGCACATCAGTTAGTTCACTAAAGTGTTCATGACAAAAGGCAAATGCTTTTTTTATAATTAGACTTAAATAAAACCAAGTAGTCAATGAATAAAATAAAAACACATTTAAATCGTTTTTTCTAAGTTATAAACACAATGAGATCTGAAATAATTATTGTTAAATAAATTACATATTTTATTGCAGACTGTCCTATTTTTGTAGTGATGTAATGTGCAACAGAATTTCATTTTGTTGGACAAAGATTCTGAAAAGCAATCTAACTTCTACTATTTACTGTGTGATGCTAGGCAAACCACTTGGGTTCTCTGTGTCTTATTTACATTATGAGTCATATGAGGATAATAAAATTACTTTGCTTCTACAGTTATTTTGAATGTTTTAAGATCCATCCTGTTATTGACTTCTAGTTTCTTACCACTGTGGTTGAAAGCGATACTTGGTATTATATCCATCTTAAATTGGTTGAGACTTGATTGGTGACTTCATATGACTATGCTACAGAATCTTCTGTGAGCAGTTGAGAAGAACATGGCTGCTACTGGGGTTAGATGGACATTATCGACATTATCGGGTTACTTTGAAAATGCATTGAATTAATTTTAACAAATTGCTCAGAAAGGGTCTTACAAAAAGCAAGAACTTTATGTTTCCTTACTAATTCAAAATTACAATAATTACACACAGAAGTAAATTCCAGTAAGGTAAGCCTCATCCAGTACAAAGAGACAGGCTTTTAAAATTCTCATTTAAGTCTTCCAAGGTGTCTGATTTAAAAAAATATATAATCAGGAGATAATTGTATGTGTGCATGCATGTGCACATGTGTGTGTGTTTATGTGTGTCTATCTTGGCTCCTTCTTTAATATAGCAGTGCTAGTTCACACTCCATTTAGCTAAATAAAAGATGTTTACACTTCCTTTAAGGCTGTTGCTCTTCCAGTCCCTCTGGCAGCAGATGTAAGAGAATAACATCCTGTTTTGCATGGCCAAAGGTTCCTGGGCTACAAGGATGTTGTGCTAAATGTACTTCAAGAAATAAATGGTAGCCTGCTGTCACAAAGGCTGTGTGGTGTTTGAGAGAAGTTTAGTCGTCCCCTTTCGATTTTCCACATAGCTACCTATTATTCTGAGACATTCTTGGATTTCTAGAGTTAGCCAAGCAGCTTCAGGAACTGGCAACTTTCATAAGGCTCAACTGACTGTTTTTGTTCCCGTTACCAACAACTCCAGTGAATACCTAGGGTTTTGGTGACAAGTGGAATAATTGATTTCTGTATTTAAAGTGGAAGCCGCATTGGACATTTTAATGTATATGTATTTTGTAATTTCACAGAAGGAATATCTAGGAGGGTTCAACAAAAATTAAAGACTCTCTATGTGACTGACCACAACCTTTTTCCATTTCTCAGTGATTTGGTGTTAGGCACAAGCAGCATTTCTTTTATTTTTATTAAGGATATTGAAGTAATATGATTTCTCTGGGCTAACCCAAATTCCTTCAAACAATTTTAGAAAGGAGAGACAGGGAAAGGGCAGTTAGTTCTCTTCACAACAATCATCTATTAAAACCATCCCTAAACTCAGTGGTTTATGACAAATATTTAACTTGTCAGTCATAATCCACAGGTCTTCAAAGTTGGGCTGATCTTGCCTAAGCTTAGTTTGATTTGACTCCAAGATGTGGATTTGGTTCAGATCTGCTGCACATGTCTCTGATGTTCTTTGGGTCAACAGCAATATCTATTTAAGGCATGTTCTTCTCAAACTAAAAAAGCAGCAGCATAAAGCATGGGCTCAATAATGCAAGCACATCTCAAGCTTCCCTCCATGCCCTCCTCTTACATCCAGCTACTAGAAATCAGCCAAGGAGTGGGAAAGTACATTCTCCCCACCATGAGACCATGGAACTAACTTGGGGACAGAAGAGAAAGCTGGTGAAGAGCAGGGAGTGAATATTTGCTGGAAATAATCTGAATGATTTATGAACAAACCAGTGGATAACCAAATTCATTTCTAAAGTAAGAAGTACCAGGATGACTGATCTCTAGGTCTCAGTAATAATTAGACTTAGCTTTAAGAAGTATAAAGACATGTGCTCAGCACTCTTTAGATGTTCAGACACAAGATAGGAGTATCACCTCTCCATAATTCCCTCCTTGTCTCTCTATGAATGCTGCACATGAAGAACAGGAAGAAGTTGAAACAAGCATAGATACACAGAGACATATGTGCACTGGAGGGCAGGGAATCAGAACTTGGATTTATCATGCTAAATGATGTAAACATCAACAAGGAGCACAAGTAGAGTGACCCCCTGGTCTACTTGGTGGAAAGCCTGTAACAGCAAGGGTCATGAGCAGTCACAGCTCCTTCCAGGCACACTGTGTTCTGGGCCCCATGTGGGCTCATGACCATGAAAAAGCAGAGGCCAGGAAGAAGGAAAGAGTCTCTGAACCAACTTATGGAAATTAAGGGGGAGAAAGGTAGAGAGAATCTCCGTATTCTAGAAGTCAACTCATCTCTCTTTGATTAAGGAAAGCAGCTCATATCCCTTTATCCTGATGAGCCAAGGAACCACAGAACCTAATAGTCTTTATTGGTTTTGATTTTTAACACCTTCAATTTAGTATGTCATATTATGTAGATTTTAATATCATCTACTCTATACATGAACATTTACGTACGACACCAAGGTTCAGAGACTCAGATATCCTGAGTTCAAATTTTAGCCCTCCCATAACCGCTCATATATTACACCCATCTTGCAAGTAAAAATAAAATAATAACAATGTTAGCTTATTGAGTTGTTGGAATAACTCAATTATGTAAAGCAAAGGAAAATAATGCTAAATTAAGTACATATACACAATTTATATTAAGGTTCTCAGACACATTAAGTCTAACGTGAATATTCAAGAGGGAGATGAATTATGTGAAAAAGAAGAAATTTGGATTCACACAGATGTGCATTTGAATTCATACCAGTTATGTAATACTGCACAAGTTACTTAATCTCTTAAAATATAGATGCATATAGAAAATCCATTTTACAAAATGTGGACAGTCCTTGAACATAATGCTAGGTTTTCTCATGTCATTTGTGAACAGGATTATTAGTGAATTTGTTTTTTGATGATGTAATTATAATATATAGAGCATGTGTTTTAATTAGTAGATACCATATTTCAATTTCTTAATAACAGTCCTCTGGCAGCTTAAACAGAACCCCCATAGGGGGCATACACAGCAATGAGGAAGTGTGAAAAACAGTGATTAAACATCCCTACTTTGAATATTATCATCACAGATGCATTTCTGGTTAAGATCATTCTTATCTAACTTAGATAAAGTATCAGTCATATAATTTTCTCCTCTAGGTCCTACGTCAATGAAAAAGACATTTATTTGTGCAACTTGCTCTTTTTCGTACTCTCCTGACCCTTGTGCCTAAATAGAAAATGTAATAATAGAGGGAAAAAAAACACACATTTTGTTTTTTAATGGAAGTGAATCCATCTTTTGTCTGGATTTAATCCCTGTGAACTCTTGGATGATCACCTGCTTTTTCTTTCTCCTGGCAGGTAATCATGCTCTGGACTTGTCCATTGGGTTTTTGCCAGGAAGCCATTTCTCCATGTCCTCTAACTGTCTCTTTGCTCTGAGCAGTGGCTCTGTTCTTCACTGAGTGCTTGTGATGGCAGTCCTCATGGGGACACTTTCTTGTTAAAGAGTCAGGGGCTTTGGCCTGAAGGCTGTAGTCCAGGGGATGTTTTTAAGGAGGTATTTGATAGGACAACCAATAATTGCCTCGAGTGCAGTAGAACTGTATAGTTTTATGTTGTCTTAGGATTGAAACATCACCAATGCTGCATTTGAAGCAGACTGGGGCCTTGAAGAAGACGGGGGCCTTTTTTAGTACTTATTCTGTAAGGTAGAAAGAAAAACTGCTAAAGGGGGAAAAGAAATTAAGCTAAGGGGGATGGAAATAGAAAAGATACTGGAATGAATCGGACGTAACTTTCACATATGAATATAGGACCAGCAAATCTCCACATTATGTACAACTGCAAAAATGGGTTCCTAATTAGAATAAGTTTTACTCTATGAATGTATAATATGGCACAATACACTCTACTTTCATGTATCTAAAAAGAGTTAAAAAAGAATTAAAGTTTTTTTTTTTTTTTTTAAAGTTTGTATGTAAGTCACAGTAAAATAATCCTGGGAGGATTACAGGTGAATCTTGCAAGATTACAGATGATTTGCACTCTTACAATGGCTTTGTAATTTAACTATCATATTTGGACCTACTCAAAGGTGATATGTAATATGGATAAGGTATATCTTTAGTGTTCAGTAATCACATTTATTATCAGATAATGCACATTATTTGTGTTTTGCATTTTGAAAAGGCATACAAAGTACTGAGTAAAAGAATTCATCAGAAGTGTTGACAAGATTTTTAATTCCTTCTGTTTCCCCTGATATTTTTCTTAAATAGAATATGTAAGCAATGCAACCCATACGTAAAACACATCTCAGTTTATGTTTATTCTGCTTTTTATTGCACATTTGAAAATTAATAATTCAATGTTCTAATATTAGCTGTCATCTTAGCTGTGATAAAATTAATAATTCATCAAAATGATATCAAACAAATGGTGCCTTTTTTGTTCTGGATGAGAAATAGTCCTTTCAGCTTTGAGAAACTACAATTGGTGAATTTATTTCTTTTATTTTGGGTCAAATAATATTTAATCATTTAAGCTATAATTTTAATGTTTTCATTTTAAATATAGAAATTTGCATATATCACAATTGATGCTAAGAAAACAACTTTCCTCATGTTGCAGAAGGTTGTTTCTACCCTTTTTTGTATCTTGGCAGATCAGTGTTCTTCAGAAAACCCACAAGAAAAGAGTCATGTTTTGGAAAAGTTGAATATAAATGAAATGATTTCTTTTTTGGTTCTGGATGAAGCACTCTTTGCCTTTTACAGGCTCAAGTTCACTGTATAAAATAAGAGTGATGGGTGCAATAGTCAGAGGCTCTGAACATTTTTTTTTCTGAGTAATAATATATTTTCCTTGAATCTATTTGCATGTATTTTAAGTTAAAATAATATGATCTTAAAGTGAAGGATTTATATTGACTTTAAGACTATGATCTTAAAACACATGCTTTCAATAGTTTTTAATTTATTTAAGGACAGAAGTTTGTGTCTTTCTACTTTATAGTTATTGCATTGGACTTCCCAGGATTGCAGTTGGAGTGACAGGGAAGCAGGTTTTTAAAGCTGGCTTGTTCAATTCCCACATTTGTTCTTGGAGTCCGTAGTGACACTGCACAAAAACAACACAGCTTGTGTGAAGACCTGAGCTCTCATCTCCACTCAGCCTGATTTTATTGGCTACCTTTGTAAAATAGGGGATTTATAATATACCAAGAGCTGTTCAAGGTCCCACCATTAAAATTCTATATTCTGACTCATGCAAATCTTACTGAATCTTGATGTAACATATTTATGTATGGTAAGGAACAATATTGTGTGCCCTGGGCAAATGTGAATGAAGTGTTACTACTTGCCTTTCCCCCTGATTTGACCCTGTTTATATTTGTTTCAGTGCTAACTTGCCCAGCATCACTGTGGCTTGGAGCCATCAGGGTGATTGTTAAAAGTGGAACACCAGCCCAGTTTTTAGAGAGTCTGATTCAACGAAATGAACGTAGAGCTCAGAATTCACATTTTAAGCACACAGAATTGTTACAAGTGGTCCCCACATGGTAACCATCTATCCTGGCCTCACTAGAGAGTCCCAGCTGTGCTTCTAATATTAATAGGAAACAGGGCATTAAGAGTACCCTCTTTAACTCTTAAAAGTATTTTGATTTAGATGATAATAAAAGGGACGTCCTACCCACAAACCACACTTCAAGGAGCACACAGGCATTGCCTCTCAGTGGAGTGTGACTCCGGAGTTGGAAAGCAGCAGGTCGATGTGTACTGGATCAGGCTCTTAATGACAGAGTCCTGCATCCTGAATGGTGGTCCTTCTTCCCCTCTTCTCCACTTCTCCTGGCCACTTCACCCTGAAGTTCCATGAGTTCCTTCTTTTTTCTTCATGCAATCAAATCTTATTAATTTGTGCTTGGATTATTCACATAAGTTACTAGCACTCACACTAAAGTACAATTTTTCAGTGAGCCTACAAACCTATAAGAATTTGTTTATATACTTCAAAGGGAATCAGCTATGTGCAAAAAGACTCTGATGAATCTGTCAATGGGAACAAAACAAAAGAGGATACATTAAAAACAGAGAAATTTACATTCTTCCATCTTTTCCTCCCACTTTTCACAAATTAAGTAGGTGTTTTCACAGCGAGGAGAAGCAGTCCTAAAAGTTTTCCCTCCTGATTGAATAGAACACATGTCATTTATCACAAGATTTTATTTGAGGATTATTTTTCATCACATATTGAGTTCCTACTCTATGCAGGTTTTGATGTCCCCTCAAAACCCCATGTTAAATTTTAATCACTGCTGTGACAATATTAAGAGATGGGGGGGGGACTTTCAGAGGTGATTAGGCCATGAAGGTTTTATACTCATGACTGGATGAAGGCTTTTTTCATGGCAGTGTGTTAGTTATCACTCGAGTGGGTCCTGATTCAACATAAGTTTGGCCAGATTGCTTCTCACTGTCTCAAGTGTGCTCACTTGCCTCCTGCCCGACTGTGCTCTTCCGTTTTTCCATATATATCATGCAATACAAAAGCCTTTGCTAGATTCCAGGACCCTGCCTTTAGACCTCCCAGCCTCTGGAACTGTGAGCCAATACAACCTCCATTGTGTATAAAATACCCAGTCTACAGTACTCTGTTAAAACAACAGGAAATGAACCAAGACAGAAGGTAATGTGTTAAAAGTGCTATGAAGACAAAGAAAACAGTGTCTATTTTCTTGAAAGGACACAATTTGGTATAAGAAGTAGACATAAAATAATTGTTTAGTTGGAGTCATATGCAAAACTCTGGGAATATACAAAATGTTTAACTCATTCCATTTTCACTCTAAAAAATTCTAACTTTATCTTTTTTTCTTGGATATCTAGGTAATAGATCATTTTGTCTGGGAATTGATTAGAACAAATTCTAGTTGAAGACAATAGTGGTATATTACAGAAGTGAAATTTTCATGAAGGTTTCATTCAACTTTAACATTTGTTGAAGAACGTCATATGTGCAGATTACACTGTTTGGTGCTGGAGGTAATAGCAACGTCACACACATAATGCTTCCTGCCCTCAAAAAGCCGAAGACATTGTATGTAATATGGAAAGTAGAAGGTTGTACGTGTAAAAAGAACAATCTAGTTAGCACAATGTGAGATTTCAGGCAGATACATACCCTATAGGCTAGAAATAAATGTGAACTTGTAGAATATTAAAGGTATATTTTGGCTTAGACTTTAAAAATAAAATCTCATGGATTTCTCTGAATATATTTTCCTGTCATAATTTTTAAACCAAATTATTTGTTTCTAGAAATGCTCTGATAAAGCAACACGTGATCTGTTCACCTCTTCTCTGTTCTCTTTGATTTCATTTGTAACTTTGAAATACGAGGAATATTGATCAGTTCTCCTGATGTGACCACATCTGTATCCCTTGGCCCCTTGCACATACCATGCAATATGCCAATTCCTGTTTTACAATGCAAACCTCTCTAATTACACTTTAATGTTTGGTATGCTCTGTCATCCCAGAGTAGATGAGGTTAAGAACCTGGAGGAGAGATCATCTCTTTTATTTATTTATTTATTGATTGATTGATTGATTGGAATTTTTTCTTTAATGTTTCTCTACTTAAAGGTGGACATCAATAGATGTTGACCAACTTTCTGTTGTCTGGAACTGATTTGGGGTCAGAGATTTGCTCTTCCTATTGGGAAGTCTTAAGAGTATCAAGCCTGTGACTACAGAAAAACTATGTATTTTTTAATTAAAGGTTTATGAGTCTATCATATTTCAGGTGGTTTGGTACATGCACTATAAAGATGAACAAGATAAAAGTAAGTTAAGCAATTATAGCTCCCTTCTCAAAAACTATATTTCAAATGACATTTGGTTCAAAAAATTAAGCAAATTTCAACACAGATATTCTCTCATTAGTTTCTTTTTTCTTCTGTGGTAGATAAATAAAAGCTAAAACAAGGAAAGAATTTGAATAACTAGTAATGCAAACTGATTGAAAATCATCTGTCTTGTGGAGACAGAACAATATATATTACGTAGCCTATGTTCTCAGGATTACTATTCAGAATTCTTTATTTTTTATACCCTTAGGGGAAGTAATATCCGATAATACTTGAAACTGACAAGTTAAATTTGCTAAGGAAATTTCAAAATTGGAAACTTTTTGATCAGATGTTTCCTTTTCCTATCAACCTTGCTCTTATATTGAGCTTTATTTTTTGTTAGTATCAAAATCTATTGATTCACAAGATAAATATTGACCTGACCTTGCCTTCACCTCAGTTTATATCTACTTCTTAAGTCAATAAATCTAGAAACTGATCTGACAGCAGTCAATATTAGTTTAAAATTCTTAAACTAGCAGCTTTGCTCTAAGGTAATAATTCAGTATTTTATAGTTTCTGCCTCAAAGAAATAAAAAAGCAATGTGACTTACCAAAGTGTTGGATAAAGCCATTACTGTGTTCTTTGGTTCCAAAAACAAAAATCTCACTCAGGCCAAAAAATATCTGCAATGCCTATACATCTTCTAATCCTTGACTGGAAATATTTGAAATACCTTGTTGTGCTTTCTGGTAGCAAATTAAACAACAGTGTCTTGCTTTGATTCTAATTATAATTAAGCCATATAATTATTCTCCAAATGACTGATGCTTGCTATTGGTCTCAGGTCCCCCTAGACTGAATTTTACCTGAAGGTATAATAAATAGAGTCAACAGCCTTACTGGACTTTGCAAGTTAAAGGCAATAATACATTTGTTACCTCATTTATCAGTGTGTTTTTATCTTTTCCAAGTCTAGGAGGTACAAACCAGGTCAAGATTTGCATATTTTATACTATGCATGAAAGAGGTCAGCTTAGGGGCCTGGCCATGACTGATGCAATGTGCTCTGCGATTTATTACTTTTTTAAGGCCAGAGTACTCATCTTTTACTACATGTTTCCCAGTGCTTTTGGGGACGGATGACATACTCACACTTCACAACCCCATCTGCCAACATGCTTTAAAAAAAAGAAAAAAAACCCACTTTAATTTTAATTTTACAAATGGCGAATGGCTCATGGGTAATTTAGTTACAAGTAAGATGTGCTTAAAACTGTGTTTTCGAAATAACCAATACTTGAGGTGTTCCAAGAAAGAGATTATAATATTAAAATATACTTAATCAGACAATCATTTAGAGATTGAGTCTAAATATCATGGGAATGGATGAGCTTAAAACAAAACAACAACAAAAAATACCTTACACGGTTCAATTTCTTAATTAGTTAAAAAGCATGTTACTATAGGACATGTGAACAGAAGTTATTAATGACTTATTAAAAATTTCATCCATTCTTAACAAATGACCATCTAACTATAGAAAAATCATGCAAATTGGCCATCCCCTACAAGAAAGACACTAATACTTGAGGAAATACTAGCATCTAACTCGAAATCACACTACCAGATCTGGATGCCAAGCTAATAAACCTCCCATTAAATTCTGAAGTTTTGAGAACAGATATTATGCCCTCTTTGTATTTGTATATTATGTATATACTTGCATAATATTCTTTGCATACATGTGATTCTCAATAAATTCTTACATTTAATATAACAAACTTATGCCAATAAGTTGTATACTACTTTAATCATTCTTAGTGTCATTTAATCAAACATTAGCTCTAGATTTGAAAGAAACTTGGAAAACAGTAGGTATTTATGTATCTTGATTATTAAATGATATGTTTTATGACAGTATAAATAGCGCCGGGAACATAAAGACAACATGTATAGGTAAGCATTGGAATTATAGAGTTTGATTATTCTTTTGTTTATTAAATTTTAATCCCACTGTCTCATAACTTGCCATTTCTTTTTATCCTGCACTATTTCTTATCATCTATTCTATCTCCATGATGCTGTTTTTATTTGATTTAGCATATGAGAAATAAAAATCATAATACATAATTGAGAAAAACTTGTTAAGATAAAGGTATTTTCAGATTATCAAAGTGTAATTTATAATAATTATGTAATGGCAAAATTCTGATAGAATTGTGATATTTTGTTTACTTTTGGTACTAAGAACTCATGTCCAAAAGAATAAAAATAGTTCAAGGGAACCCTCAACTAATTATTCAGCTCTCTCCTCTCACACATTTAAGAAGCTAAAAATGGTTAGAGAGAGACAGTTATTTCCAGAAAGCTGGCATTTGAAATTCAGCAAAATGAATTCTCCTCTTACCTAGTATTCTTTATATTTTTTGTACTTAGTTTTGGTTAGCAGAGAGTGCTGCTTACAGTATCTTTCATTTGTGTAAGTGAAAAATAACTATGTTTTTATTACTTAAAATATTACAAAAAGGGACAATATGCTAAAAATATGCAGTGAACAAATATCATCTGTACAGACTGGAAGAGAACCTTCATAAATTAACCTTATTAGTGCATTACTGTAAGCGAATGCCAAAAAAGCTCCTAATTTGCATTAAGATAGATTTTTCAGGTTGGCTGCATGATTTAATTAAAGAAAAGATTAAGAATCATTAAACAAGCTGCTCTACCTTGCAATAACAGAATTCATATCTGATTCAGGTTAACGAAAACACAGATGGTGATTCAGTAACTGTTGAGTTGCTGTAACAGAATGAAAATGATCCCATTAGTTCCCTGGAAATGTGAGGGAATTTGGAAATTAGTATGCAGATACATTGTATGGTGCTAGACAGCTTGGTCTGCTCGGATCATCGCTGATTATACTTTGTTTGGGTTGGCAACACTGAACTTAATAAATGAAAAAATGTTCCAGTATACCACAGTTGGAAACTGTTCAAGGTTGAAATAGGTGTGCAGGCTTTCAAAAGGAGAGAGTTAAGTAAACAAATGTCAATCAATTCAGAGCTGGCAACTTTTTATTTCCTTTAAAGAATATGTCTGTTCTTGAGAAGCAAGTGTCATAAAAATGGAAACCCTTTTACTGGATACATATGTCTGTGTGGTATTTATTATTACAAAAGTATTTTAAATGCATAGTATCAGTTGGAAGAAGATGTGCAAGCATGTTAATAGTTTTCTTTCTGGCAGAAATAGAAAAATTCAGTCACTATGAGGATCATTATATTTTTCACAAAAAGAAATCAATATAATTCTGATGGAAAATGTTATGACAGGATAAAAAAAAAGTGTAAGTATAATGGCTATTGAAAGTTTAAAGGTGTCAATAAGGACCACAAAGTAATCCTCAAGGAGCCTTCTGGGAAAGAATGACTTAAACAAGTAGCATAGTCCATCACTGCAGCTGACAGAAAGAGCCATTTTGTCAAGAGCTCAACTGCACAGGCAGCCTCCATTTTTAACACCTGGTTCATGCCATCCGCCTGAGTGCTCAGTGTCTGACCCTTTGGAACACATCTCAGGGAGAGTGCAAAAGACACAGGCGAACAGAGGTCCTCCAAGGCAGGAAGCAAATGACCCTCTTCCGTTTACTGGTTACAATAAATCAGACACAACAAAGTGTGGTTTAAAGTCTAGTTTGGTCATATAATTTTCCAGCAACTAACTTAAAGGCCAGAACATTGATCATGTGAAATGTTCAGGGGTTCCAATGAAAATGAAGGTCAGACATTCTAGATTAAAATGTTCTGCTTATTGTGTGTTACAATCTCTTCAGAGCGTGTTATACCAGGGACTTCATCCTACATGTGCAACACCTTGAAGCATAAGAAACATGAATTGATATCATGTGGTCTTGGATAACACAGGCGACCAACCTGATGATTCTAATCTCATGGAAAATGTAACTGGTGTTCAGGGTTAACCCCAAAATGCTCTCCAGCAATTTGCCTTTCTATACTAGTATTCATTTCATTAAACTGCTTAAAAGGGAAATTATATCACCTCTTTTTTTACCAAAACTTACATACTAAAACTTATATTCTCTGATGCATAAAAGCTTCAATACTTGGCCACATTTCAAAGTATACACTTTGTTACAAACATGAATGTCCAAATTAAATCCCCATAGTCCATGACAACAAGCCCCTTTTATGGCTCTCAAACTAGATTCCCTAAGGAAATCCTACTATTGAGAAGAAAGGCTACAAAATATTTTTCCACTGTCAGGATACAAATTCAGTGTCTATGATTATAAAGCCATGGTATACCTCATTTCCTCTTAACCACAACTTTATCTGATCTGTCTTTAAATTTTTGTTCTTTGTTTTAAAAAATGTCTCCCTGATTTCCCTAAGCACTGTATTAAGAAAGACATTGAGTATATGAATTGTGCATGCAACATATGGTACTATTTTAAGTTGATGCTCAAGAAAGAAACTAGATCAAGTTATTTGCCACTACAGTATAGTGTTGTCATTGTTGGAGCCCTAATGGGAGCCACCTTCACCTTGAATGTCACTTAAGTTGCATTTAAACTTGGTTATCTGACGATTTGCACTCAGGCCCTTTCCCCAATGTTCAATAATGCTTTCAACTAGATTTTTTTTTTCATGTAACCTGCCAGTTTTATTGATTATGTTTATGTTTGAACATTTTCTGGGAAGGTCTGAAGGCAACAGAACAGAGGTTTTGGAAAGAGTTATGATACATAGCTATGTTGTTATGCTATTTAAAATTACTTAACCTATTTCCTTTACAGCCTATGTTGTGGCAAATTGGTAGTTACTTTTTTATTGTTGTGAAAGCTGTTTATATGTGTTGCAATATTAGCTCTGTAATGACCTGGAAAAATTTGATCTGTTAAAAAATATAATAACATAGACGAAAGAAACACTAGGCACCTTTATTTTAGAGAATGCTTCAAAATATGATTCTTCATTATAAAAATTCAATTCCTGGTGGATATTACTCATTTGGGCCACAGAATCAAATATTCACCCACATACTTTATTTATTTATTTAATATACCAGGGATTGAACTCAGGGGCCCTTAATTTCTGAGCTACATCTGCAGCCCTTGTTAATTTTTTTTTATTTTTTATTTTAAGACAGGGTCTCCCTAAATTGCTTATGGCCTTGCTGAGTTGCTGAGGCTGCCCTCAAACTTGCAATAGTCCTGTTTCAGCCTCCTGATTCACTAGGATTACAGGCATATGCCATTATACCTGGCTCACCTATATTTTAATTAAAAATTTTTATAGATGCACTAAGGCAACTAGATATTTCTTAAATTTCATGAACCTATGTTATAGTTAAAGCTTATTAAAATTAAAGTATAATTTAAATACTGATTACTTAATGAAATTTAAATAGAAGCAGAAAATTCTTAGTTAATCTGCATTTATTTCTTATTCCTTAAGTTAATATTATCAAGTTATCTACTGTACTCCATATGATACTTTAGAAAATATCATAAGATTTGCATTACATATCTATACTGTCCTACATATTGCTTTAAATTAACAGATTATAAGATCAAATTTTAATTTACCAAAGTTGTTATGGCTAAATAATATTTGAACACAATGCCTTTACACCAAAATCCATACTAAAGAGGAATCAAATTTTCCACTGGAAAGATCCTTTGTTTACTTATTTCACAACCAATATACTAAGGAATATGTTTACTTATAATAATATAATGATTATTTCCATAGAATGATAGGAAAGAGCTTTTTCCCTCAGATGAAAAAGCCAAGACTCTATGTAGATTAAGAAGACTCTGAGCTACAAATTTCTCAGAAGCCCAATTTATCTAATTACCTGTCCTTGAAGAAAGTTTGGTCTAGTTCTTGTCCAGAGTAGAGCCAGCATTCTCCATGTCCTGGTTAAGATTGACCTACTCGAAAATGAAGGGAATTCATCAACCACAAAGGTAGACTTTAAAAGGAAACAAGTGTGTGGAAGAGAAAAAAGAAATGTTCAAAGAATGGATTATACTTCTTAAGTAGATGGGAGCAAGGAAATAGAAGGAGCATAATAATAAATAAATAAATGAATGAATAAATAAATAAATAAATTTGAAATAAAAGAATATTTTAAAAAATTAAACTGAAAAGAAGAACTTGGAGGGATGAGGCTATGAGATAACAGACAGGGGTATGCTCTGATGGTGAACATGCCAACATTACACTGATATGAACCCAGAGTTGTTTTCTCTTTCTCTTTACTCCAATAATCATTCCATCCCATCCCTTCCCCCTACCTTCTCATGGAAAAAAATGGAGTCAACTAGGAGTACCCTTCCGCTAACAAGCTCATCATGCATTTCTCCCATCCTACAGTCTAGCTTTAGAAAACATAGAAGGACAGCCTCATCATTTAGGCCAGACCATTGTCCAATGGACAAAAAGGGACAATGAAGAAAATAGCAATAATCCTTTTAAACAAACTAAAGCTGATTCAAACAATCCCTGCTATCAATAAATTTCTCAAACATCAACAGAGTTATAAAAATACCTTAGTCATTTGAGTTACTGTTTTCTTCATAATTCCCTCTTCGATCAAAAAAAAGGAAATACTTATAAGAAATGTGAGTAATTTTATGCATACAGTTTAGGTTTCGTCTGTTTATGGCATCCTGCAGGACCAACCAAAGATTCAATAGTTCCTTTCCATGTTGCATCATATGCCTTTCTATATATTTTTTGATCAAAAGAATGCCAAATAATCTATAGAAGAAAATCTTCAGTGAAATAAGATGGGCTTCTTGGGTTATGTAAATAAACCATCAAATTGATAAATCATGAATGAAGTGAACATGAAAGATGAAATGAAATTCAAAAACTTGTTATAATAGTATCTGTCTTAAGATGATGTTGTAGCAATTAGTACACATAAAAAATCATGCAATACATATTAGCTGTCATTATGGTTTTTGTTATCTATAAAATGAGTAGACCTACAAATCTAGCAGGACAAATTTCATGTAAGTCAGTATATAAAAAGTCAAACTTCGAGACATGCATTTCTTTTTTCTCCTTCATACATATCCCCTTTTCTCCATCATCTCTCCATTGTAAAATAAACTGTTAAGTTGAGAATTTTTCAAATGTCAAAAAATGTTCATATTCTCCTTAGCATGCCAAAGAATGAAGATGAAGGTAACTGATATGCAATTGTTTCTAAAGATGTATGAATTAGTCATGTTCCTGAGATAGAACTGAAAAAAGGGTACATTTTCAACAACACTGAAAAAGTCTTTTCACACCATTAGTTTCATCGTTTGGTTCACCTTACTAGATATTATAGTATTAAGATATATGGACAATTCAATTAAAGCTAAAAAAATTAGAAAAATGCTTCCTAAAAATATTGTTTGATTTGTTGAAAAACTTCTACTTAGTCCACAGGAAACTATTGTGAATACAAAATATAGCTAAAGAAAGAGTCATCAATTTTAAACAGCCATTCTAGTTAATAAAGACCACAGTTGTACATGTGTCCTAAAGATTTACAGAGTATTTTGGCAATATCAACTGATATTTTCTTATGTGATGACTCTTGGTATGAGATTCTTTTAAGATAATTTATTCTACACATGGTAAAAAGTTGTAGAAATGTCTCTTTTTTTGAAAGCAGTAAATTAAGCTGTTCATTGACATTCATATGTTCTAATACCAAATTCTAGATACTCACTCCATGATAGGTACTCTGTATATACTTATGGATTAAGGAAACCCACCTACGTTTTAAAATTTCTAAATGTACCTAATATTAAAAATAGAATTCCTCTGCTAATAAATAAGAAAAATAAGCTGATGAAAACTAAAGAATACAAAGTAAGATTTGTTTGTTTGTTTCTTTTTAAATATTGCATCAGTAAAGAACAGTGGCTGTACTCCTGAAGTTGACTGGACAGAGGATATAATATATTCATGCCCCAGATAGGGAACACACATAGAAGACAGCCCATGTGCAGCCTTTTGGATTTCTCCTTAAGAAAACTGTCTGGAAAGGTAATGGATTCAACAGAGAGAAGGGTGATAGAAATGGACCACTGGAAAACCATGGCCTGAGAATCATCCACAAACAGAGGCATAAAGATGCAAAAGCCAGGTAATGGGATTTTGTCAGAAGGATCCTATGGGACAGGAAGAATTCATAAAAGTACCGATGATATGAAAGACAGCTTAAGTATCTGCCAGCCACAGGATCTTGATGCTAGTAGACATTGGGATCTGCCACATGGGGCTCTACTCTTTCCACATAATCACTATCATCTGCTCCTAAACCTAAACTTCAGAAGGTTGGGGAAAATAACATCATGCTGCAGAGAAGGAAGAGGGATTGCAAAGGGGAGCCAGAAAGAAGCCATACTTCCATGTCTACACCTGTCCTAAATAGGCCCGAGCCGACAGGAAAGGAGAAGAATCAGTGTTAGGTCAAGTTAGGAATCTGCATTGTTACAAAGAATGAATGTTTTATTATCTGAGTTAGGACTGGGTTTGGAAGTAAAGAAAAAAAAAATAACCAGAAGATTTGTATTTGCAGTCAAAGCTCAGAAGAGAAATGGAGCTGAGAGAGATTCATGTAGTGAAAATCTTTCTGAATTCCTTTGACTAAATAACTTTTAAAGGAATGATGGCAGCCACAAGAAAGGTTTTCTTTTGCTTATGTTCCCCCAATCCTGCAGGAGCTTACAGAACTCTTCATTAATATAGATACTTAAGTTTATACACAAACATGCATCACATTTATTTGGCCAAAAAAAAAAAAACAGTGATAACAAGCTATAAAATATTTCCAAAATAGTTCAGTTAATTTTTCTATGGAACCAGACACCTATTTCCATTTTCTTCTATTATTTTAGCCATTAGGAATCAATATTTCTTCATATTATTTACATTTATTTAGAGCAGCAATTCTGAACCTGAGTAGTTTTGTGCCCATGAGATATTTGGGAAAATCTCAAATTATTTTTGGTTTTTACCAAAAACGTTAACTTAGGGGTTACTGCTGGCATGTAGCAAGTAGAAACAGGGATGTTGCTAAACATTCTACAGTGCAATACACAGGGCATCCCTGCTTGTAAAGAAGAATTAGCCCCAAATGTCAACACCTTTGTGACTGAGAAGCTCTGAGTTAGAGGCATAATTAGAGAAGTCTTGCTAGCAAGACAGTGAGGCTCTAGAAAAGGACCA